>NC_053154.1:98462708-98770208 GCF_016835505.1 Polypterus senegalus | reverse complement strand
TATGATCCTTGTAAAGGTTAGCTTTTTTTTATTCACTTTTCATTCTCTCAGTGCGTTCAGAATCAATCCATACAACCCCATCTGACACGGCTGTTTTCACTAAAGACGCGCTATAGCTCTGCAGTGTACCACGATGCATACTAACGCCAAACCGGGTTCTGACACACAAGCGCTGGCGAAGCTGCCTTCTTCGTATCTCACCGTCACTTGCTTTTCTATTAATTCAGTTTTATTGAGTGTTCCTGTCAGTCCCCGCATGTTGCTGTATGCTGTTTCTTTTGTACTTCAGGACATGCAGAGGAAAGAATGGTAAAGAGCAGCAACTTTGGCGCTATATGCAATCATCAGACACTCCCCATCTGCCCGTGTCGTTCAAACACAGGAACATATATTGGTGTAAAAGTATAACAAAAGTGCACTTTTATTCAAGTGCACTTTTTCCATCGCCTTTTCCTGTAAGAAGCAATGTACACACTTCTCTCTATGCTGTGGTTTCTATTACACACCTGAAAGAAAGAGACAATACATGTGAAAATATCCAGCATACAGCAACATGTGGGGACTGGCAGGAACACTCAATAAAACTGAATAAAAAGAAAATCAAGTGACGGTGAGATACGAAGAAGGCACCCTTTTTTGGTGTGTTAGTATGCATCGTGGTACAACGCAGTGCTATAGCGCGTCTGTATTCTGTTTCTTTTGTACTCCAGGGCATGCAGAGGAGAGAATGGTAAAGAGCAGTAAGTTCGGCGCTATATGCAATCATCAGACACTCCCCATCTGCCCGTTGTTTTGTTATACTTTTCACCAACTTACTTTTTGACTGCTCAAACGGGCATGCTCAAAAAATACACGTGTAATGCCACGAAAAGTGCACGCAGACACTTCATTTCGCAAACAAAACAAGTGCACTTTTATTCAAAACTACCTGTATAACCGAAGAAAAAAGAAAGCAAGTTACAGTAGGCGATTGATACGACAGCTTGCATGGTGCAATGCTAAGAAGTGCTGATTTTCATTCTGTGCTATATAAAATCATCACATTCAAATAATAACAGTTCCCACACACCCAAGGACCGTCCTTCCGACATTTACGACACGTGTACTTGTTGCCGTGTACACACCTCTCTGTGCTATGGTTTCTATTACACTGAATGAGCACCTGACACTGTACTTTCTTCCCTGGGGGAAGGTCCCGCATCAGAGAATTTCCAGTTCCTGCATAAATTCACACCCAATCTGACGCTGTTCGTTTTCAAATAATATTGCATTAGTGCGATTATATTTTCACATATATTGTCTCTTTCTTTCAGGTGTGTAATAGAAACCACAGCATAGAGAGAAGTGTGTACATTGCTTCTTACAGGAAAAGGCGATGGAAAAAGTGCACTTGAATAAAAGTGCACTTTTGTTATACTTTTACACCAATATATGTTCCTGTGTTTGAACGACACGGGCAGATGGGGAGTGTCTGATGATTGCATATAGCGCCAAAGTTACTGGTCTTTACCATTCTTTCCTCTGCATGTCCTGGAGTACAAAAGAAACAGCATACAGCAACATGCGAGGACTGACAGGAACACTCAATAAAACTGAAAAAAAAGAAAAGCAAGTGACGGTGAGATACGAAGAAGGCAGCTTCGCCAGCGTTTGTGTGTCAGAACCGGGTTAGGGGTGCGTTAGTATGCATGGTACACTGGTACACTGCAGAGCTATAGCGCGTCTTTAGTGAAAACAGCCGTGTCAGATGGGGTTGTATGGATTGATTCTGAACGCGACTGAGAGAATGAAAAGTGAATAAAAAAAAGCTAACCTTTACAAGGATCATAAATTGCACCGGCTGTTACAGACTGAAATCAAATGTATGCTTTTATTCTAAAACAGTAAGACTAAGAGCAGTTTACTTCTCAAAACGGAGGGGTGCAGGATCGAACTTGTGACCTCTTGATTCCCAAGCGGGAACTGACTCTATTAAACCACAGAGGCAATTACAATAAACTACTGTCAATGTCGCATGTTAAGGCAGCTTTTTGTTTCTGCAGTTATATTTTTGAATAAAAGCGCAATTGTGATATTCTTGTGAAAATGTTTCTTTGCTATTTGGACTTCAGGCTTCATACACTATATAGTTTATGCCTACATTTTGTCATCTACTACTAGAATATAAAAACGTTTCTGTTTTAACAATGTGTTGACACAGATTACTGTAGAAACGGAACAGACATGAAATGCGTGTGTTCCAAATAACGATCTATTATTTCCACTCTAAAACTCCACTTCACTCCCAGATACTCAATCAAGGCATGAGCTGAGAGAAGTTTGTGCACGTTCTAAATTGGTGGGGGGATGGAATAGCCGGCTGCTCCAAGCTTCTCTTTATCAGCACATTTAGAAGACAAAGGACGCTGGCGGAGAGGTGTGAAGGGATTTAAGAAGCAGTTTAAGGTGGGACGGAATTACGAGTTTTTTCGTAGGCTCTGGTAATTCTAGTGTTAAACTAATGATCATACAGTATTTTCAGGTAATTCTTAATTAAACACTAAAGCATTAGTGAACAAAAATACATGTTCAGTAGCCAAGTAAAATGACCGGTTACTTTAACATGAAAATAAAGCATCTTTAGAAAATAAAGCATCTAAAAGCATCTTTGTAAAGGTCCAATTTTAAAACATTATAAGAAAAATCCTTGTTTCCAAAAAAGTCCTGTCCACTTTTCCAAGTTTTCTTGACTGATCTTTGGAATCATCAGTGCCTTTCTGATCACATCCACCCCAAACATAGCATATAACTTAATTTCTGCACTCATTTTAAATGATAATAGCCAGTATAAAGTCCCTAAAGGAACTCGGTAGGAACTGGAGACATCAGATATCTTCTAGCATATATCTTTTCTTGCCAGCCCAAGTAATTCAGATTCTGCTTACAACACAAATGTACGATTATTTTTTCTCAAATGGCCAAATCTTTGGCCTGCTAATCATGAAAAAATCAGATTTAATTCTCATGACACTATTTGCATATTTTATTATACCTACTTAACTTTTATCAACATTTATCTATCTCTATATTTATTTTCTAGTATCAGAATGTAGTTTAAGCTAATTTGTTTTCGGTTCAATAGATGTATTTTTCATATTTTCGATTGTTTTCTTTTTCTCACATCTTCGAGCCCCCTTTTTGTTACTTCGCGTCCCCTAGGGGGACTGCCCAAAGTTTGAGAACCACTGTTGTAGGGTTTTATTTGTAAAACACTCTGCGGCATTTCAAGCTAAATTAGATTCCCTTGTTTATTCAGCCATCCACCGGTGTTCCATTTTTGTTATAAATTGTATTTAGTCTCTCTTTATTTACTAAACATTTTATATGTTGAATAGAAAACAGTTATCTTGTTTAGGCTTTAATTTAAAACAGCATTTTCATCAACAGGTTATAAACACTTTTGTACTCGGAGGCTAAAATTTACAAATAAGTCACAGAGGAGATTAAAAAACATCTTAAGACCGGATCAACAAGGGATCACCCCAGGCTCACAGCATACTACAACAGATCCTACGTGTTCTGTGGTATATTATCAGCTAAACTATCATCTATTTAGGCAGTTCCACGGGATTGCAAAGAGTTGGGGAAAAACATTATTTAACATCTGCTAGTATGAGGCTAATTAACATTAGCTGGTTATTGTTAGAACCTTATCTGGCACTAAAAGTGAGGCTTCTGTTCCTCCTGATTCAGGAAGAACATTAAATATTGGAGTTTAGAATATGAACTATGATGGTAAGGACATTTGTGCCAAAATAATTAAATAAAGTTAATTATGAAGTAAATAACCAGATGAAAAAGTGGAGTTATAAAGGAGTGATTACAATTTGAAAAACTGCAGTGATCTATAAAAAACATTGATAGGTGACAAAACCAGCATGAAAAGAAGCCTTTTGAAATAAATAATAAGATTTTTTGACATGCGCAGTCTGGAATAGTATGAATTTGCCTTTTTGTTTTATTTAAAAATGTAAATTAAAAATATTAAACCTGAATAAAACACAGAAGTATAATTTAATGATATCAATTACTGTTAAGTATTATCAAACACTGGGATCTATTTATAAGGTTTAGTTATAAAAAAAAAATGATTGCTGGCATTTTGCTTTGAAATTAACAGTAGTTTGATAGAGCTTTAAGAATTAGAATGCAAGACAAACCTCTACACTATATAACAAATGTTGCTATTTCAATAGGAGTATTTCAGAGCTCTGTTTTATTTTAACCTTTTGACAAGAAGCCCTGGAAAGGGAAATATAACACATATATTGAAAATGAACAGTGCCGACATGCTAACTAAACAGATGTAATCTAAGATATTTTAGAATATGGACCTGGGCACTACCCCTATGATTCTGACAAACTAAGGGGTCTTCACTTAATTGTCTAATTTCCTGCGGGTGCTATGGATCTTGTAATGGAGAATGCAAAAGATTCTATAATCTTGACTCTTTAATGGTCCATATAGGACAGTCATAGGACAGGATGTTCAAAATTCACCTAGGGTTTTTCAAAAGAGATAGGACGAGTGCGGCGTGTGTTCTGTATTCTCTTTTCTGTTTTAACTATTCACAGTGACCATAACCCCGAGACCTTAGGTTTTTTATGCCGAAGTACCTTACACTGACCCGAATAACAGGCATCCATCAAAATGCTCTTGACACAAAGGAGGCCCAATCAGGCCGGTGGGGCGGGAGTCTCTTTTCAAAGAGTATAAAAAACTTTTTCCTGGTGTTCGATAATACTTAACAGTAATTGATATAATTAAATGATACTTCTGTGTTTTATTCAGATTTAATATTTTTCAATTAGCCTTTTTAAGTTTTATTTGAAAATGAACTCTTTAAGACATATTCAGACTATTCCAGACTGCGCATGTCAAAAAAGCTTATTTATTTCAAATATTTTTATACATCACTGCAATTTTTTAAATTGTAATCACTCCACTTTTTCATGTGGCTATTTACTTCACAATTAACTTTATTTATTTATTTTGGCACAAATGTCCTTACCATCAAGACTACCAGTGTAGTTCATATTATAAACTCCAATCTATATATATAATTCACTAAGGCAAGACACCCATGGAAAGCACGCCGGAAGGGGTGTGGATTCACTAAGCCGCCGACAAGTAAGACGACCATGGCGCACGCAGGAAGGAGCCACGCCCACCAACTCTAAGACCATTGGATACGACAACAACTCGCAGAACCACACCCACCAACTCGAACGCGACGACACAGGAAAAACGGCGTCATTTATGTTCATCTGTCGTAGAGTCCACATGCAGCTCTCAGCCACGTTGACTGTTCATAGAGGCATGTTTCTCGCGGAAGTGAATCGCTATATGCAGCGTGTAAAACAGTTTGCGAGGGGTATCCCATGGGATCCTTAAAACAATCCTTTAAAACTGAGGTTAAAACACAATGAAGGAAGCAGTCTTTAAAAACCAATAAGCCCTGTGCCTCTGTTTCATTACCGTCTCACCTGCTTCACCAATGCAGGCCCTGTAACAGTCGAGACGCTCTCTCAGCAGCTGACCTTCTCTGTGCCTGACCAGTTCACACAGAGGCACCACACGACGTGGCAGGACTATCTAAGAAGAGGCATGTTTGTCACGGATGTAAATCGCTGTATGCGGTGTGTAAAACAGTTTGTTTGTCGCGGATGTGAATCGTTGCATGCAGCGTGTAAAACAGTTTCCGAGGGGTTTCCCATGGTCTTAGACTTGGTGGCTGGGTCTCTATCAGTTGCTCTTGCGACCAGGCAGTGTGTATGCTTCAAGTACGAGGGTGGACGTGACAGGACCATCTAAGAAAAATCATGTCGCGGATGTGAATCGCTGTATGCAGTGTGTAAAACAGTTTGTTTATCGTAGATGTGAATCGTTGTATGCGGCGTGTACAGCAGTTTGCGAGGGGTATCCCATGGTCTTACAGTTGGTGGGCGGGTCTCTGTTAGTTGCTCTTGCGAGCGGTCACATGACCAGGCAGTGTGTGTGTTTCAAGAGAGTGGGTGGACGCGATAGCACCATCTAAGAACATTCATATTTGTCACGGATGTGAATCGCTGTATGCAATGTGTAAAACAATTTGTCGCAAATGTAAAACGCTGTATTGCATGTTGCCCTCTCCAGAGTTACATCTTTTCATTCACCTACAGTCGTATACACAATGAAGTAAGCAGTCTTTAAAAACCAAGTTTTCTGTTACGATGCACGACTGCGTGCACCATAGCAAACTTTTACACGCTTCATACAGCAATTCACATCCGCGACAAACATGCGTCTTCTTAGATGCTCCTGCACTTTGTACACACCCCCGTCCCACCTCACTACTACCGTGGTCGGGTGTCTTGGTTGATTATATATAGAAAGGCAGCAAAAAACGCACAGAGCAATGAAAAGTCTACGTGAGTCACAGGTACATCTGGACTGTGCAAACACAACAACGACTCGAGTGACGAGTTGGAGGTGGGCACATGAGCAGGCAGTGCATACTGGAAAAGAAATCAGCAGACTAGCATGACGGAGGGAGCGGAGTGGATGTCCTTCTCCTCTCCTCCCGTTCCACCCTCCGCGCCTGAGCGCCGCACGGATGATTGTGTGTTGGTTCGTTCCGTGCACTGTTACAATGTTGCTTTTCTTGCTGATTTATTACATTACCGATTTTTCAAATGTTAATTTTCTCCCTGTGCTTAAAAATCATTAAAAAACCGGCCTGATTATGCAGCGTATGGTACACCGCGGGTTAGCTATATTTAATGTTCTTCCTGAATCAGGAGGAACACAAGCCTCACTTTTACTGCCAGATAAGGTTCTAACAATAACCGGCTAATGTTAATTAGCCTCATACTAGCAGATGTTAAATAATGTTTTTCCCCAACTCTTTGCAATCCCGTGGAACTGCCTAAATAGATGGCAGTTTAGCTGATAATATACCGCAGAACATGTAGGTTCTGTTGTAGTGTGCTGTGAGCTTGGGGTGATCCATTGTTGATCCAGTCTTAAGATGTTTTTTTAATCTCCTCTGTGACTTAGTATTTGTAAATTTTAGTTTTTACTATCTTATCTTTGTGATATGGGCGAGTCAATGTTTCATTTTGGAATAATAATGTCTCTGCCCTTGACCGTGATCCCTGCTCAAACCCTGGTCCTTTGACTCGTATTCAAGAAGTTTGCAGACACTTTTTGACTCTTGGAATCATTGTTTAAACTTGCGTCCCCTTCACCCTGAATGCTACTAAAACCAAGGGTGCTTTTTTACAAACAGAGGGGAAAAGCAGTTTTCAATGATAGCTGTCCTATGCATCCTGGACTACCTAAAAGAAAGAATAAAACCTCACAGTTTTAGTAAAATTGTAATCCTTGTGCTAACGCATATAATAGATATGATGTAACTATTCACTAAAACATTTTCCACCCTGATTGGCCTAACGTGTCCAAAATAAGCCTAATCATCATCAGCCCTGTAGTGTATAGGCTCCTATAATATACTATAACCATTCTTATTTTCAGGGGCTCATAACTGATGTAAAATGGAAGGCTATTACCAAGCATTAGATAGATAGATAGATAGATAGATAGATAGATAGATAGATAGATAGATAGATAGATAGATAGATAGATAGATAGATAGATAGATAGATAGATACTTTATTAATCCCAAGGGGAAAACAGAATTTCTAAAACTTTGTATTATACAAAGCACCCTGAGTACCAAAGTGGTTATAACCTGCTGATGAAAATGCTGTTTTAAAGCCTGAACAAGATAACTGTTTTCTATTCAACATATAAAATGTTTAGTAAATAAAGAGACTAAACACAATTTATAACAAAAACGGAACACCTATGTACGGCTGAATAACCAAGGGAATCTAATTTAGCTTAAAATGCCTCAGAGTGTTTTACAAATAAAACCCTACAACAGTCGTTCTCAAACTAGGGGGTGCGAAGTAACAAAAAGGGGGCTTGAAGATGTGAAAAAAAGAAAACAAGAATCGAAAATATGAAAAATACATCTAATGAACCCAAAACAAATTAACTTAAACTACATTCTGATACTACAAAAATATAGAGATAGATAAATGTCGATAAAAGTTAAGTAGGTATAATAAAATATGAAAATAAAGTGTCATGAGAATAAAATCTGATTTTTTCATGATTAGCATGCCATGCCAAGTTGAGAAAAAATAATCGTACATTTGTGTTGTAAGCAGAATCTGAATTATTTGGGCTGGCAAGAAAAAATATATGGTAGAAGATATCAGACGTCTCCAGTTCCTACCGAATTCCTTTAGGGACTTTATACTGGCTCTTATCATTTAAAATGAGTACAGAATTTAAGTTATATGCTATGTTTGGAGTGGATTGATCAGAAAGGCACTGATGATTCCAAAGATCAGTCAAGAAAACTGTTGGAAAAATGGGCAGAACTCTTTTTGAAACAAGGATTTTTCTTATAATGTTTTAAAATTGGACCTTTACAAAGATGCTTTTAGATGCTTTATTTTCTAAAGATGCTTTATTTTCATGTTAAAGCAACCGGTCATTTTACTTAGCTACTGAACATGTATTTTTGTTCACTAACGCTTTAGTGTTTAATTAGGAATTACCTGAATATTTGATCGTTAGTTTAAGCAGAAAGAGTAATTAGCTCTACTATTCTGTGAGCTATACAAGCGTGCTGAGCTGTTGGCTCCCATTTATGAGGTCACTAGCATGAGCTAAAGCTGCTGATTTTAAAAATGTGATTTTAGTTCAATGAACTTCAGAGGTGTAGAAGAGCGCTTCTTACATCCCTTGCCTCTAGTAAAACAAGCACACCTCACTATAACCTTCTGACTCTAAGAGCAGAAACGTATGAGCTATGAATGAATTTTCAGAGACAAGAAATTTAAATGTAATACAGGAAAAGTTGTCTTGGAGATAGGATGACCACATCGTACCTAGATTACCTTTATAAAATCAGTATAAAAGCTGATCAAAAAAGAATAAAAAAAAGATCTTGACTTATGGCTGATACCTTAAGCAACGCAAAAATGGATCACCTGGAAAAAACTAAACATCTAGCCATACCAGGTTGTGCAGCATTCACACTTTATTTTGCTTTTATTTTATGGAATTGTGTATTTGACCTATCATACTTTTCTCCTCAGCCTTTAAAAAACAGGCGGCTCTGTACTCTGTACTCTGTACTGAGAGATTACGCATTTCACAAGCGGGTCCCTTCTGTAAATAGTTCAGAATATTTTTATTATGTCAGCGCGCTCATGCACGCACTTGAGAATCAACTTGGAAATATTCATATTAAGGATAAAATATAAGGATTCAGCCATCCGTTTTTTAAAAACATACTCGTTTGGCGCATATAATAATCATGAATAGGGCTTACAGTAATCCTGGAAAATAGTCTGCATGAAGAATAGTTATATTGCATTTAAGACTGTCCAAAGATAAAAGAAATAATTTTTCTAAGAAGTTCATATAGATGCTGGGGGCTATGTGCTTTGGAAACAGTTGAAAAATGACCGACGTATTTGTGGATTGTCAAAAAATGTTTTAAAGGCCTTTCTCTATCACTAGACGGCCCGCAAAGAATTCCTCCGCAGCATGGGTGAAGGTTGGGTGAGAGATTACAGTTTCAGTACCAGCAGGCGAGCACGTAGGGCCTCACCCAGCGGGGAATGGGTGCTCGAAATGGGCAGGTTCAGTTGTTTGCAAGCGAACTCGCAGAGTCCTTCCCCAAGGTGGGGTACCTAACATCTTCCATCTACATTCACTTGCCTGCTCGTACGAGCAAAGCGGCTGTTAGATCTTATCCAGCGTGCGGGCACTTGCAGAGCCTGTCGGAGCTCTGAGAGTCTCAGTGTGTAGACTAGAGAGATTGAGAGAGAGAGCAGGGCCTGCTTGCATGGGCTGTCAGCTGAAAGCTGACTGGGTCTGCCACTTTGTCTTTCTCTCTGGGAAGGCGGCTTGAGGATCTTAGGGTCAGCTGAAGATACATGTATTTGATTATTTAAAATGTGGGGTGAGTTTGAATAGAAAAGGGCTTGTTTTAGATCAATTTTAATATAAATTATAATTATATTAATTAATGTAATTACAAATTATACAGCCCAGGCTAGATTTTTTAGACGTCTCAAACATGGTTTAAAAGGGAACTGCTGCATATTATATAACTATGTGTGAATTTTAAAGGGCTAGTAGTAGTTAGTAACTAGTAGTTATCTCACGCTTTACAAGCTAATCTTTAAAAATCCTTTAACTTTAAAAGTGAAGTACAACCTTTACATCTCATGGACAGAGGGTCTGCGTAGTCTCAAGCGCGCTCACGCATGGGGGTTATGGAGATGGGGGAGACCAGCTCCCGTGTCAGCGCTCTGAAGACGGCAGGAACGGGCGCTCGCAGCTGATTAGACCTTTCTGTGCAAGGATTTTCAGTGATATGGGAAAGGCAGCTTTACATAGATTAAGCAAAGGTTACATAGATATTTTAAATAATAGATACAGGGGTTCTTACCCAAAGCAAGAGAGGCTATAAGGTAACTCGCCCCGACTGGAACGCAGGGACCTCAGGCCTAGATTCCATTTTCCCGGTCAGAGTCTTTAGAAAATGGTCTTTAGAAAATGCTTCGCTGTTTTATACAGCACTTTCAGAAGTGCCTTGTAAGTGTGGGGAGACCGGCCGTTAGGTGCGGCCTGACCCGGGGGCCCAAAACTGTGTGCGATCGCACTGGCTGGCTCAGACCATGTCTGTGATCTGACAGTTTGTCATCTTGACGCAGCAATAGGCACATCGAGAGAGAAAGAAATGAGGCACACCGAGACCTGCTCGGTGTTCTTCTTTTCTTTCTCTCTCGATGTGCCTATTGCTGTCTCAAGATGACAAAAGAATCTGTCTGCAAGATGGAGAAAAACCCTGGAGCTGCAAGTCATAAAGCAAAGAAGAGATAGATATTTTAATTTTATGTTCATATTAAAATCATGGATAGAACCGAAGAAGATGCTTCACTTTTTATACCACACTTACAGAAGGGCTTTCAGCAGGGAGCACACGTCCTCCGGAGAGAGGACTGGGAAGTGTGGGGAGTCCGACCGTCAGGGGGGCCAAGGCAGGCCCTTCAGGCCGACAGGGTACGGATCGGAACGTGCACTGACTGGTCGAGGACTGACCTTGGGCATGTCTGTGCTTGTCGAGGTGAAGGCAGTAACATGCCTGGGCTTGTTTTTCGGGAGAGGGGGGCTGGGAAGTGGGTGGGGACAGTGGTGAATTCAGGGAGGGGGCAGACATCCATCAAATGGCTCTTGGCAGTTTGTTTAACCAAGCAGGTGGGTGTGGGCTGGAAGTGGGTTCAAGGAGGGGCAGACATCCATCAAACTGCCCTTGACAGTTTGTTTAATTAAGCAGGTGCCGGAGCGAGTTCAAAGAAGGGGAAGACATCTATCAAACTGCCCTTGACAGTTTGGTGAACCAATCAGGTGCCAGGGGCGGGTTCAAGGTGAAGTCTGGGCGGGGACAGGGCATCCTTCACCAATCCACCACAAGGGGCTTTCCGGTATGATGTCATAAGAGGAAAATGGGGGACTTCCGGTATTGTGTCATAGGGGTGGGGCTTATGGGGCGGGTTTCCAGTATGACATCATCAGGGGGTGGGGCTTAAGGCCATTAAGCATTTTGATTGACAGTTTGACAGAATGTCCCGGGCTTATACTACTAACAACAGTTAATTTGATAATTACACCCCCTTATTTATAGAAGTATCACAACTACACATTTCTGGGTTTCGTATTCTAGTCATTCTTCCTTGACCATTTCTGTTAAATTTTTATTACTACAGGCCATGCTACTGCATATTCTTCAACTCTCAGCAATGCTTCAGCTTTTCAGTATTCTGTATACTTCTTCTTTCAGCTACTCCTGTTAGGGTTTGCCACAGCAGATCATCTTCTTCCATATCTTTCTGTCCTCTGCATCTTGTTCTGTTACACCCATCACCTGCATGTCCTCTCACACCACATCCATAAACCTTCTTTTAGGCCTTTCTCTTTTCCTCTTCCCAGTCAGCTCTATTCTTAGCATCCTGCTCCCAATATACTCAGTATCTCTCCTCTGCACATGTCCAAACCAATGCAATCTCACCTCTCTGACTTTGTCTCCCAACCATCCAACTTGAGCTGATCCTTTAATGCACTCATTTCTTTTTTTTTATTTAATTTTATTGTAATCATTTCATACAAATCAATCAATTTTTACAAAAAGTAGCATTGAGAATAAGTCGACCCCCACCCCTAAGAGAGAGAACATGGCCAATGGGGTAAAACTGAAGGCTTGTAAACATACCTAAATTGATGAGTTTGATAAGCAATAGAGATGAATGGAGAAGAAAAAGAAATGTAGAAATAACTGCTTCCTCTGTGCTTTATAAACTTATTTTAAAATATTACTGATTAGATCCTGCCATGTTTTGAAAAAAGTCTGTACAGATCCTCTAACTGAGTATTTGATTTTTTACAATTTTAAATAGTATAACACATCAGTTTCCCACTGACTTAAAAGAGGAGAGTTAGGATTCTTCCAGTTTAGCAAAAAAAGTCTGCGTGCCAAAAGTGTAGTGAATGCAATCACAGTTTGCTTGTCCTTCTCCACTTTAAACTCATCTGGAAGAACCCAAAACACAGCTGTTAATGGGTTAGGAGGGATTGTGTGACCAAGGCTGTCTGAAAGGTAATTAAAAAGTTTGGTCCAGAATGATGTTAATTTAGTGCAGGACCAAAACATGTGACCCAATGAGGCTGGGACTTGATTGCAGGTTGTATCCTGTCCTGGAAACATTTTGGAGAGTTTTAGGCGAGACAGATGTGCTCGATATATAATTTTGAGATATATAATTGTATGCTTTGCGCATATGGAGCTCGAGTGAATTCTCTGCATTGCTATTTTCCACTCCTTTTCTGATATATTGATTAAGAGATCTTTTTCCCAGTGTCCTCTTGGATCTTTGAAAGGGAGGGACTGTAAAATAATTTTATATATTGCAGTGATGGTGTCTATCCATCCATCCATTCTCTTCCGCTTATCCGAGGTCGGGTCGCGGGGGCAGCAGCTTAAGCAGAGAGGCCCAGACTTCCCTCCCCGCCACTTCTTCCAGCTCTTCCGGAGAATCCCAAATGCTCCCAGGCCAGCCGGAGACATAGTCCCTCCAGCGTGTCCTGGGTCTTCCCCGGGGCCTCCTCCCGGTTGGACGTGCCCGGAACACCTCACCAGGGAGGCGTCCAGGAGGCATCCTGATCAGATGCCCGAGCCACCTCATCTGACTCCTCTCGATGCGGAGGAGCAGCGGCTCTACTCTGAGCCCCTCCCGGATGACTGAGCTTCTCACCCTATCTTTAAGGGAAAGCCCAGACACCCTGCGGAGGAAACTCATTTCAGCCGCTTGTATTCGCGATCTCGTTCTTTCGGTCACTACCCATAGCTCATGACCATAGGTGAGGGTAGGAGCGTAGATCGACTGGTAAATTGAGAGCTTTGCCTTACGGCTCAGCTCCTTTTTCACCACGACAGACCGATGCAGAGCCCGCATCACTGCGGATGCCGCACCGATCCGCCTGTCGATCTCACGCTCCATTCTTCCCTCACTCGTGAACAAGACCCCGAGATACTTGAACTCCTCCACTTGGGGCAGGATCTCTCCCCAACCCTGAGAGGGCACTCCACCCTTTTCCGGCTGAGGACCATGCTCTCGGATTTGGAGGTGCTGATTCTCATCCCAGCCGCTTCACACTCAGCTGCGAACCGATCCAGAGAGAGCTGAAGATCACGGCCTGATGAAGCAAACAGGACAACATCATCTGCAAAAGCAGTGACCCAATCCTGAGTCCACCAAACCGACCCCTTCAACACCCTGGTTGCGCCTAGAAATTCTGTCCATAAAAGTTATGAACAGAATCGGTGACAAAGGGCAGCCCTGGCGGAGTCCAACTCTCACTGGAAACGGGCTCGACTTACTGCCGCAATGCGGACCAAGCTCTGACACGGTTGTACAGAGACCGAACAGCTCTTATCAGGGGTCCGTACCCCATACTCCCGAGCACCCCCACAGGATTCCCGAGGGACACGGTCGAATGCCTTTTCCAAGTCCACAAAACACATGTAGACCGGTCGGGCAAACTCCCATGCACCCTCCAGGACTCTGCTAAGGGTGAAGAGCTGGTCCACTGTTCGCGACCAGGACTAAAACCACACTGTTCCTCCTGAATCCGAGGTTCACTATCCGACGGACCCTCCTCTCCAGAACCCCGAATAGACTTTTCCAGGGAGGCTGAGGAGTGTGATCCCTCTATAGTTGGAACACACCCTCCGTCCCCTTTTAAAGAGGGGACCACCACCCCGGTCTGCCAATCCAGAGGCACTGTCCCCGATGTCCATGCGATGTTACAGAGACGTGTCAACCAAGACAGTCCTACAACATCCAGAGCCTTAAGGAACTCCGGCGATCTCATCCACCCCGGGCCCTGCCACCAAGGAGTTTTTGACCACCTCGGTGACTTCAGTCCCAGAGATGGGAGAGCCCACCTCAGAGTCCCCAGGCTCTGCTTCCTCATTGGAAGGCATGTTAGTGGGATTGAGGAGGTCTTCAAGTACTCCTCCCACCGACCCATAACGCCCGAAGTCGAGGTCAGCAGCGCACCATCCCCACCATATACGGTGTTGACACTGCACTGCTTCCCTCCTGAGACGCCGGACGGTGGACCAGAATCTCCTCGAAGCCGTCCAAAGTCGCTCTCCATGGCCTCTCCAAACTCCTCCCATGCCCGAAGTTTTGCCTCAGCAACAACGAAGCGCGCTCGCTTGGCCTGCCGGTACCTATCAGCTGCCTCCAGAGACCCACAGGACAAAAAGTCCTATAGGACTCCTTCTTCAGCTTGACGGCATCCCTCACCGCCGTGTCCACCAACGGGTTCGGGATTGCCGCCACGACAGGCACCGACCACCTTGCGGCCACAGCTCCGTCAGCCGCCTCAACAATAGAGGCACGGAACATGGCCCATTCGACTCAATGTCCCCACCTCCCTCGGGACGTGGTTGAAGTTCTGCCGGAGGTGGGAGTTGAAGCTACTTCTGACAGGGGACTCTGCCAGCCGCTCCCAGCAGACCCTCACAACACGCTTGGGCCTACCAGGTCTGACCGCATCTTCCCCACCATCGGCCAACTCACCACCAGGTGGTGATCAGTTGACAGCTCCGCCCCTCTCTTCACCCGAGTGTCCAAGACATATGGCGCAAGTCCGGACACGACCACAAAGTCGATCATCGACCTGAGGCCTAGGGTGTCCTGGTGCCAAGTACACATATGAACACCCTTATGCTTGAACATGGTGTTCGTTATGGACAATCCGAGACGAGCACAGAAGTCCAATAACAAAACACCGCCGGGTTCAGATCGGGGCCATTCCTCCCAATCACGCCCTTCCAGGTCTCACTGTCATTGCCCACGTGAGCATTGAAGTCTCCCAGCAAAACGAGGGAATCCCCAGAAGGTATGCCCTCTAGCAACCCTCCAGAGACTCCAAAAGGGTGGATACTCCAAACTGCTGTTCGGCATACGCACAAACAACAGTCAGGACCCTTCCCCACCCGGCGGAGGGAGGCCACCCTCTCGCCCACCGGGTAAACCCCAATGCACAGGCTCCAGTGGGGGCAATAAGTATGCCCACACCTGCTCGGCGCCTCTCACCAGGGGCAACTCCAGAGTGGTAGAGAGTCCAGCCCCTCTCAAGGAGATTGGTTCCAGAGTCCAAGCTGTGCGCCGAGGTGAGTCCGACTATATCTAGCCGAACCTCTCGACCTCGCGCACTAGCTCAGGCTCCTTCCCTTCAGAGAGGTGACATTCCACGTCCCAAGAGCCAGTTTCTGTAGCCGAGGATCAGACCCCAAGGTCCCGCCCGCCACCACCCAACTCACACTGCACCCAACCTCCTTGGCCCCTCCCATAGGTGGTGAGCCCATGGGGAGGAGGACCCACGTTACCTCTTCGGCTGTGCCCGCCGAGCCCCATGGGTGCAGGCCCGCCACCAGGCGCCGCCATCGAGCCCCACCTCCAGGCCTGGCTCCAGAGGGGGCCCGTGACCAGCGCCCGGCAAGGGAAAACGCGTCCAAGTTTTATTTTCATTGGAGGTTTATTGAACCGCTCTTTGTCTCATCCCTCACCTAGGACCAGTTTGCCTTGGTGGTTCTACCAGGCATAAAGCCCCGGACAACATAGCTCCTAGGATCATTGGGACACGCAAACCCCTCCACCACGATAAGGTGACGGTTCAAGGAGGAGGTGATGGCTCAGTCCTTGAAATTGAGCAATACTTTTTCCAGCATGGATGAGGGTGCAAGATGAGGAAAATCGGGCAGGTTTTGTTTAACAAAGTTCCTAATTTGAAGATAGTAAAAGAAATGTGTAGCTGAAATGTTAAATTTGGAATGTAATTGTTCATAGGATGCAAAGATGTTGTCTATATAAAGGGTTCTAAGCAAGTTAATCCCAAATTTTTCCAGATATTAAAAACTGCATATGTTTGCAAAGGTTGAAAGAGGTGGTTCTCTTGCAGAGGTGCCACAGATAAAAGCTTCTCCATCTTAAAATGCTTTCTACATTGGTTCCATATTCTGAGTGAGTGAAGCACAATTGGGTTATCAGTATATTGCCGATAACTTGCATTTATTGGGGCACAAAGCAGGGAATATAAAGAAGTACTGCAGGATTTTACTTCTATTGTGGACCAAGTCTGTGTATGTTCATCTATTTGTGTCCAGGTTTTTATAGCTTGTATGTTTGCTGCCCAGTAATAAAACTGAAAGTTAGGTAGAGCCATGCCACCTTCTGCCTTAGGTCTTTGTAGGGTCGCTCTTTGGATACGTGGATGTTTTGAGTTCCAAATAAATGAGGTTATTGTTGAATCTAATTGCTTAAAAATTATTTATTGATGTATATTGAAATGTTTTGAAATAAAAAAGAAGCTTAGGAAGAATATTAATCTTAATGTTAATTCTTCCAGCTACAATGAGATGAAGGGTTGACCATCTATGCAAGTCTTGCTTCATTTTTTCCATGCCAACAACAACATTTTGTTGATAAAGAGCTTTATGTTTACTTGTGATGTTTACCCCTTGGTATTTAAACTGTTCTGCAATGATAAAAGGTAGGGTATCTAATTTAATATTATATGCTTGAGAATTCACTGGAAAGAGTACACTTTTATTCAGATTAATTCTTAGTCCAGAGATCTTTTGAAATTCTGTAAGTGCTGTTAAGACTGCATGCACAGAATTTTGTGGGTTTGATATATACAGTACCATATCATCTGCATATAGAGAAATTTTCTGTTTCAGTCCTTCTCTGATAATCCCCTTTATCCGATCAGCATTTCAACAGTGAACCGCCAATGGTTCAATGGCGATTGCAAATAGCAGCGGTGGCAAGGGGCATCCCTGTCTGGCACCTTGTTCTAGTTTAAAGTAGTCTGAACAAATGTTGCTGATACAAACTGAAGCTTCTGGATTGGTATACAGTAGTATGATCTATGCACAAATGTTCAGGCCAAACCCAAATTTCTCTAATGTATTGAAAAGTTCTTTTCATTCAATCATGTCAAATGCTTTTTCTGCATCCAATGATAATAATATTTCTGGGGTATTTGACTTTTTTGGTGAGTATATTACATTAAACAGGCGTCGAAGATTGGAACATAAGTGTCGACCCTTGACAAATCCAGTTTGATCTTGTGATATTACCAAAGGGAGCACTTTCTCCATCCTTCTAGCTATGATTTTTGAGATTATCTTAACGTCATTATTCAGAAGTGAAATTGGTATGTATGATGCACATTGTAATAAGTCCTTTTTTTGTTTAGGAAAGACGCTGATTAATGCTTGTCGAAAAGTGTTAGGAAGAGTTTGATTGTATCTAACTTCTGTAAATGTTGCTAATAGGAGAGGAACTAGCTGAGCGGAAAATTTCTTATAAAATTCTGCAGGGTAGCCATCAGGGGCTGCTGCTTTCCCGCATTGAAGTGACTTTATATCATCTAGTAATTCTGATAACGCCAGAGGTTTATCTAGTTCCTCCGCACTAAAAGTGTCTATTTGTGGTATCTGTAATGTATCCAGAAATGTATTAGATTGTGTGTTGTCTTCTTTAAACTTAGTAGAACATAAGGATTTATAGTAGTCTCTAAATGTGTGCATTATATTTTTATGGCCAATGATTTTGTCTCCGTTCGTGTTGGTGATTACTGGGATTGTGTTGTGAACTTCTTGCTTGTGGATTTGTTCAGCTAAAAGCTTATTAGCTTTCTGTCCGTGTTCATAGTAATGATGCCTGGATTTATAAGTTAGTTGTTCAGTTTTTTTAATTGTCAAGAGGTTGAGTTCTGAATGCAGAGCCTGCCTTTTCCTATGTAGAGCCATGCTTGGAAGCCTGGCATGTTCTTCATCTATTGTAATCCTATCCATCATCATCACACCGAGTGCAAATCTTAGCATCTTTAATTCTGCTACCTCCAGCTGTGTCTCCTGCTTTCTGGTCAGTGCCACCGTCTCCAACCAATATAACATAGCTGGTCTCACTACCCTCCTGTAGACCTTCCCTTTCACTCTTGCTGGTACCCGTCTGTCACAAATCACTTCTGACAGTATTCTCCACCCATTCCACCCTGCCTGCACTCTCTTTTTCACCTCTCTTCCACACTCCTCGTTACTTTGTACTGTTGATCCCAAGTATTTGCTCACTGCTATTCCCAATGAAAATTAAAAATAAAAATGGTTGTTTCATTAATAACTTTATAAGATTAAAATGTCTTCAACTTAACATTGTACATTAACACCTTTACCACCTTCTCTGTAAAGTAGTTCACTTCCTTATAATTAAATGTGTGATAAATGTAATAACCTGCAATTGGCTGGTTCTTCTAGAAGAGCCAAGCCCTGCCTGCCAGAAGTGGAAAAATATACAACAACACTGGCAGTTTGAATTGTCTTCCTGAAAATCTGCAGTCACACTACTCCCCCTTCCAAAACTTATGCATATTAATCAAAGACTTGAATATTCAGAAACTGCCTTTTATAGAATGGCTCAACTATTTCCCATGTTACAATGCAGCATTACATATTTATAACATTCGTTATCAGATTAAATAACTGACTCCAGATACAGTAACTGCCATTTGCAGCCTTCTGGTCACATAAAGGTTAATTTCTATTTGTAGATCTGCACTTCATTAAATACAAAAAGGACCTTTTTATTGGATTTGTTTTTAAAAATGGAAAATTACAAAAAAAACAAAACAAAACAAAAACAAAAAGAAAGCCAGTCCAATACACAAGCACGTATTTGGCTGTGTGAATGAACTGCACAGATACCCAGGAGAACCGATTGCCTCAGATCTCACTCTTTTAATTCTGTCTCAAAGTTATATTTGAAAGTCTGTGAGTGTTATTCTCCTCCCCCACTGAACTCTCATTCAGACTGAAAGTCTTAAATCACTTCAAGTCAGGTCTGATCTGGCTCTCATGAGTCTCCACGTTGCGTCATTCAAAAAAATAATTTAAATGACTACAGCCTCAAAGCACTTCATTCAGAATTTTTTTTTTCTAAAGCACTATGCAGCCGTTCTAGAAAAGATCAGACTGGCACCAATAAAAAATAATGGGAACATTAGACAGCAGATAAAAGTTGGACATTCAGAGGGCGAATGTGAGTTGAATGTGCAGAGGCCAGCATATAAGAATATGACAAGCAATGGCTAAAAGCTGAACAGACATGGTTCAAAAAGTAGAAGTAGCATAGAGAGGGGTCAGAAACAAATACACTTATGTGCTATCCACTGGCACTGCGCATAGTGAAAGATTGCTCATCATTTGCTTCTTTCCTAAGCAAAATGTCATGGACATGGGTTACCTGCACATAAGGTCTTTAGTAGTTATTTTCAGGCAATGGTTATCACCATCCTTTTGAGGGTGACATTACATCCTATTCAGGATTAGTTTTACGTCAGGAGGTGGGGTAAAGTAATTATTACCAGAAGATCTCTGTCATTTTAGTCCCTTTCAATCACTCATGGCAGAACCGTTTTATGGACCATGTGTTCACATCTCTGTAAAGATTACAAACCCTTTTACTTTCTAAAAAAGTCTGTAAAAACACTAGCAAGATGCAAATCAACGTGTCTGTAAAATTACTTTATTTGAGTATTTTGGATGGGATGAAAATTACAGAGGTCCTCTGATAAAAATTACTTTACCCGGTGCCATGAAGTAGAAAAAAGAATTGCTGGTACTCCTTGGTGATCATACTGAATAACAGGTTTAGGCTTGGGGTTTTCCCCTTGGAGGTCTGAAGCCACGCTGATATACCCAATTTGTATCGAAAGGCGTGGGGAGGTAATCTGCCCTTGAAGCGGCAAAAAGACATATTGTTGTTATAAGTAAGGATTGTTAATGTGGTCCAAACAGACAGTATGCACTGACTTTACGCTAACTTCCAGGGGTAGAAATAATCCCATCTGAATAGGTTTATACTTGTAAACGAATGAGCAAACTAGGAAGCAGAGATGGCCTCAAAATACATGATGATACTGTAGATCAAGCTGCACACTATTTCCAAAAGTAAATTTAAAAGAAAACCAGTATAATTTCCACTCTCTACTTACTGCATGTAAACAATTATTGTTTTTCTGTCTCCCTAACTGGGGCATGAAAACTCCTTCCAGCTAGATTATACAGTAAGTAAATTTGCAGTTGGGAGGTGGGATTAGGCAATGACTTGATTGTCAGGATAAATATGGTCAGTTGCAAAGTGGTACAAAGGTGAGACCAGGAGGGACAAGCAGAGACAGATTTGGTACCAAAGTGGGCCTAACATGCGGAGCAACTGAACTGTTCAGGATGGCCCTCGGGAGCATCAGGTTTGATGTTTATTTCTGCTTATTTTCTACACTTGTCTTTTCTTCAGTAATCCCTCCATAGTTTTTATTTTCAGTTGAATAAGTCAATCCCAGGTAGAAGCACGCCATCTTTGTCATAAGGTGTGACTGGTGAGGTGAATCAAAGTGCAGTCTGTTGAGATCTCACTATCTCTTTTTGTATTTTCTTTTGAGTTTATATTCTAATAAAACACTAATTTGTACCACACATCAATAAAGCAATTCAACAAGGGAAAGAGTTTCATATAATTAAGAGTGGAAGTGAAGATTTTTAATATGGTTTGTATATTTGTATCTGGAAATCCAGAAAAGGAGAAAATGATTCACTTGCCTTAAAATATGTCTGTGAAGATTCTCAGTGTTACAGGTGAAATTATCTGGTAGTTGAGTCATGGCAACTGGACTTCGTTCTTGTTAGGTAGAAACGTTTCACTGCTCATCCAAGCCGAAAGAAGCTGCTTGAATGAGCAGAGAAACATATCCACCTAACAAAAACTAAGTCCAGTTGCCATGGCTCAACTACCAGTGCCTTAAAATATTTTTTTATTCCTAAGCTTTCAACTCCTATCAGGAGTGATCATCAGAGGAAAATGATTAAACATACAGGAATCTGATACAATATATAGCAAAAGGAAGGGAGACAATAACCTGTCTCCTCTGAGTTTATTTTTACTAATTTTATTTTACTATTGTTTGAATCGAAGTAATTCAACAGATGTAAACACTTAACATTACAAAAGTTTGAAGGAGTAAAATTTCAGTGAATGATACAAGAAGTGCATTAACTTGCAGGAAGACGATGTGGAAAATTAATATAACTGTTATGTTCATCTGCTCATAAACACCAGTAATAAATGGTAAGTTGCCTTTACTTTTTGATTCTCCCGTGTATACTTAATTTAGAATGGTGGTTATGCATCTGGCAAGAGCCTGGGCAGTGTGTTTTGAATGCTTTTAAAGAGAATAATCAATGTGATTTGTGGTGCTGAAGTTGTAAGCATTATACGCCTTTATGTCTTTATTTTTGTCTGTGTAAAAAGAAAATCATAAAATCAACAAGTATATGAAATGAAACACTATGCTTTTCACCTGTTTAGCATTATGTCGCATTACTTGTCAATAATGCAAAATGTCAATTAAGCTCAGTTTGCAATTAGCTCAAAATTTAAAAAGGAAGACAAAATGAAACTATTTATGTTCAGGATTTCAGACAGTACATTAAAAATATTAGTCAAGTCAAGTCGTGAAGCTATCAGTTCCCACTTTAACAGTAACAGGACCAGGAAGCTCTTCTTCATATATGCTTACTAAGTCTGTGAAATTGTGTAAGCAGTGTTAGTGCTTTAACAAAAAATGATTAATCACCTCACAATGTTCCCTTTCTTCTTCTGATTTTGTCAGGCGCACAAGTCTAGAAGCCTGGAATACAAGAGATAAATGTTAACTTTTTTACTTTGAAATCTGTTCAAAGAGCTACATTATGATGAACACAACAAAGGCACTAATGCCATCAAGTTAACTATTCCACTTATAATTAACCCCATTTTAATTGTGCAAAAACTGCACATTATGAATATTTTGAAACTTCCATCTCTGCAATTAACCAGGTACTGCGATTTAAATTTTGAAATTGGTTGAACCAATACAAGTAAACTATGCTGTTTTGTTAAAATTACAATTACAGTAATCCCTCCTCGATCACGGGGGTTGCGTTCCAGAACCCTCCACGATAGGTGAAAATCCGCGAAGTAGAACCATATGTTTGTATGGTTATTTTTATATATTTTAAGCCCTTTGAAACTCTCCCACACTGTTTATAAATATTCTCCGCACAGTTAAACAGTAAACCCTCGTTTATAGCGGTCAGACAGATAAATGAAATTCCACAAAGTAGTATTCTTTATTTATAAATCTAATATTTTTGCAGTTAGAGCATAGAAAACCTGTTTATGAAATTCTAAATACGTTTTTAACATTATTAGAGCCCTCTAGACATGAAATAACACCCTTTAGTCAAAAGTTTAAACTGTGCTCCATGACAAGACAGAGATGACAGTTCTTTCTCACAATTAAAAGAATGCAAACATATCTTCCTCTCCAAAGGACCGCCGTCAGGAGCAGGGAATGTCAGAGAGGGAGAAATGTAAACAATCAAAAATCAATAGGGCTGGTGCACTTTTAAGTATACGAAAGCACCCGCAATAAAGTGGCCGCAATGAAGGGATTAATGTGAAGGTAGACTTTCAGAATTTTTTACAGGAGCGTCCGTATCTTCTAAGCAAACAGCCTCTGTGCAAACAGCCCCTCTGCTCACACCCCCTCTGTCAGGAGCAGAGAATGTCAGAGAGAGTGAGAGAGGCAGAGAAAAGCAAACAATCAAAAATCAATACAGGCTGTTAGAGCTTTGAAGTGTGCGATGCACTATATATTGTATATCATTGAGGAGTTTTATTTAATACATAATATGTGCTCTGATTGGGTAGCTTCTCATCCATCTGCCAATAGCGTCCCTTGTTTGAAATCAACTGGCAAACAAACTGAGGAAGCATGTACCATAAATTAAAAGACCCATTGTCCGCAGAAATCCGTGAACCAGCGAAAAATCCGTGATATATATTTAGATATGCTTACGTTTAAAATCAGCGATGGAGTGAAGCCACGAAAGTCGAAGCGCGATATAGTGAGGGATCACTGTACTTCTGTGTTTCCCTATCATATAAAATGTATTTTCATTTTTTATAATTGAAAGTTCTTAACCTGGGCTTCATTTTATCAAATTAAAAAAAAAACTGCAATTAATTGTGAATAATCACTACTAACACTGTAATCTTTTGATATTTTGACAGCAGAGATGTGTACAAATTTAAAATGTTATTAGATCATTTGAAATTTTGCTTGAGTCCTCAGTGGTCCTTCAGGCCACCATATGTATGTCTGTTATTATAAACAACTGGAGAGGCACATGTAGAATGCTTATAAAGTGGTGACACCACAGCACCCAATGCGCTTGAATCAAGCCAATAATTAAATTTGTTAACTTGCACAGCAAATCCTTGTAGTTGGAAGCCTTCTGTGAAGACCCACCACACACACTACATTTTAATTTACTGCATGCACACATAACACTGGAACAACTCTGACAAGAACAATAAAATACAATAAAGCTCCAACCCACCCAATATGTCAGTATGAATGACAGTCAATAAAATTAAATGCTTTAAAAACAGACTATTACCTTTTGGAAGTCTCTCCTGAGAAATGCTCTCTTGTTTGAGTAATTAATATTTTCATATACTTCAAAGCCATCTGCAAACAGGCAGTATGCAGGGGTAATGTCAGCTTGTTCTCTTCAAATACAATAGAGCAAGCTATCAAGTGGCATTTGCAGCCCCACTACATTGGTCTCTAAAGACAGTGCAATTTCCAGACTTCTGATTCAATTAAATGTTTACAGATCCATTCATTAAGCTCAAAAATCATATAGATAATAACATATGAAAGGTGAATCAGATCACATATTTTTCAGCTTAGGTTCATGGAATGGAGCATCAAATTACATGAAAGTGGCCCTTTCTGTGGCTGAGTGAAAAAGAAATAGGGAGGAAATCTAAGGAATTTCAGTTAATGGGCAAGAAAACAAAAAAGGCTTCTTGCATAGATGTTTTTTTCATTACATGACTACAATTAGCCGGAGTGAATGTTGTATCTGGAGCAACACAGAAGACAACCCGTGATGAGATTCCAGTCCACTGCAAGGACCCCAATATATACTTTTTTATTTATTTGTTTCTGTTTCAGTCTATTGCCTTCCACAGAGTGCTCTGATAGAAATTGTTCAAGAGCAAAACTTTGTTCAAATAAAGGTATGTGAAATTTTAATTTAAGTTGCAATTGATTGGTGCCATGTCCAGGGCTGTTTCTGCCTTGCACGGAGTGCTGCCTGGAGAGGCTAGATCCCAAACATCAGTGAACTGGATTAAGCAGGTTTTAGAATGTTATGTCATGCTATGTTATGCTACATTAATTATCGCTTATGATAAAATCTGTCTGTTAGAGTGCCATTCCTAGAGTCAAAAACATCTCCAAAGTGGTATTGCTGTCCTCGTATTTCTGACTCTTTCCGTGCTTCAAGACATTGTGGTGAAGTATGTTAAAGTCCGTGGCTGCAGGCAGGTTTTATTTGAAAAAGAGAGAGACAGAGAGTGTGACAGAAAAGCAAACAATCAAAAAATCAATACGTGCTGTTGGGCTTTTAAGTATGCGCACTGCGATAAAGCAGCCGCAAAGAAGGGAGCAATGTGAAGGTAGTCTTTCAGCATTTTTTAGAGTAGCGTCCGTATCTTCTAGGCAAACAGCCCCTCTGCTCACACCCCCTCCGTCAGGCACAGAGCATGTCAGAGAGAGTGAGATAGACCGAGAAAAGCAAACAATCAAGCACCGCTCGGGAAGCACATCGTATATCATTGAGGAGTTTTATTTAATACATAATACATGCTCTGATTGGGTAGCTTCTAAGCCATCCACCAATAGCATCCCTTGTATGAAATCAACTGGGCAAACAAACTGAGGAAGCATGTACTTTAAATTAAAAGACCCATTGTCCGCAGAATTATGCGAACCAGCGAAAAATTTGTGATATATATTTAGATATGCTTACTATTAAAATCCGCGATGGAGTGAAGCCGCGAAAGTCGAAGCGCGATATAGCGAGGGATCACTGTATATCTCTTGTGGTTCAGGAAACAAAACAAGAAGTTTTACTTATAGTAATTTTTACATTTATTACTGTGGGGTGATCGCTCGCAATTTGAGAGACTGGTGTGAAAAAGATATGCCTGAAACCATAGTGATGTGGATGGTTGTAGAAAGACAATTAAGCAGCACAGTTTTGTTATGACGGACCCTGCCTATGCATGCAAATCCCTTACACTGCATTGTTTCTTTCTTATTGTGGACTTGCAGACAATGGCCCAACACCACTTAACATCAAAATTCTACCTGTCAGCCTGAGACAAACAGAACAGAGGAAATGTTGTTTTTTTCTTTCTCTTCTTTAAACAGAATGCATTTCCAACTGAGCAATTACTGAAATTTAAGCACTTCTGTCTTTCTGTATTTTCCTCACATCACTAGGACCAAAGTTAATATTATATGCCTTCCATTTTAAAGTTTAAAGACCTTGGAAGAATATATGTAATTCACTTTAGGCTACATTTTATTGCTGTGAATTTTAAACTAAGCCACAGAAATGGACCATCAAAAAGCCAGCCTAAAACTTAAATATTCAAATTTGACTTTACTAAAATATGCGATTGATTAAAACAGAATAAAAAGGGTGCAAATCAGTTCAGTACTTAGCACTGCTGCCTGACAGCTTTAGGGATCCTTTTCAGAATTACATTCTCCCCATGTCAGCAAGGATTTTGCCATTATGGCCCCATAGCATGTATTTTAGAATGTTCTATAATGGAATTGGATCCTGACGTTGCCATAAAGTTCCCCCAAATCCTAAAGTGAAGTGGGTTCAAAAGATTGATCAAGTAAAATATAAACATAGCTTTGGAGGGTTAATCAAATAAAATAATAACATAGCTTTGGAATTTTTCTTTAACTATTGTACCCTGTTCTTTAAATTATGATCTCAGTTTCTAATCTTTATAGCTAGGCTCTACTTACTGGGTTGGGGGAAACTTCATAAGCTTTGATTCACCAAAGAGCATGGATCCTCCTTTGTTTTGCTAACATTTTTCTTTTTTACGCTCCTTATCTTTATTAAATCCACCCATGTCCTATGAGCTATGGTATTCAGACATTTCAGTTAATATAGGCTAGTGGTAGACTGCAAAACGAAAACAAAATGCTCGTTGAAGTAACAGCTTTACAATTGTAAGTGTCAAGTATTACTGTTTATGCCTGTTCTGACTTTTGGTACAGTAGTGTTCTACTTCTGATTACATCTTGCCTGAAGACTGGGCCTGAGTTGCCTCGAAAGCTTGCATATTGTAATCTTTTTAGTTAGCCAATAAAAGGTGTCATTTTACTTGACTTCTCACCACTTGTGATCTCTAAATTATTTTTGTATCCATGCACTGCAAGTTGAAAACTGTTACATTTTGATGGCAGTAGCCTCCTTCAATAGGATAATGTGCCCTGCCTCACTTGACAAATTGCTCAGGACTAGTTTGAGGAACATGACAAAGAGTTTAAGGAGTTGAGTTGTCCTCATAACAGTTCAATCGAGCATCTGTGGGGTGTGCACTTTACAAGACTTAAAAGATCTGCTGCTAACGTCTTGGTGCCAGAGAGCACAGGACACCTTCAAGGTTCTTATGGAGTCCATGCCTCAGCAGGTCAGAGCTGCTTTGATGGCGCATGGGGGGCCTACACAACATTAGGCAGGTAGTTTTAATGTTGTGGCTGATTGGTGTATGGTAATATAAGCTATAAAAGGGAATTAAAACAACCCAACCATTTAACACTGATATTATATGAGGTCATTATGCAGTGAAGTGTTTTTTTAATGTTCAAATTGTATATTGAGAATCCTGGAGTTTTTGAAATTGAATATAATAATAGTAAATTAATGATGTTTTCATAATTTGCATAACCATAGTCAAAATGTGGATTTTACTTTTTTAAAATAAAATATCTGCAGGCACCTCCCTTGGGCAATAAGGGAACATTAACTGAAAGCATTAAAGATCATCATGAAAGACTGTCACAGGTAAGAAAGTTAAAATAGTCCAGAAAAAGCTGACACTGACACATACAAACATGCTGTTAATGCCAGAGTGTGTATGTATACTCTGAAATGGCCAAAGCAAACAAAGGACTTCCTGTGGTCAAAACCTGACAGAGGTGTCTTGGCACCTAAAACACGATGAAATGATTTACACGTTTAACGATTACTGGCAGTATGAATGGGTAAATACTTTTTTGCAGTGTGCAAGGAAGTTAAAGAAGGGTAGACTTACGAAGAACCATATTTTGTCATATTACTGCTATTTTATGACTTTGTATTTCCATACATGGCAGTGGGCATTGTACTTACTGCTGCCATTCCCATTGTGGGTTATAGGATGAGGAAGTCATGTGACCTGTTACATCATCTGTCTCCAACTATTTCAAAAAGTAGTGAAGAGCATACAGTGTTGAAGCATTCAACTACACAATGATTTTATTATGGTAAAGAAAAGTTAGTTTCAGATAGGACTAACACTTTGGTTGTTTTGATTTCCTGCTTGTGACCCTCAGCTCTGATCAGATCCTATGATTTCTCCTGCAGTGCTCTAATCGCCAGGCCCACCTATATTATTAGTTAATTTTTCTACTCTTTAAGTCAAAATAAAAACTTCAACATTTAAAGTGTTACAACATTTAAATAAGATAAAACAAAGAGCCTTTTGAAATTAAACTGTTATAATATACAGTTATAAAGTGGCTACTCCAGGAGCAGAGTAAACGTCTATTATGGTACGACATGCTTATGAGAAAACTGTAAAAATCAGTTCACATATCAAGTTCTTTCCATGAAAACAGAATGGCAAAATCCTGCTCTGCGTATATCTTTTAACAATTGTGATAAAGTGTCTGATTTTAAAATGTTAGAAAAAATAGGTTCAGATTAAAGAGGTAATGCTGGTATACTGGATACTTTGGTCCCAAACTGAATGAAAAGGTAAAATTCTTTTTAACTGTACGAATTTCACAGGCTTACATGTATTAACAGATTAAAAATACTTTAATGGTGCCAATTTTGTTGAAATGATTCCATGCACGTGTTAGGATTTACAAATTCTCCTGTAATGCAATTCCAGCGCCATCAAGATATCCAATTAAAATATTATGTTTTGATGAAAAACATTTATTTATTATTGAAAAAGGGAATTCAGAACATCTGACACCACTATCAAACCTGCACATGAAGGCTAAAAAACGTAGTTCAGTGTATTATCACAAGTATCATTTTAGACTACCCTTAACTCAAAATTCACCATCCTTGGTTCAGTTGGAATTTAAGGAAATTAGTTTGTTGGAGTTCGCATGGCTTTAAAAACTGATTAGAGTACTAGGTTGTTGTACCGTGTTAGCCATTATGAATGTAGAGAAAAGCCAAGCAAAATGACACCTTTTATTGGCTAACTAAGAAGATTACAATATGCAAGCTTTCGAGGCAACTCAGGCCCCTTCTTCAGGCAAGAAGTAGATTACATCTTGCCTGAAGAAGGGGCCTGAGTTGCCTCGAAAGCTTGCATATTGTAATCTTCTTAGTTAGCCAATAAAAGGTGTCATTTTGCTTGGCTTTTCTCTACAAAACTGATTAGAGAAATTACCAACACCCACTCCCTACATTTAATGCATTGATCATTTAATATCTGGACATTTATGACGTTTTTAACAAACAATGGAAAAAAACATTACCACTTCATACTTTATATCATATGATTGTACTATTTATTTGCTTCCTTGAATATTGGATATGTGATCAGTCATGGCCAGCGTGTATAGTCATGGAGGAGAATATTAAAGACAATTTGAATAAAAGTTTTATTACACTGCCTAACTGCACTATAGGATTTTTTTTATTTGTTCTTTTGAGAAGAATAGCTCTACTTCATTATAATGATCTAATTAAAATCATAGTTAACAATATCCAATAATAGCCTTTATATCATCTCCAATTAGTCATGTATCAGGTTTGACATTATTCACTAAAATAAACCTTAGAAATGCACACAATGAATGAAATATGAATCATAAATCACATTCAATACATCTTTTGAGTCATATGGATTTATGTTAACTCCCTACACTGACTAATGCACTTTCCATCATTTGTGAATGAGATCTTTAGGCAACATTTTAATCTTTTGTAGGAATTTGAACTCACACATATATATATTCAAATTACATGCAAATATTTTATTTGTAAAGTCAGAGAAACAGGAATTTCATAAACCATTAGTGATATATTTGGGATATCAGAGAAACAGACAAGGTCTTAGTATTGACCATAATAAAAAAGGCAACATTAACCGGAAAGTTAGGAAAATAAGCTTCCCTAAGTACAACAAGAAATTCATAAAATGCTTTAGTTTGAGCATTGCTCCAATTACTGCCTTTACCTGTAAAACTATAGAAACATTTTAATGGACAGAAAAGGCACAAGAAGCTTTTGAAATACTTAAAGAAGAATTCACTACATCACCAGTGTTAAAGCCTTCAGATGCTGATTTGTACTTTTAGCTTGACGATGGTGCATCTAATATTACGATGGGTGCCATTTCATCTCAGTATTTGTGATATTGGTATTCGAGAATTATTAGCCATTAAATTTGCTTTGGGTGAATAGAGGCATTGATTAGAAGGAGCAGAACATCTTTTTGTAATCTAAAATAGCCATAAAAATCTAGCATGTCTTCAAATTGCTCAAGAATTCAATGCTCGAGTGTTAAATGTTATTTTCTAAGCATTTTAACTTTGTACTAAAGGAGATGCATTTTCACAACAATTCAAAATGTAGCCTCAATTATTGGAGTCAGAATGAATTAGTTCACAAAAAGAATCTTAGATTTTACAGAACTGAAGAGACTAAAATATATTAGAATGAATTAAGTGCAGTGACACCACACATTCTGATACCCTGGAAGGTATTTGTGAGAGAAAATATACAAAGTGATGTTTTATTCTGCGGAAATGTATCAAACATTTCTGGTTATTCTGGTGTCATTAGAAATGAAGAACTATTTTTTGTGGCCATCTCTTAGAAAAGATATCAAAGAGTAAATTGGTGTCTGTGAAATGTATAGCAGGAGAAAATCATGGTGTATATGGTATATCCTATTGAAATTTTTACAACCTTAACAAAAAACATAGTTATCATGAGAGAAAATCTCGACTGATGTTGTTCCAACTCTTCAGCCATCTTAGGGTTATAATATCATACTTGTTATTACTGATAGGTTTTCTTAAAAGGCACATTTTATTGCTTTCAAAAAACTTCCCACAGCTAAAAATATTAGTTATTCAAGAATTATTTTAGTTACATGACCTCTCAAAATCTTTGATAGTGGTCCTCGATTCATATAACAATCTGTTTCTCCAATGACGGAATATGGCAGAGAGAGAAGGGAAACCCAAACCAGTAAATGTGTGTTTGAAAAATTAGACGCATACTCTACTAAACACACAAGAATGTCATTTTTGTATACAGTATACCCCCAAAATTCACGGGGGTTACGTTCCTAGAACACCTGTGAATTGTGAAAAACCGCAAATTATGGATGTGGTTAAAAAATGCCTACTTGTATAGTTTAAACCCTAAATAAACCCCCAAAACACTTTCATTTCAACCTCAGCTTAATACATTACATAAAAGAAAAAGAATGTAAAGGTAAACCCGTATACTGTACATTACTGTACTAATATGTCACCCGCACTGCTAGAATGTAAAATACCGATGTTACCACTATATGTACTGTAATTCATTCAAGTGTGTTTTCATTGCCAGAAGCCTTAGAAGGTGCAGGACATTTTGGCGGCATCTTGGGGCTTTACCCCTTAAACTGCCACATACTTGGGGTTCAATGCATCCCTGGATGCCAAATACTTTTTTGCTGCACTTTTTATGTAAACGTCACATTTCACAAAGAAAAAGTGAAATTTTAATGTAACACATTTTTTTTTCATACAAAGAGCATCACAATTACTGTAACACTGATCATTTTACACACTGCTAATGAACTGTAAAAACTATTTAAAAAACTATTGGAACAATATGTACAAGGTGCAACTGATGCCACTGATGAAATTCAGTAAATCACCGAGCCAACTGTGCTTGAACTGGCTGCACGCAAGCACAAAGAGGTAAACGCTGACACTGGCAGGCTAGTCTAGTGCAGCGGCTAAATCCCAGGGACAGTGAGGCTGCAGTGCTTCAGGGGCCTGCAGTGGTCATGAGCTGACTGCTCAATGAATGTACGTAATTGACTGATCAGCTCCGCCGTGCTGGTAAATTGCACTGGGAGACAATAGCCAGTTGCAGCATTCAATGAATGTACGCCGCTGAATATACTCGACTCCTACGTGCTAGCAAATCGCACTGGGAAACGACCGTAACCAGTTGCTGCGGTTTAAGGATTAAGAAGAACAAAACTGAAAACACAACACTCAGCTGGAGATGCGTCACATGGCATCAGTCAATCAGCAGCAAGGAGAAATGAATAATGCTGTAGCGGTCTGGTACCGCTAAGATTCACACCATCGAGGAGATGGTGATTTATTTATTTTTATGGTGGAGATTCCAGGTACGCCCTCAGCCTTGACCCGACCTGCACGCACTCACAAACAGAGACAAAAACAAAGCAAACTGGTAATCAAACAGCAAATAAAGAGTGTAATGAAAACAAATGAAAACAGCTATACTGAAGTTGGGATTCTTCGGTGGGTTCACCATACACGGCCATCTGGGGAAGCTGAGATGTACACAGTCCAGGGGAAGACAAGGCTGAGCAGCCTGCCCACAATGCTGGTGGATGAACAGCATTCCAGAATGTTAGTATATGGAACCATGTCCTCCCAAGTGATGCCTAGGATCTTCCATAGGTAGCGGATGTGGAATGCTTCTAGTACAGTATATGGATTTTCCTGCAGTAGGGAGTCTAGGACTTGCATCTATACAGGAGCGTTGATATACACACTGTGTGATAAACAATGACATTGGTTGTCATGCAGATATTTTGGTTACATTAGGGTTGGGTTATTTTATGTACCATATTGTCTGGTGACTCAACAGTAGGAACTGTAATGGTTTTAGCATATTTGATCTGAAATTATGCTTTTATTTTGTACTTCACAAAACTGTTAATGTATAATGTTTTATCCTTTTCTGTCATGTAGTGTAAGTAGTAAGTTATTGTTATTGTAAAAAAATGGACTGTCAATATGAATTTATAATAACATTATATGAAACTGTGTATCAAAATCAGCTAAAATATACCTCAAGTGTTTATATAGGAAAAATTTTGACATTCCTTTTTGTCTTATTTAACAACTGTATTGTTCCTGTAGTAGTAATGGATATAAACATCCCTATAAACATATAACACACTTAACTGAATGCTAAAAGCAAAAAGCAATACTAAAGACCTCACCTATCTACAGAGGCAGTTTTCTCCCACCTCCATTTTCGCACATGGTGCAACAGGAGCATTAACACTCCCACTGACAGTTTTTATCCAAAGGTCATATTGTTATTCTATAGCCACTCATACTGAAAATTACCTGACTGTTCCTTTTTTGTGTATATATTTCCTAAAGTTTCTTTCAATGTATGGTGTTGTATACACCTTTTTTACTTGATTTTTTTACTAACCATGATACCTGTCGAAGACAGGTAATAGAATAATTTAAAAGTATTTGCTATCTTTTGCCCTATGTGTGAATTCAGCACCTTTCCTCTATAGATGTTTCTGCGAAAATCTCTTAATCAGTGCTTCCTTTCTCAGGCACGTTCCTGTAAAGCCTGCTTTCAGACTCTGTCTTTACTTTCAAGGCATCTTTCTCACCTCTTGTCTGGTTTTATTCTTGCACCTTTAAAGGTGACTCTCTCAGCAAGTCTCATACACCTTTAATCTTCCTTGTGTGTTTTACACTTGCTATTCCTCCTTTGTTGAGTCACTTAAGAAAACTGACCAATCACACCAAAGCCAAACTGACCAATTAGATTGCTCCAAAAGCTGGACACATAGATCTTAGTCATACAGACACACAGATTGCCTGTTGTTTTTGTTTTATCAGTTTCGCTGGTCAGTCAAAAAGATCCAAATAACATGATTTTACCCTGTGTAACAAGAAGAGACTCGAGGCAGGGCAAGGTTTGGGGCAGCCACCTGTTTAATGCGGTTTCCTGGCTGCAAAAGCAAATGATTCATGTAGACAAGTTTACACGACAGAGTCCAAAACAGAACTGCCTCCCAGAGCAAAGGCGGGAGGCTTTATAGGACGTTGGGCGGAAGTGACGTCGTCCTCGGGGCCGGGACCGGAAGTGATGTCGTCCTCGGGCTTGGGACCGAAAGTGATGTCGTCCTCGGGTCCGGGACTGGAAATGATGTGTCCCGCTTCGAGGTGGTGGCTCCTGGTGGGATTTCCCGGGAAAGACCTGTAGGGAACTTAGAAAGAGTGTCACCGTACCCTGCCCCCCCCCCGGGCAGATGTATAATCAGTCCTCTCTAAGACCTTCAGCTGCCTACTATGCACACATGTGTGACAAGACTCCCCCCTCAGCCCAGACCTGTCAGGTCGGGCGTCCTGCACCGAGAGATCGTGGGCCCGGGAGAGGGCTTCAGCGTTGGCATGAAGAGACTCCTGCCGATGAACGAGCGAAAACTTGTACTGCTGCAGGTCAAGAAACCACCTCGTGACCTGCGGATTCGATTCCCTGTGAAGGGCCATCCACTTCATAGGTGCATGATCCGTCACCAGAGTGAACACCCAACCCAAGAGGTAGTACCGCAGCTAAGTCACCGCTCATTTGATCGCCAGAGCTTCCTTCTCCACCGCTGCATACCTGGTCTCCTGGTCCAACAGTTTCCGGCTCAGGTACATTATGGGGTGTTGAACACCGTCGACGCTTTGGCTCAACACGGCTCCCAAGCCTGTGTCTGAAGTGTCCATCTGGAGGACAAATGGAAGAGAGAAGTTAGGGGAGATTAATACAGGTGCTGAAGTCAGAGCCCTTTTCAAGTCACTGAATGCAGCCCTCGCTTTGTCAGACCATACCACTATGTTAGGAGCTCTTTTCTTCATCAAGTCAGTCAAGGGCGACGCTCTCTCGGAGAAGCGAGGCACAAACCGGCGGTAGTATCCGGCCAAACCGAGAAAGGATCGGACCTGCCACTTGGTCTGCGGATGGGGCCAGGTCAGTATGGCTTGTAACTTGGAACACTGTGGCCTCACAGTACCCCGGCCCACCAGGTAGCCCAAATATTTGGCTTCTCTCAATCCGAAGAAACATTCCTTGGGGTTGATTCGAAGCCCGGCCTTCCCTAATGCCCGCAATACTGCTGTGACCTGCTGTATGTGTTCCTTCCATGTGCTGGAATAGATGAAGACGTCATCTAGGTAGGCAGCACAAAATGAGTTATGGGGTCGGAGCACTTTGTCCACCAGACACTGGAAAGTCGCAGGCGCCCTGTGTAACCCGAATGGAAGGACACGATACTGCCAGTGTCCGCTAGGAGTGCTAAACATGTTTTTTTCTTTCGCGGACTCCGTTAAAGGAACCTGCCAGTACCCCTTTGTCATGTCAAGTGTGGTCAGAAATTTGGCTGGTCCCAGCCTCTCGAGGAGGTTGTTCACGCGAGGCATGGGATAAGCATCGAACCGGGAAACCTGGTTAAGCCGACGGAAGTCATTGCAAAACCTCCAACTGCTGTCGGGCTTAGCAATCAAGACGATGGGACTGGACCAGGGACTACTACTCTCCTCGATCACTCCTAGTTCCAGCATGCGCTTAATTTCCAGTTCCACCTCCGCTTTCTTTGCCTCCGGGAGTCTGTAGGGCCGCTCTCGGACGATCACCCCCGGGTCAGTCAATATGTCATGCGCAATCGGAGAGGTCTGACCGGGCTGTTCACTCACCACCTCTGGGACGGAGCGGATAGCTGCTTCGAGCTCCTGCCTCTGTCTGGGAGATAGCTGCTCGCCGAAATTAAGGGAACTTACTTGAGCGAAGAGAGAGTGGGGCTGACCAGAGGAGGGATCGGGGTCCCTCTCCTTCCACGGTTTCAGCAGGTTTACATGATACACCCGCTCGCTTGGTCAATGATTGGGTTGTTTCACCAAATAGTCGACCAAACCCTTCCTCTCCTTAATTTCATAAGGGCCCAGCCAATGTGTGAGCAACTTGGAGTGAGAAGTAGGCACCAACACCATGACGCGATCCCCGGGCGGAACTCCAGGAGAGTAGTGCCACGGTCATAAAGGCGGGCCTGTGCTGCTTGCGCCTCCTCCATATGACTTTTTAGAATGGTTCTAATTGCATCAAATCTATCATGCAATTGGGTGATATATTCCAGAATATTTGTTGAGGGAAGTGCCTCTCCTTCCCAGCCCTCTTTTAAGATATCTAATATACCCCGGGGCTGTCGTCCGTACAACAATTCAAACGGAGAGAAGCCCGTAGAAGCTTGGGGAACTTCCCGGTAGGCAAAGAGGACGAGGGGGAGGAGTTGGTCCCAATTCCTCCCATCCTCGCTGACCACCTTACGTAGCATCTGCTTGAGAGTTTGGTTAAATCTCTCCACTAACCCATCAGTTTGAGGATGATATACCGAGGTCTTTAAATGCTTTATCTTCAGTAACTTGGCAGTCTCCTTGAACGTTTCCGAGGTAAAAGGCGTCCCTTGGTTACGTTAGGACTTCTTTAGGAACGCCCACTCGCGCAAAGACTCCTACTAGTTCCTGTGTGATTACTTTAGAAGTAGCCGAGCGCAACGGAACGGCTTCTGGGTATCGGGTTGCATAATCCACGTGGACGAGTATATATTTATGTCCTTGGGCTGAGGGTTCTAGGGGTCCTACTATTTAGACCCCAATCCGGTCAAAAGGAACGTCAATCAGGGGGAGGGGGACAAGAGGAGCACGGTCCCTCCTGGGAATTTGCCGCAGTTGACACTCCGGACAGGAAATGCAAAAGCGGCGAACCTCCTCATTAATCCCCGGCCAAAAAAAACGGAGCTTGATTCGCTCCAGTGTCTTTTCGGAGCCGAGATGGCCTCCAAGAAGGTGGGAATGTGCTAACTCGCAGACCTGCCGCCGGTAGGTTCCCGGGACTAGCAACAACTTCCGGACCTTCCCCTCATGCTCAGCGACCCGATATAATAAATCATTATCAATGACGAAGCGAGGTCCCTGTGGCATGGGCTGATGGGTGCGTTGGCCGTTAACGAGGACCACTGCATTCTTTGCATATTTCAGAGAGTCGTCATTCCATTGTTCTCTCTTGAAAGAAACCGGCATCGCTCTAAACTGAAAGTGCAACTCAGAGAGCGGGTCCGGTCTGACCTCAAGGAGCGGAGACTCCTCCCTCGCTGCCGGGGCGCTGGTAGATGACGTAGCAGCCCTCGACGGTCCAATCTCTTGGCCCTCCGCCCCACTTCCTGTCGGCTGATTACACAGCATGGAAGCAGCTTGAGATGAGTCTTTCTCACCTATAACGAGGCCCAAAGCTTTTCCGGGAATGCTCTCTAGTCTACCGCTGTCACTTTCAGATCAGTCCCGCCCGAGGATTACTGGAAACAAAGGATCTGGGTGAACCGCTACGGTGAGTTTTCGAAGGGTCCCTCCGAGACACACGTAACACCGGGCGGATTTGTACATGCGAATGTCTCCGTGTATACATTTTAGGCTGGTCTTTCTTTTAATCCACTGTTGCGGTAGAACAAAACGGCGAGCAACGACAGACACGTTACTGCCGGAGTCAAACAGGGCCGTCACTTTATGACCGTTAATGAGAAGCTCCCTCGTATGGTTGTCTGCTAGGAGATTGCTAACGGCACACAAACAACACTGCCGCGGCCCCCTACATTCCGCCTTGTTCCCTGACAGGTTGCAGGCCAGACGGTCTTCGGAACAGGCTCTGGAGTGCGTGGCAGGGACTTCCTCAGTGGGACATAGCTCCCGTGTAGCCCACCAAGGGGCTGTTCTGCCCTCCCAGGTTTTAAAGTCTGCCTCGGGGTCTTTAGGAGCTGTAGGAGCTCCTGCATGGAATGAAATTCACCCCAGGCCGGCTGGGCAAAGTCCTGGGGTAGGTGCTGCAACAGCAGAAAACAGGCAACCTACTGCACGATTTGTAGTGGGGTCAACTCAAATGGCCGTAGCCACAGACCCACCTGCTGCCAGAGAGCCATAGCTTGCTCTGGGAGCCCTTTATTTGGGTTAAACACCCAGGTTTGTAACTCCTTCACCTGCTGGCCTGGGGAAAGCCCATCCTTATCAGGGACCTTGGTTCCGATGGGCGGCTCAGCTCTCCTGCCCAGGAGAGCATAATGAGCCCCTTTAATGTCCTCCCCAGAAACCAGCCCACGCCTGTGGGTCCCTTCCACCTTCTCCACCAGATAGGGCTTCAGCCCAGGGTTGCCCTCATGGAGCAGAGCCTGCACTGGGTCCTTCCTGACCCCCCAGCGCACTCCCCGCCCTGAAACTCAGCCCCGGTACTTTCCTACCTGGTTCTTTCTAGGGTCGTGATCCCGGGTTCTTCAGGGACATCATCCAGCCGACTACGCCACTGTAACAAGAAGAAACTCGAGGCAGGGCAAGGTTTGGGGCAGCCACCCGTTTAATGCGGTTTCCTGGCTGCAAAAGCAAATGATTCATGTAGACAAGTTTACACGGCAGAGTCCAAAACAGAACTGCCTCCCAGAGCAAAGGCGGGAGGCTTTATAGGACGCTGGGCGGAAGTGATGTCGTCCTCTGGGCCGGGACCGGAAATGATGTGTCCCGCTTCGATGTGGTGGCTCCTGGTGGGATTTCCCGGGAAAGACCTGTAGGGAACTTAGAAAGAGCGTCAGCGTACCCTGCCCTCCCTGGGCAGATGTATAATCAGTCCTCTCTAAGCCCTTCAGCTGCCTCCTATGCACACGTGTGTGACACCTGTTATATACACTAGAACTTTAATGTCTCACATGTAATCTGTAAAATAAAAATAAAAAACATATTTAAAAGTCAGTTACAGGTGCACAGTGGTTAGCACTACTGCCATAGCTCTTGGACTCTGAGTTCAAATCCTGCCTAAATCGCTGTTTGATATGTCAGGATGCAACAATTTTCTTCCACTTCATAAAGAAAAAACACATGTAAAATTAACTTTACATCTCAACAATAAGTTGCCAAGTAGAACAGATAAAAATACCATGAAAGTTTGACTAGGAATGACTGGTATGTAAAATGATGTTGATCTAAATGGCCTGCTGTTATCTAAAAATTTCCTTTAATTCTGTGAGTGTGTGCTGAGATGGATTGTTGCCCCATAAAAAGAAGGCTTGCATCTGATTATGTCGGGAAATGCACTCCCACTGTGTAACAAACGGATGAATAGATGGATAAAAGTCCATCCATAAAGTACATTATTCTCAACTTAAAAACACAATTTCATAATTGGTGAACAGATAGGAGCTGCAGGTTTACTGTACATCTTGACCAAAACTCAGAATGATACAAAGATTTGGGTAGGGTCCAGTTTAAAGTTGTGCTGTATTAGTTCAGAGAGTATCTCAACACTACACTTACATTCTTTACTTTCTTAAATGGCTTTGTTATTCATAAAGATTGGTGAACATTTTCAAACCCACATGTCACCATAAGTACATTAAAGGCTACACTTTTTAAGTTTAAATTAGTAATCTAAAATGTTTACTCAGAGATATAGATAAAAAAGCCCATAAAATAGTGTAAACGCTTAGACAACATTTGTGGGGTAGTCAGTTTCATAAAAAACACTTTGCATTGTAAACACATTCAAGGAAATGAAACTTGACACTACGTGAGCTTAAGACACAGAACGAGGGTGAGAAAAAAAAAAGCATGGGCCCAAACTATTCACCAGACAAAAGCTGAAAATGAAAAGATCCTCTGGGCATGTAAAGATTACATTCTACTCCTGTATAAATATGTTTGATATTCTATTTGGGTAGGACTGCTGTTGTACTATTTTAACTTCCCAACAGGTTTGGTCTTGCAGAAGCACCAGCAGTGATGAAACGTGACTCTGAAGATGCGTGAAGAGCAGCCAAATAGAAACTGACTTTGAGCGCTGTGGCTTTTCCAGCATGGTTAGGCAAAGAAGACTCAGGTAGGAGGACAATAATTACAATTGGCTGGAGCACATAAGTGTGGATGCATATTTTCTATTTTGTCTGTAAAATTGTTCAGCTACACGTCTTTAACTAGGAAAACTGAGTAGGTGGGTGCTGAACACCTACTGCTTTTGTTATACTGTATACTTTATACAGTATTTCTCTAGCACCTACAGTTTTTTTTTTAATTTTTATTTTATCTTTCATTTTACATTGGTTCTCACTGTGTATGGATTGTTTTATAAGCAACACATCTATACCTACCATACCAATTACTGTTTATCATATCTTAGTGCCAATCCACTGTAGTGTCATTTTTTTAGCATGAGCTTTCTTGTGGGGTAACATTGGTCTTGGAAAGAGATAATTCCATAAGTGGAGTAGCCACCCTGAGATGCTGTGAACAGGGTATGTGTGTGAGAGTAACAGAGAGAAATACTCAAGAACGTACAAGACCTGCTCCTCTGCATCAACCCATTGGCCTATGTACATGCCTGCTGGTGAGCCTTATTAAAGATCCTGGCTTGGATTGACTCATGGAGTTGGGTAAAGTGAATGCAGATTGTGTTGCCTGTGACCCCAAGTGAATCAAATGAGAAGTAGCTAACAGGTGAATGTGTTGACAGGAGACAGAAAAAATCTCATTAATATAGTTGGAGAGCAACTGAGTAAGAGACACCCTCTCGTAAAACTGCAGGGGAGCAACTGAGTGTTACGCCGTTTTACAATGTAATAGCCTACCATTACAAGTGATAAGTAAATTTCAGCAGAATGATGGCATTACAAAAATACAAAATGAAGTTATTTCAACCTATTATGGACAGCATTTCAAGAACAGTATTAAATGATATCTCAACGTGAACATCAATACTAAACGCCAAAAGCAGAAATGCAAATACATTTTCAAAATTTCTAATTTTTGTTTAAAAGGCTATGTGGTGAATCATTTTGTATATAAGTAATCTCACTGTGTTACATTTTTAATTTTTGCACACCAGCACCACCTGCTAAGATTTGAGGGGGCATTGCCTCACCTGTCCTGAATGCAGAGACCCCCCCAATCCACTGTAATACAGTTCTTCCTTGAGTTTCTTTTGTAAACTTGTCCAAATAATTATCTCTCTAATTTATTGCTTATTTAAATTATCAGTATGGTATTGTGAAGTTGAACTAAGCACTTGTATGCTTTTATAGAGTATCTTGTTATTGTAAACACTAGGAAAGAAACTTTGTGCTCAGTGGTGGAAGTATAGGCTTAGATCATGTGCACCCCATAATTAGATTAAGTAGGTACAAAAATGTACTGTTATGTTATAATATATATGTTAAATGACAATGCCTACACATCAACACCAAGGAGCTGTCCAATAATCCAGGTAAACTCTAAACTAGCACTGCTTAAACAGATCTAAATAGAAACCAGAAAACAGTAAGCTCCAGCCTAAAGTTATTTAAAAATTAGTCTTTCTTCACTTCTTACAAGTAAATGGCATCAAAATGGCCCCAGAAATTGACCAGGAATTACAGTACAGGTGGTTCAGTGCTGGCAGGGGTTTTTGTAACAGCGGCAAGCTAAATGACAGATTTCCAAGCCTGACAGAGACTTCAGAAGTTAACACCAAGTGCAGCCAATCAACAGCTGTGTTCATTTACTAACTGGACAAACTGGGCAGTTAAACCATCTGACATAGACAGAAAGAAGCAGAAGGCTGACAGAAGGCAGAAGGCCACAAGGAGAAAGAAGAACAAGTCATGTCAGAAAGTATCTTTGGCTGTCTGAAGACATAATCCCTGAGTTCTGGCACGTTCCCTGTTTTAAGCATCTATGCTTTGGCAAGTGACTGTTCGGTATAACAGATGCAGACTTAAACTCTGTTCCAAAGGCTCCTCAGAATAATAGGATTTTGACCTATTGTGGAAAAAGCTGTAAATATTTACAGTAAAGGAAAAATGGTAAAATTATTACCTAGAAAACTATTCCCAAAGTACTAGCCAGAAATAACCATTAGGTACGTTTTGAACATAGCATCTACAACGCATAGACTGTACAATGAAGAAATGTGACATTTGGAGCAAAAAAAAGTTTCAGTATCATGCACTGATTATTAGGGTTTTTTTTTTTTTTATCTTTGGTTTAACATTTACTGAAACTACCTCAATCTGCTTATCAGGAACTGTAACCTTCCAGCAAGATGGCAGTGCATGTAGACACTGAGCCTTCTCCTGGTCATAAGAACTCAGTGCAAAATATGCTTAATGTTGTATCTTTTATGGATTGTGCTGTGTATATTATGTGGGAAACCTAAAGTCACCATACATTGCTTTACATCAGTGATTACTACTCAGTGTACAACAGTACTCCAGCATTAATGGAAAAGCGGAGCAGCTTTGGCTAATCTTAGGGCAGGGAGGCAGTTTACAGTCCAGATGGCCAAGGAGTCAATGGAAGGCAGACAGGTCCAAATAATATTTTCTGCTGTGTGTGCTATCTGTTTTAGGACCTTATGGTCAGAGACACTGCAGCTCCCAAACGAGACTGTGATGCGGCTGGTCAGAATGTTCTCAATGAAGCCCTTGTAAAATGTTAAATAACATGTCTTTGAGACAGTCACATTATCTATGCACTTATGTTAATGTAGCCAGGAACTGATGATACATACTTCACTAAATGATCTAATGGCCATAGCTGGCCCAGTCCATGTGATCAAAACAGTCCCATAGCACTAAAATATCTCCCTCTAGTCACACCCTTATTTGTTTGAGAATTGATTTGGATTGTATAACCGGTGTTCTTTATGCAGGCGGTAGCATAATGGAAACATGATCATTAAAACTGAGATGTGGGCTGGGTATGACTTTTTAAGTATTGTGAGAGTTTTTGAGTTTTTAACAAGGTTCAGTTTGTCCTCTCCCCTGGCTGGAAAGGTTACATGATGATTGGGAAGAGCTGTCTTCAGATTCACTTGACTAAAATGCATCTCTAGAAAGGGCTGCAGCCTTCAAACCCAAAGTTGAACTGAAAAATTCAGGCCACACTTTTGCAGACTTAAGCAAAGTTATGCCAAGACCAGGTTGAACTAGATGATTTAATCTGTTTTTCTGAAGTAGCTTTTTTTATGAAAAAAGATATGTTTTTTTAACTCTGTTTTGGTTTTTTTTCCAAGGCAAGTAATCAGATTTTAACATCAGTTTCTTGAATAAAAGCTTACTTTTACTTTTGTGTACTATAATGAGCTGTGATTGCCATCATTTTGTGTCTCTTACCATTAGAATAGCAACTCGCACTGTTAGGAGGTCACGATTGCCCAGTAATGAAACAATGGGGTATAAGGTTGCCTTTCAGAGGATTTTCACATCTGAGTTTCCAGATACAAAACCTTTTTTAGTTGATCATATTGAATTTTGTATCATATTCTCTTTAAAGCTTTTTTAGTCTTGACCCATTCTTTTGAATCATTTGGCCCTGATTCTTGAATTTGATTCTTGATCACCAGTTTTTTCACATTTTTCACATGTTTTATCTCCCAGGCCATCTCAAATGTTCTTGTCAGTTCATGCAAGTTTAACACCATCCTAGCAACTTGGAAACAGGCTAGTGGCATCAGGCCTAAATGAAATTTCACACATTGCTAAGAAATTGTGTAGAGTATATCATAGAAAATTGGAAACATTTGATTATGATGACTAAATTGAGTTTGTAATAAGCATTTTAATAATACATTAAACTATTAATGCAAATGTACTGCTTATTTAATTTTTTCAAGTCCTATCTCCTGAGAATGGAATGACAATGCCCCACTTGCCCTTAATAATGAGATGCCAAGATGTTCAAAACCTGGCAAAAGAGCTACCTACTGTATACAGTATATAGTCATGTAATTCAGAAACCTCAATAAAGAAATTATTTGCTTTGATAAATTATCTTGTATTATTGTTCTTACTATTAAATTGTGTTAAAAAAAGACATAACTTTTTAACCCTGTAGGTGTTTTAATTATGTGTTTTTACACAGTATATTATCTTTGTGAAAACCTTTGATACTATGCTCAAGACCGAAATAACAGCATCCTATTAAAATAATAAAACAGGCATTTCCTTGTAGTTGCCCCGACACTTCAGATTTTAGTCAAGAGTTAAACAGATGATCTATTCAGTTCACAGTCTCACAGTGAAAGCTTCATTGGCAGATTGTATAATATTTATAAGCTCTCTACCTTGTTTGCAGCCCGACATCTACAACATTACAATGATATTAATATTTAGAAACATATAATGGAACAAGAAGGACCAGCATGCAATATCACAGGCTAAGTTACTTTTTTATATAGGTGACTCTTCCTTTCCTAGCTATATAACTATTCATTCATCTTTTTATTGAACTACTTAGTTGAAACAGAATCATGGACCCATGGTCTTTGCCAGAAAGATCAGATGTGGAGCAGTTGTACTGACATGCAAGAGACAGTTGTGACAATGCAGGTTCTGCTTCACTCTCCCACTTCCCTTTTGGGGAACTCTTGAACCTGACACAATCCATAATGAAACCGGATGAGTTGGGAAATGAGGACACCGATTGAAGCAAGGGAAAATGTGCAAAGTGCAGAATCCATAAAAAAGGTAAAAATCCCAAACGGTTATTAACAAGGCTAAAACGAGATTAAAATCCTGTTGCAGACATTGGGATCACACCAGCCAAGCATACCTCCTTCCAATTTTCTCCAGCTCACCCGAGGCATGATCAGTGGGAGAGATTTCAGCCAACGCAGTCCTCAAACTACCGACCCCAGTCTTGGCTGCATCCGTCAGCATCTGCCAGAACACTCGGGGTCAGTTGTCCTCCCAACTTCTTTCTCGCACTTGTAGTCATCCGTCAGATCCCTAGGGCAGACTGCTCCACGATTGTACCCACTCTTTCATTCAGTGGGCACAATCTGTCCCTTGAGCGCCAATCCTTCACTCCAACCGGGACCCCTGACCGTGCTGACCTCTCCGCTACACCAAAACAGTAACAGAAAAAATGCAAAATGACCGGGAGAATCATAGACAGTGAACAGGCAAAACAGCAAAATTGGGAGTCAAAATGACAAAACTGGTGTCTAAACAAAAATGAATATCAAAAATTAGAAGATCATTGCATATGAAAACCCCAGATTCTATATTTAGATTGCCAGGAATATAATCAGAACAGACATAAGAAATTCATAAAATTAGAGATCATAGCAGGATGTAACACTAAATGGGGCACTATTTCATTAGAGGGTCAATTCACCTAAAGTTTAAGTCTTCAACATGTAAAGGAAAAAAGTTGGTTCCCTAGAAAAGCCAACACAGGCACGATTTATACAAAACCTGATATTTTTATAGTTTTATTGCTAAAATATTTTTTAACATATCACATGTAGGAAACCTTATGACGATTGATTTATGGGGCACTGGGGAAGGATTTCAGGGATACACCACCTGTTACCTGTATCATTTTCTTCTTTAGTCAGAAGGACCTTCCTCTAGCTCCACCCCTTTTGGTTTTCAAACTTAAAAATGTAGGAAAAAAATCTGAAGGGCATCAGTTAACACTGTTGTATCCTATACACAAGTTTTTGAGCTGACCGGACAGAGCATAACTCCTCCATGAGGCAAAAGAACAACTACAATTCTATCAGGCATAAATGCAATCATTTTGGCGACATTGATTTTCATCCACTCTTCTAGCATAAAATACCACAGTTTGGCCAGATTGGTCGAATGGCTCCACCAGCATTTCATTCATGAAATTTAGGTCTGGGTGTTTTGTGGACCATTCCAGATGAGAGAATGCTTAAGAATGTTCTTCATGCCAACTGTCATCTTGGAAGACTGAGATGGCCATTCTGTGTTCATGCTGGAGAGCACAAAAGATAACCCATGGTCATCCAGAAACCCAGTGTATCCATTTTGGTTAAAACTGCATCGTCACCTCAACCAAATGACCCATTTCCTTGTAATTGAAACACCCCCAGAACATCTAGGAGTTACTCTCTGCTTGAACAGCACCTTGCAAGGTGTAAAGTGGTTTACATTTTACCAGTCACCACACATAATTTGTGTACTAGCAGAAACACAACAAATCAGACCAGATATCACATTTTCAGGCATCAACAGTCCATTGTTTGTGGCTCAGCACCCACAATAAGTGTGTAGGTTTGTGAATAGCTGTTAACAAGAGCCTCTTCCACAGTACTCTGCTCACATATCAAATGCATGCAGTTCCCTTCTGAGTGTTTATTTGGAAATGGGTTGCTATGGACTTACATTGACTGCAGAAATTTTTACATAGTGGCAAAGTGGTTTACTGTCACACATGGCAACAATCGCTATCTGTGAGAACTGTCAGCTGACCACAGTTCTAGCAGTTGACTGTGTGGAATGGAACTGCTGGAAGACCCAATGGACAGTATGCTTTGACACATCCACCAGCTTGGCAAGTTCCTGTACACTAAGCCTTTTTGGCACAAACTGAATGCAAGAACCCCTTGCTGGCAATCATTCATGTTTGGTTATCTACATGGAAAATGGATTACATAAGAAATACATGTGGTACACCACTACTCCTCATCCCTCTACAAACCCCGTTTCACACGACACAGCTTTTTATAGGACAGTATTTATACCAGGGAGCCCTTTGTTGGTATCTGATATGTGTTCTAACCTAGTGACTAATTTTGTGTCCTTTGAGCTTATATTTCCAGTTAAAGCTTTCCCACATGGCACTAAATGGAGGAGTCCTGGTTAGAATTTTTCATGGCTTTGTGTCTCATAATTTACAAACTGAGTAGTGTCTCCTAAGCAGTTTCCAATAAACAAGAGATTTCCAATAATAAATGCTAGACAAAGAAGAACAAAGAACACATAATAACAAAATATAATTCCACTGGGCCTATCCAGTCATTAAAGGTTTTGCACATACACTGTAACAAGTTGTTTTAACAACTGTAGGATAAATATCCAGTCTTGATGCATTTACAATTTTTTACTGATATGTTATTTTCCTCAATGTGTTGTGAATATACTTCAACTCTACTCTTTCTGCTAAAATACTACAATATAATGTTAGCGGTCATTTTTGAACTTTTCAAACGTTTCCCCAGCAGCATTTTACCATTTCTAATTTCCCTTTTGTCCATATTAATAATCTTTGCAATTCACAATTTTGTCATTTATTTAAATACTACAGAGCTTCCTTTCCTTATTGTCTTATTCATCTATTGATGTGAAATACTCATTATTTTACTGCTTACGATTTTAAGAATAAAGATATTTTGCGTTTGTGAAGTATTCTTTTAAATTGTATCCCTCTGCTCCACTGCAATTCATATATTAAGTTGTTCAACGCAAGGTTATTTCTTTATAGCTACTTGTCTTTTTGAATTAAATGTATAGCTTTTGTTTTTGTCAGTTTTCACTGTCAAAAACTGAGTGACTCACGTGTGGTTCAGAACTGTTCAAAAATTCTGAAGTCTTACTTTTTGCTGAATACCAAATTAAGACATAACATTAAAGTACTGTATACAATAATAGTATCTCCAAAAAGTAAGATGTTCATGTTTAATTTTGTTTAGTTCCAGATAACAGTTGTGTTTTCAGCTAGGGCCCTTTGTCCTGGCTGGGGTTCAAATTCTTGTTTTATGTCTTTTTTGTGTAATCTGTCCTGTCGCACTCCATTCCACACAGAACACAAAGGTTTATTTTTGGGGCATTTATTCTGATAGCTGCTTCACAATACAACAGTGGTCATTAAATGAATTAAAAAACAATTAAATAACAGTACATGAAATACGGCAGTGGACTCTTGATGAAGAGAAAATACAGAAAATCCCACCATTTGTTCTTTTTGACAGCACACATTTGGATGGCAACAAACTGACTAACTATTGTTACTGTTATCTAACTAATACACATGTGAAGATCAATCAGTAAAATACAGATCACAATATGCACCTACACAAAGATTTTGTAATCTTAAGAACAGTTATTTACAGTTTTTCTTAATTTGGTTTAAAGCCTTTAAAATAGAACAACTTTAAATGTGAAACATTTCAAAAGCATACAGTATACAAGTAAACATACCTCATACCAAAACCTGCACACCATGCCCATGTAGCTGGCAACAGTGCCACAGTATGATACCGCTGTTCAAAAAAGCATTATGTTATTAGTTACTTTTAATAAAGACAAATTTTTACAGACAGTGCAAGACTGCCCACTAACAATAACTTAAACCATAATGCTATGACATTAAGAATTTCCAGTAACCTATGAGAAAACTTTCTACCTTACTTTCTAGCGTGTCACACTTGCTCACATTTTGCAGGGACTTTCTGCAGTGCGGACTTGCCTCTGTAATAAACTCACACGGCAGCACCTCACGTACCACACATCACATTCTTCAATGGGATACAGCACAGTTTAGTTGTTTAGTAAGCAGCATTTGGTCTTTAAATTGTGTTAATGTTAATTTTCTTTATTATTTGCTTTATTCCTTATGCTTGTGTTATGTGGCTTGTGTGTTTTGTGTGGTTCCCCGAGACGTGTGGTCACCTGTCCATCACCACATGGACTTCAGTCAGTCCTATTGAAGCAGGGGCAACCCACAGTTCATTTGTATGAGCTTGAGAATGGTGAGTTTCTTGACTTGTGATTTTTCTGTGCTTTTTTGTGAATTTACTGAATGTTTGACCTCTGTGCTCTGTATTTAGACTATTCTTTGGATTTGTGATTTGGACTTGTTTGCCTTGGATGGCCTCTGCCTTTTCGAGCAATTCCATTTGCTTTTTTTGCACCATGGTGCTTGGTTTTGTTCAGAGCACCTTTGTAGAAAAGAAATCTTTTTTTTTATAGATCCCATGTTTGCTCTTATTACTAGCCAGGGTTTGATGGTAAATCCTCCCCTTAGTGGATATCTTTGGAAATTTTTGGGACATATGTGCTTGGGAACTCTTGAGCTCATAACAATTGGTAAAACAAGTTTGAAAGAACAAAGGTTGAGAACTACTGGGCTAAATGGTGCCCCACTGACCATCTACTATATTGAGAGACTATTGTTGATGACTGATTAAGGTCATTTATGTTAGGTAGAATGCCTAAAGGGGGCTGGGCGGTCTCGTGGCCTGGAACCCCTATAGATTTTGTTGGTTTTTTTTCTCCAGCCGTATGGAGTTTTTTTTGTTTTTTCTGTTCTCCCTTTCCACCGGACCTTACTTTTATCCTATGTTAATTAGTATTGCCTAATTTTTTTTATATTTTGTCTTTTTTCTCTTTCTACAGCCTGTAAAGCACTTTGAGCTACATCATTTGTATGAAAATTTGCTATATAAATAAATATTGTTGTTGTTGTTTTTCTTTTTACTTGGAATCCCCCATTGTTGTTCCATTTATACTATCATTTGAACCAACTGAATTTCATGTTCCATGCATAAGTGAGGAGACCTGTGTCCAACTGTGTCAAGTGAGCAGTCATGTTAAAATGATATGTCAAACAGATGTAGTAAGTATTAAACTTATGATGGAACCTTAAAGGTCTGTTTTCATCTTGGGTCTGATAAAATGTATGGTTATCCACAATGTTTAATCTAATTCAGGGTTACAGGGAGACAGAATGTATCTCTTCACTTATATAGTTGTATTAAAAGACTGCATTTCAGGTATTTAGTTGCAGATTGCTAGTGATAAATCAATCTCTAAATTTATTAAATCTGTAAAATATGTACTTCTGTCAGCTGCAACTTCTGCATGTTGTGTTCATGACTTGTGTTAGATGGGGTCAGTCAAGCGGATCATATATCGACAAACAAAAGATGGGTTGAAATCTAAGTAATCAATGTAGCCCTCTATTGCAATGTATTTTGTAATGCATCTAGTAATAAAATACACTCTGTTTGTCATTCCAACAGACAGCACATAATAAACATTTGTAGTAATACAATACACTACTACAAATGTTTGTGATGTGTCATCTTTTGGAATGACAAATACAACACATTTTTTTTACTACAAATGTTTCTGATGCACCATCTGTTGGAATGACATAGCAACCAAACAGACATAGCTACACAATCACTTATCATTTTATTAAAGTGCATATTTCGATTTAGCAAGCGTCCAATAGGAACAGCAGACATTTGTGGTCACAATTTTGTGAGCACCTGAGCACCTGTTCCATTTCCTCTAAGTGCTGCTTTCAAGCTCTATGTGCCTGTTGCTTTTGATGGAAATCCACTTCTAAGCACTGACTTTATAATCAAAGCAACAAACATCGACTGATTATTTATTTCATTGTAACTTTTAAGGTCAAATCTCTAAAACTGAATCGGCAAACAAGGAATGAATTATTTAATTTGGTACAAATTCTCTCCTGTTACTTGTGTTCCATGTTAAATTGAATTCAGCACTTCCCAATTTCAAACTCTCTAAACGTGCCTGATTTTATGGATATATAACATTTATTTGTTCTACATAATTTTAATCAAATTGAAAAAAAAAACAGATGAAGGAGGTCTATCTGGGGTCAAATAAACTTATAAACTTTGCACATGGGCCAGCTGTGTGCTTTGGAGCAAATAAAAGCTGTACTCCTGCTCCCATTTTATTATAACAATGTCTGTGCTGAGAACAAAAATATGAAACACTTTGAAATTAATACATGTGAAGTTGATGAAGTCTACACAAATCTCAGAGCATGCTGCATCATCACCACTTCTCTAAATGTTAATTCTAAAACATCCAGAAGATAAAAGAGAACTGTACTTGTCCATTTTTTACAAGGTGATGCCAAGTAGATAGCTAGATAGACAGACAGACAGACAGACAGACAGATAGATAGATAGATAGATAGATAGATAGATAGATAGATAGATAGATAGATAGATAGATACTTTATTAATCCCAAGTGGAAATTTACATACTCCAGCAGCAGCATACTGATAAAAAACAATATTAAATTAAAGAGTGATAAAAATGCAGGTATAACAGACAAGAACTTTGTATAATGTTAACGTTTAAGTGTGTGGAATTTAAGAGTTGCATAGTGTGGGGTCTCCTCAGTCTGTCAGTGGAGCAGGACGGTAACAGCAGTCTGTCGCTGAAGCTGCTCCTCTGTCTGGAGATGATCCTGTTCAGTGGATGCAGTGGATTCTCCATTATTGACAGGAGCCTGCTTAGTGCCCGTCACTCTGCCTCAGATGTCAAACTGTCCAGCTCCATGCCTACAATAGAGCCTGCCTTCTTCACCAGTTTGTCCAGGCGTGAGGCGTCCTTCTTCTTTATGCTGCATCCCCAGCACACCAACACGTAGAAGAGGGCACTCACCACAACCATCTGATAGAACATCTGCAGCATCTTATTGCAGATGTTGAAGGACGCCAGTCTTCTAAGGAAGTATAGTCAGCTCTGTCCTCTCTTGCACAGAGCATCAGTATTGGCAGTTCAGTCCAATTTTATTATCCAGCTTCACTCCCAGGTATTTATAGTTCTGCACCCTCTGCACACAGTCACCTCTGATGATCATGGGATCCAGTAGGGACCTTGGTCTTCTAAAATCCACCACCAGTCCCTTGGTTTTGCTGGTGTTCAGGTGTAAGTGGTTTGAGTCGCACCATTTAACAAAGTCCTTGGTTAGGTTCCTATACTCCTCCTCCTGCTCACTCCTGATGCAGCCCACGATAGCAATGTCGTCAGCGAAATTTTGCACATGGCAGGACTCCGAGTTGTATTGGAAGTTTGATGTATATAGTCTGAACAGAACCGGAGAAATAACAGTCCCCTGCGGCGCTGCTGTGTTGCTGGCTACAATGTCAGACCTGTAGTTCTTGAGACGCACATACAGTATTGAGGTCTGTCTGTAAAATAGTCCACGATCCATGCCACCAGGTGTGAATCTACTCCGATCTCTGTCAGCTTGTCCCTAAGGAGCAGAGGTTGGATGGTGTTGAAGGCACTAGAGAAGTAAAAAAACATAATTCTTACAGCACCACTGCCTCTGTCCAAGTGAGAATTAATTAGCAAGTGGTTAACATTGTTGCCTCACAACTCCATGGGTGGCTAATTCCAGCCACAGTCTCTCTCCCTGTGTCTGTATGGGCTCTGTCCAGCTATTCTACTGACTGAGTTCTATTGACTCCAGAACTGACACAGATGTTGAACAGATGCTGGGGGCATTGATTTGTATCCCCACATAACCTTATATAAAATAACATATTCTGAATGTTAGTCAATAAATTAATCAATGTGTTGATTCTTTCTTAAACTTCCTATCCTCCTATCAATAATCAACATTAAAAAGTAGTTGAAAGTGAATGTGATTAAAAGACTAGACTGAGGTGGAAACGTAATTTAAATTTATCATTAGGCTTGTTATCTCTCTATTATATAAAAAAAATCTTGGGTCGAGACGTGATCTTCTCAGAAAGACACTTTGACGTCCCGCGTGAACAACCAATTTAAAACAAGATCATGGACATCTAACCCCTCAGTTGTTGGAATGCTTTTATCAGACACACTTCATGAGCTCTCAGCTCTTAAAAATTTTATACGTTCTAGATGGCACGTCAACAACTAAGCGAAGAAGAAAGAGCAGCGTGTCTAAAAGAGACCCAAAAGCGTTGGAGAGAAAAGAAGGCAAAAAAGAATTAAAAAAAGAATAATAATCTATGTGGAAATTCTGAAAATAAGGAAAGTAATAATCACCAAGTGGAATTGAAAACCTCGTAGGTCCAATCAGGGTCAGAAATAAAAGTCTTCATAAAGACATTCAAAAACGTTGGTGCGATACACATGCAGAGCAGGTTAGAGATTATGAAAGCAGTGGAAAGGCTCAAAAAAATGTTGGTGCGATACACATGCAGAACAAGTTAAAATTCGAAACTATCAAAAAAAGGAAAGGAAATTAGGGTAAAAAGATTCGAGTCTACAATAATCTTTTTGCATTCATATTATTCAATGCTCAAAAAATAGATTTACACAATAATGGACCATACACTATGAGAATCTGTGATCTCGCAACAATTAAAGCTAAAACAAGTTTAATTTCGAAGAAACCATAATTCGGTCAAGTGTATATTTATGATCACGGAGAAGCGATACAACATAGAATCAAAAGAGTATGTAACAATTCCCATGAAAATAACAATCTCTTTAAATTAAAGTTAACCAAACCCAGGGGTGGGTGAGCAGGGGGCAGAGCCCCGTAGTATTATAGATCATCAGTTCATGCAATTTGCAATCAAAATAATAAGGAAATATGAAAACCTGCAAGAAACTTTGTCATAGGGCCAATGAGGTTCAAGATACCATCATTCCTCAAATATATGTAAAATAAGGATAATGAAAATAAACTTAAAAGTAAATGGTATATAAATATAAACATAAAGGAAGCTAAACCTCTAAATTCAACCAGATTTATAAAGTTCAGATTTACAAGCAAATCACTTACAAGTTATGTTCAAATTTAAAGATGCTTCATATGAATTGTAGATTCGGATACAGGGCACTCTCTTTATGAAAGCCATATTTTTTAAAAAAACTTTGGAGTAGTTTAAATGGGGTTTTCCAAATTTGCCATTCAGGAGCATCAGCTAACATTGTGCAATGAGTAGATTTCTGTTCTTACATTAGACCATTTTACAAATAATATAACACATGTCTAAAACAATGCCATGCTAACACTGCAGTGGCTGTTCAAGCAAGTACAATCTGTGACTGCTTGTGTGGAGTTAAGCAAGATATAATCAATAATGAATGGCTGATGTCTGCCTGTATACTGATGGCCACTGTCTTTGCTCTGCATGATCTTTGTGTAAGAGAGCAGGGCAGCTGCTGCCAATACTGACTCACTACATTGTCATCACAGTTGAAATTAAAAAAGCTGCTATCTTTCGTCAGTTGCCATAATACTGTTATATTGATGTATACAGGCAAACCACAAATACACCAATGCACCCATTGCCACTGGCGTTCTTCATCAGTTTGGCATGAAAGACAATTGGGACTATAGGAAAAGTAAAACAGAAAATTGCTCAGTCATGGGGGAACCTTATATGCAAGGTTGACATTTAACAAGTTGCAACTCGCTTTACTATCATGTCCAGTTCAAGGTTACCAGTTTAACTCCCTTCATAGAAGTATCCTTTAGGGATGGAAATTAAACAATAATAGTATAAAAATAGAGAGACTGCACTCAGTTGTAAGTGCTCAATTATAAGCACTCAACTGTAAGTACTTCGAGCAGAGAATAAATTAATAACTCTGTAAAAGTTTAATCAACCATGATATGCTGTCAACAAGAAAAAACTGGCTATAAAATAGCCCAGGATTTATATTAAACTTTTGTAAATGTTGTTTGCAGCCCAAAACAAAATTCTGGTTACAAAGAATGTTCAGAGATATACTGTATATAAGGAATTTCTAAACCTATTTTAATAGTTCTTGTTCTTGTCTTCTGGTGCTCTTAGGCTCTTTTCTAGATGTGGACAGGAAGAAATGTCAAACCCAGGTATTCATCTGTTGCCTGTAATTCTTACCACTCTTCTTGTCTCTCTGTCCAAACTGCACCAAAAGTATTTCACCCAAGATATCCCTATGGCTGGCTACTTCCCTGACTGCGGCTCTCTTTACTTTCAATCTTTTTTCCACCTGCCTTTACCCAGTTTACTATTAATAGAAGTCTTCTCAAAGGTGCCCCTTAAGTCTTTAAGGGACCACAGTTAAACAGGGAATGAACAATCTAAGCTTTCAATGCCACTAGCAACCAGACTTTTTCACTTAGACACTATATTTATTTGAATCAAAGCCCATAAAAAAACAACAGCTCTACTCTCATCTTGGCCAACATGAGCACATACACAGGACATTTCGCTTTCTGGTCTTAATCAATACATTTTCAAGCTTGGGTCACAAAGTTGCACCAGAGACAGGAAAGTGAGTCCAATAAAATAACTTTATTGTTGAAAAGGCAGGAATAGTTTCAAGGCTTTATTCAAAATATGAGTTTCACTTCACCACAAGGCACACAAGAAGCATCGTGACAATCGTCCTGCTTTAGCTCGCTTCTTCAGGTTAAAAGAACACAAAGCTTTCCTCGTGAAGCAGGTTCAGCAGCTGAAAAACATTGGTTTGGTCAGATTGATCCTGCACAGGGCTTTCTAGAAGTGTGTTTATTTCTCACTGAAATACCATTTAACAGAGTCTCTGCGCACAGCTGCTGGCAACAAATGGTAGGAATATGCAGCAGCCACTGTCTCAGATACAGTATATACAGTGATTGTCAGTAGGGTGCAGAGGTGCACAACAGACATCTTCTTGTGCTGTCCCGGAGCATGACAGGAAGGCAAGATGCTGTTCAGGACGTGGTCAAGACCACTACCCAGATGTAACACAAAGGAGAAATCTGGAGATTGGAGAGTCCATCTTAAATGCAGAAGCTGTAGTATCCAAAGGTGGAGTAGAGACCACTAAGGCTACAAGGGAGCAGCAAGAAGCTAATCCCAGGCTGCATACAAATACAGCTGTGCCTGAGCCTTTAAATAAATGGAAGTATGACCTGGAACCATTGGTCAGCTGAGTGTGATGCTGGAAAAAGACAAAGACTATACTTAAAAAAAACTCCTTCCCTCAGCCAGGTGAGGTCAAAGTTAAGAATGAAGTGGAGGCAACAGCTAACCTGCTAAGGAAGTGGAGAAAGAGGAGAGAAAAATGGTGAAATCCTTGGGAGAACACGGGAGTGGAGATAGGCTTTAAAGTGGTGAGTGTCTGCTGTTTTACCTTTACATAATCTGTGCCTTGTGGCTCCCTGGAACTCTTCTTTTTACACAAAAAAACCTTTGTGACTGGTCTGTCTGGTGTCTTCGGTCCTATAAAGTGAGGAGTTGACTTGAGAGTGCCCACCCATATATATCTATATATCTATATATAAACTGCTCAAAAAAATTAAAGGAGCACTTTGAAAACACATCAGATCTCAATGGGAAAAAGAAATCCTCCTGGATATCTATACTGATATAGACTGGGTAATGTGTTAGGAACGAAAGGATGCCACATCGTTTGATGGAAATGAAAATGATCAACCTACAGAGCCCTGAAATCAAAGACGCCCCAAAAATCAGAGTGAAAAAATTATGTGGCAAGCTAGTCCATTTTGCCAAAATTTAATTGAAGCAACTCAAAATTGTACGCAGCACTTTGTATGGCCCCTGTGTTCTTGTATACATGCCTGACAACATCGGTGCATGCTTCGGTGTTGTGGGGGATCTCCTCCCAGATCTGGACCAGGGCATCACTGAGCTCCTGGACAGTCTGAGGTGCAACCTGGTGGCATTGGATGGACCAAAGCATAATGTCTCAGAGGTGTTCTATTGGATTTAGGTCAGGAAAGTGTGGTGGCCAGTCAATGGTATCAATTCCTTCATCCTCCAGGAACTGCCTGCATACTCTCACCATATGAGGCCAGGAATTGTCGTGCACCAGGAGCCACTGTACCAGCATAGGGTCTGACAATGGGTCCAAGGATTTCATCCTGATACCTAATGGCAGCCAAGGTGCCTTTGTCAAGCCTGTAGCGGTCTGTGTGACCCTCCATGGATATGCCTCCCCAGACAATCATTAACCCACCACCAAACTGCTCATGCTGAATGATGTTACAGGCTGAATAATGTTCTTCATGGCTTCTCCAGACCCTTTCACTTCTGTCACGTGCTCAGGGTGAACCTGCTCTCATCTATAAAAAGCACAGGGCACCAGTGGTGCATCTGCCAATTCTGGTATTCTATGGCGAATGCCAATCGAGCTGTATGCTGCTGGGCAGTGAGCTCAGGGCCCATTAGAGGACATGGGGCCCTTGGGTCACCCTCATGAAGTCTTTCTGGTTGTTTGGTCAGAGACATTCACACCAGTGGCCTGCTGGAGGTCATTTTGTAGGGCTCTGGCAGTGCTCATCCTGTTCCTCCTTGCCCAAAGGAGCAGATACTGGTCCTGCTGATGGGTTATGGACCTTCTATGGCCCTCTCCAGCTCTCGTAGAGTAACTGCTTGTCTCCTAGAATCTTCTCCATGCCCTTGAGACTGTGCAGGGAGACACAGCAAACCTTCTGGCAATGACACGTATTGATGTGCCATCCTGGAGAAGTTGGACTACCTGTGCAACCTCTGTAGGGTCCAGGTATCGCCTCATGCTACCAGTAGTGACATTGACTGTAGCCAAATGCAAAACTAGTGAAGAAACAGTCAGAAAAGATGAGGAGGGAAAAATGTCAGTGGCCTCCACCTGTTAAACCATTCCTGTTTTGGGGGTCGTCTCATTGTTGCCCCTCTAGTGCACCTGTTGTTAATTTCATTAACAGCAAAGCAGCTGAAACTGATTAACAACCCCTGTGCTACTTAACTGACCAAATCAATATCCCAGAAGTTTCATTGACTTGATGCTATACTCTGATTAAAAAGTGTTCCTTTAATTTTTTGAGCAGTATATATATATATATATATATATATATATATATATATATATATATATATATATATATATATACACGTATACTAGCTGTCCCCTGCTGCTCAGCCCACGTAGTAGTAAAATAGGTTAAAAATGTGATAATTTGTATGTGTATTGGCTTGTGAGTGAGGAGGGCCGTGTCTGGCTCCCTGCTCCTGAGGTCCTGCCTCCCTCTCCCTTCAGCCCACAGCCTGTCTCTCAGATACCCAACTATAATACTTAGCGTGATGAGAGAAGTCACAAAATCAACCAGATTGTTCAAGCAAATTATAGAAAAAAGTCTGATCTAAATCTGTTAAGCAGTTTTGTCTTGAAAAGCGGACAGACATACAGACAGACGTTGGATTTTATATATATATAGAAATATATATGATTAACCTCATACAAATAACACATCAATATAAACATACAACCTTAAAGACCTCAGCCATCCCGCACAGCCACTTTTCTCCCTCCTCCATTCTGATTAAGGGTGCAAGACCAATGGCACTCACGCCAATGGATGCAGAGAAGTCTTTAATCCTCAGTTCATAAACCTACTCAATAGCCACTCTGACAAGTGTATTATATATTTATAGATACTGTATATACACATGTATCATGTTGAATTAATTGACTTTTTTGTTGTTATAATTATACTACTGTCATAAATCCATGGGACACATGCAATTAATTTCATTGTACTACACATCTACCTATCAAATAACTGAATGATATACATTCTGCAAAATTTTCTAGTTAATAAGAAAAGATAAGACAATAGTAAAAAGACCTAAGCCTATAAAAGACTAATTTGAAACAGTATATTTTTATATGTAAAATATATTAGATGTAATTTAACACAAGCAGTCGGTGGCATGGTGGTGCAGTGGTAGCGCTACTGCCTTTCAGGAAGAAGTCCTAGGTTGACATTCTGGTTGTTCCCTGTTTGGAGTTTGCTTGTTCTGCCTGTATCTGTGAGGGTTTCCTCCAGGTTCTCTGGTTTCCACTCACATTCCAAAGACACGCTGGTTAGGTGGATTTGCAATGCTACATTAATCCTAGTGTATGTGTCTCTGTTTTTGCCCTGCAGTGTACTGTCGTCCTGTCTAGGGATTATTCTTGCCTTGTGCCAAATGTTTGCTGGAACAGGCTCTAACTTTCTTTCAACAAAGCTCGGGATGACGTGGGTTTAAAAGAAGGATGAATAAAAACTATGTACTGGGAATATTTTTTTTCCATCAGTAAGAGGATCTGACAGCCTTTTATTAAAGTTCTTTGGTTGATTTTTTTGTTTTGCCTATAAATTTAAACATAGTTTAATTCACTTGGAATAAGCTCATGAGGTCATCTGATTTGACAATACCCTGATGCCACTATAGCCACATATTAGAGCATATCAGTTTGGTCAATGAGTGGACTACCAATTTTCAGACTATGTCTATGAAGCTAGAGCACACTGTTAACACTGTTGAATTAATTCCATTTGTATTTATCATCAGCATTTATGAATCACAACCCACATGAATTATCACCAGCAATTCATGACAGTCATTTAGTCTGTGACCTTAGACTCAAGACTTGACCCTTTGCTGGCTGCGGCATTTCCTTAGAGAGGCACATGCCTAGCAGCATACGTAACATCAAAAAACTTCCTCAGAGTCGTCTAAAAATTTCTTGATATACTGAACCATTCAGATGCATTATAATATAATAAGCCTTAAATGGTAGATAATTTGACAATTAAAAATGTATCACTTCAAAATGTTTCAAACAGAAAAAAAGAGAACAGCTATGACTGCTTCTGAGTCAAAAACAGCAAGGTCCACTGGGCTAGATCAGGAAGTGCATACCTAGCAAGGCTCCACTGGATACAGAACATCATACTGTAAAAGGCATTTTCTCCATGCATAAGCAACTGCATCTCTGTATCAAAAGCAAAGTTTAGTATATTTCATAAAGAAAACTCTTTTCATAAATAAAGAATATTTTTATACAAATAAAGGCAATACGCATTATGCAAAAAGAAAAAGATAACTCTAACACAATACCTGACAAACTTTAACAACGTTTGAAAATATTACACAAAACAAAATCATCAGTAGATAATCAAATAAGACAGATGGTTGTACTCTCATCATCAGCAATCAATATCCATAATTTTCCCTTTCCCTCTAACTGAAATTTAAAGAGAATCACAAGAGGTTTCTTGCTACTCCTGTATCATCCTGCAGTCTCAATCCCTCCATGAGCCATTAAAACTAACAGTGGTATTATTCAGGGCAGCATGGTGGCACAAATATTAGTCCTGCTGCCTCACAGGTTTACATTCTATGCTGATTTGCTATCTTTGTAGAATCTGCATGTTATCCTATCCGAGTAGTCTAATTTTTCTCACATCCACAACGACATGCAGATTGGGCCAAATGATGATTCTAAATTAGCTTTGTGTTTAACTGGTGCTCCATCCAGAGTTGATTTCCCATGTTATGCCCAGTGCTGCTGTGTGAAAATGTTATTTCGTGTATATTATTCGTTTTCTGTGTATGTACTGTGATTAAAAAGGAGCCACATAAACTATTTCCCAATGTGTTCTATAATTTGAAATAAATAAACCTACAGTATGAAAACAGTGTCTCTGTGGAAGTTAAAATACCAATAAATAAATAATACAATGTGGTTAAAATCAAGGCTTAAAACAAAGTCAGAATGAGTTCTCTCCCAATCATCTCAAGCTCCAATGCATCCGTTCACATCACATCTCCTGTGTTGACCCCTAAAGTCTGATGAGCTGAAGTAGAATTCCTCCAGCAAATGTAGTCAGCCCTCACAGACTTGTGTCTCCACTGCCATTCCTCTGTGTCTGTGGAAACCCTGAAAGCCCTGCTACCTTTTCCCCCCACCATCTGTTGTTGTCTGTGGGACCTCTCAGAGCAATCAGTCATTCCTGCACCTTTGCAGTGTTCAGAAGGAGCAACTGTACCACAGGCACACCATTACTCTGCACGGGGCTTCTAGACTGCAGTGCCTCTACTCTGTCACACCAGCTCTGCCTTGAACCTGACATTTTATTTTTCCGATTATCATCCTCCACTTGATATAACCTCCTTAATTTCTTTTTATCTTTTTTCCTTCTTGCTGTCTTTTTCACTCTTCCCCATGCTACTTTTATACCTCCTGGATGCTGGTGCTCCACCAGATGACTCACAAAATGCAATGAGGAACAGCTGAGCCGATCACAACTGCACGTGACAAGCAATCAGTTTTTCTCTCATTGAACATCCTGAGGCTGCACAGCTTAGCAAAGGCGCACTCCTGTACCCACAAACCTGTTTTTGTTCTAAAAATACACACCGCCATAACATCTAATGAGCTTCAACACATCTCAGTGCAAAGAAAATGGCTACTTTTCTGTGAAATCTACACCTAACAAGTTTTCATCTGCATCCTCTTGTTGAATAATTTAATTTAAAGTAACAGCCGGGATCCACTGCACTAATTCCTTTGAACTTCAATCATATCACCTATTAATCTCTATTTGCTTAAGCTATAAAGGTTCAGCTCCTTCAATATCTCCTCAAAGCTCATTCCTTGTGTTCCTGGAATCAGCCATTTTCACTCTCTGCTGTACTTTCTCTAGTTCTGCTATGTCTTTTTTGTAATATGGAGTGCGAAACTGGACATATTTCTCCAGGTAAGATCTCACTGGTGTGATACAAACGTATGATAACTCACTTGGCTTAGTTTCATAGGGCCAGATGTATATATTATGAATAAAGTTGGCTTAAATGTGAGTTGGAACAACTAGTCAGTTCACTGAGTGTGACTATGGTATAGCGGGTCTGTGGCTTAACATTTTAGTAGTCTGTTTTCAAATAAATTAATAAATAAATATCTGGCTTGATCTTCATGGGTGTGCATGCTTGTGCTGCTGTGGGGAGTTGGGGAGTTAAGGCGAGACACATCAGTGGCGAGACACATCTGCACGTGAGGGTGCGGTCTGTCTCAATTGTTTCACTGACTTTCTGTGGTGCATGATTGAAGTGATGCACCCACGGAGGCATATAAGGATGAGCCGGCACAAGAAAAGGGGTCAGAGAAAGATTGGAGAGTTTGGGATGAATGCGCAAGAGAGAACAATCGGGAGCAAGAAAGAAAGACAGGTTGATAGAAGGGATGACAGATTTACATAAGCAGTGTGCATGTGGATGGAGGCAGGTAGCCAGGAAGTAGAGCCCCAGAGACAGCATAGGACGAATGCTTGAAAGACACTGAAGGAGGTCAACACAGCTGAACATTAATGGGGAGCTGGACTGACACGATGCCTCACAGTGGGCTCCCATTTAAGTCTATTGAGAGGCAGCAGAAGACGAAGGGAGCGAGACGAGGTTCGTAGCAGCACGGTAGATGTACTGAAGGATGTAGTCATGTCAAGAGGAGTTCTTATTTTGGTGATAGATCTATAACAGGTGAGCCAGAGAGACATCTGTTTGTAGAAGGAGACACCAGGGCTTACACATATTTTACTGCACAGGTTGTAAAGATTTTATTTTCATTTTCCCTAAACATGTTTGTGCATATTTTAACCTCCTGGCAATTGCTCCAGTTTTAAAGGATTATTTATTTATTGATTTTTAACTGCACTATTTATTTGGACAGTGCATTGTTAGATTTTAATAAAAGCACTAATCACACCAAGCTCAGCCCTCTCACTAATAATATTATATTCATTTTTTTAATAATGTATATTTTTTAATCAAACTTTGAGCAATACACCAATATTGTTAATATCTTCTAATAAAATAATTTAAAAAAATCTGTCCTTGTTTTTCAATATATAGTATAGTATAGTTCACCCAAAGGGGGGCGCTATCGAATCACTCTTTTAAAAAGGGGGCTCTGACCCAAAAAAGGTTGTAATCCTATGGTATAGACTAATGGTCTTCTAACTGCCATCATCAGACGAATGCGTATTTACTACAAGGATAAATCATTTGTCTTAAAAGTCTTCCAAACAACCTGTTAAAAATATACAGTAAATGTTGTGGAAGATCAGCCTTGACACAGACAGGCAGACACCAATGGTTCAAGCACCACACACATTTTATTTACAATACCTATTTACAAGTGTCCCTCACACAACCCAGTGCCCCTGCACCATACACCCTCAAGTCTGGGCTTCTTTAAGTCCTCTGTTCGCCGCCTCCTCTTCCTCCCGACTCCAGCTGATGACTGAAGGCAGGTGGCCCCTTTTATTCACACCCGGACGTGCTTCCAGGTGCCTCCTGATGAGCTTCTTGTGGCAGTTCCCGGTGTGGCGCAAGTGCCACATGAGCACCTGGAAGCACTCCAGGTGTCCCTGGTAATACTTCCACCAGCACCTCCAGGTGTGGCGGAAGTGCTGACGTCCAGGGCTTCACAGTCTTCAGGGCATCCCCTGGTAGTGGCTATGGGCCCCTATAGGGTTGAGCTTCCATGCTCAATTCCAGTGACCCCCACATAAACCAAGGCAGCTGCCCTCTCATGGTCTGGGGAAGACATAGTCCCTCTCCCGGTCCTTCTCGGCCTTCTGGTTGGGCACAGCCCCCAGCCGCCTGCCACAATGTATATCATGTTTTCTGATAACACAATACATAATCATAACCTGCTACAAGTGAAAAATCATTCTGTAAAACAAGATTACACTTTGACATTCAAATACATCACTGGACTAGTGGTAAAAGTCAATGATTCATTGCTGCAGACATTATCTGGTCTCTGCCACTCACAGTTACAATGATACAGTCAGTGTAAATGTGAGGTTGAACATACTGGCAGCTATATTTGCAAAAAGATGAACTGTAGAACTGGATAAGGCCAGGTTATGACTGCTAGTCTAAACACATAACTAAAGTAAATTGCAATTACTATCTAATTGTAAATACTAAACATACCATTCCAGAACATATATAAACTACAATGCTGAATCGAACTGTATGCTTAAGACATCTGCTTAGAAGCATTATTGTTAATGTTTCCTTAACACATTTAAGAAAGTATGTTAACCATCAAGATATTGCTTTTTTTGGTTTTGTCTGTACTTGGAACTTCTGTAGTGCATGGACTGGAGGAAATTGGAAGTGGGTTTTTAGAAAGAATCTCTGTGAGCATAGTCTTTTTAGTGGTAGATTTTCCTACTGTCCACTACTAAGATTGTAGCTGTTTTTCTCCTGACAAGGATTCTCATTCTACCGGTGACTTGACCTCAGATCTCTTAACCCAACATTGTGCTAGTCTTCTCAATCACCTTAGTACACCTTAGTGAATGTAGAAAGTGAATATTTTGCTGTGACTCCTACATCTTTCTCGTAACATCTACTTTCACCTTTGTGTGTTCATATCTAACACTCTTACCCCTTTCACATTACGAGTAATACTCAACCTTTATTTACATTATATTTTGCCTTCAACAAATCAGCTCAGGCCTGTATTCTTGGTCTATTGTTTATTGTATTAATAAACAACAGTTTTTGGATTCTTTATCCCCCAATATGCTAGATGGCAGCATCCCTGGATTAGGATTCACACATGGATACTTGCAGAGCAAGCTGGGACCTGTAGTCCCATGGAGCTGCCCTTTTGGGCTTCATGGAGGATTTTAGGGACTTTCATTTGACCCAGAAGTGCTTTCAGTGGACTATGCAGTACTCTCATGTCATAGTTAAAAGAAGCTGCTCGATATCATCCAAGCGAGTCAAGAGGCAGACACTTGCTTGGAGGAAGAGGAGTAGGATAAAGAAGAAGGAAAAGTCTATTATTGTGATGTGCTGTACAGAGGAGGGTCTGTAAAGTTACTGGAAAGAATAAAATCATTACATTTGAGTCCATGACTGTGTCTGTGTTAGTTGTGTCCACGGTTTGGGGCTCAGTGACATCCCCAATCTTTCACAATTATAATCAGCTATTAACAAGCTTAGAACCTCCTTAAATCAGTCCATCAAAAATCTTTTTGTATGGAAGAATGCCATCAAATCACTGACTCAGACAGCAGTTCTTTAGGGAAACAGAACTGGAAGCAAATCACAGTGCAACAGACACAATGTCAACTTTAGAAGTAAAGACTAAGACAGAAAATCGATATTTTTTAAACTCAAATATATGTTCTCACCTGAGGAAAGAGATGTAACCTTAAGCCCTTTTTTCTAATACAGCTTTTGTATTGTCATAGCTAGCATTCTCATAACCCACTCAACTATTTAACACGGACACATGTTCAGTTCTTCCTTCTTTATGATGCCGCATATTTGATAACATTATAAATGCTTCAAAATTAATAACAGTGGAATTTAAACCTATTCTGTAAGTGCTGCCACATGTGACACAACCAAAACACATTGTCAGTGGTAGTGCAATGTATAGAAATCAAATAAACTTTAAATGTCACAATTAGGCTTTTCTATATACAGTATAGTGGAAATATAAAAAGGTTAAAAAAGTTGCACCTTGTGTTTATTAAACCAGCAAATTAATTTTTGCATCTTTTACACGGATATATTTTGCCTCACAAAATGAGATGTTTATTAGAGTTCCTGCATGAAAACTGGATAAACAGTTCACATGCATAATGACTAGTAGGAGAATACAGAAATTACTTTGACTACAAAACTGAAAATGAACTTCCGAAATACAGAGGCAGGCCCACAGTTCCAGTTAAGTGCCAGTGGTAAGTGACACATTTACAGCTATCCACTCAACATCCTATTGTATGTCACAAGCTGCAAATGAATAATTAATTTGGTTACAACTTAATTCTCTGTCCTTTCAAATCAAGTCAATGTCATATGCTGCTTTTGCATAAAGCTTAAATAGCAGGTTAGGATGATTAAGATCATCCTTTAGAATTAAGTCCTTGTACTATCATGTGTATATCATAATAATACTGCAAATTCATTATGCCACTCAGGAGCAATCCTCCTGCCAATGGAATGCAATCTCTGAAGAAGGAGACAGATTGGATGCAATGAGAAGCAACACTTTAGGTAGATCACACATGATACAGTATATAGTACATGAAATTACTAGACTCATCTGGTTATCAGCTTAGATAACAGCCATAGGTTAAAAGAAAGATGAGGGGAGTAAAAGGTCAGATATAAAGACAAGCAAGTTTCATTTCCGAAAGATACATCCTAGTCCAAAAAATCCAATGCTCTAGGGCAGTGGGTAATAAAATAAAATAGACAACACAGTCCAAAAGCACAGAACTGAACAAAGTCAAAAACAGGTGGGTCTCTAAACAATAAAAAACAGAAGCAAATACATCCAAGCAGAGGAATCATGAAGGACGTCTGCAAACACTTTAGAATATGATGACAAAACTTAGATGAATAACTGAGTCCTTAATGATAACTAGATGAAGAAACACGGCTGAGTGTAACAGTGTGTGAAAAATGTGGTTTATAGTGGACAACGTGTGTCATGATGGATGAAGAACAAATGTGGTAGACACACAATGATATTACCAATAAGAATAATTTAGCAAATTGACACTTAGATATTTTTCATATATCCCCTTAAGCAATTAATTTTTTTTCTCCACAGTCAGATCATCAAACTCACCTAATGTTTGATATAAGCTGCCCAAAATCCAGATTTTCAAATACTTCAGGTAAGCAATCATGCACAGAATAAAACAACGATCTAATATATTTTAAAAATGCTAAACATTTTCAATATATCATGTAGTGTGTGTGTGCATTGTCATGTGTATGAGCATGGAAGGCAGCTTAAGAGCTCTAGTAAATGTAATTACCTGCCGAAACAGAGGTTGGCACTGTTTTCTGATTATTTCTCTCCTTCTCCCTCTGCAGACTGGGTGATTGATGGCCTTGCAATCACAGACATCATCATTGACCCGCCCCTTCCCAGTCATCATCCTTTATAAACTGGCAAACCGATTACCTTTTTTGACTGATGTCTGATTACATGGGGTTACCAAGGTGGCACCCCAACTTGTAATCTGTGCTGTGTGTCATTTTACAGAATATATATCTCTCTATATATATAAAATCCAACATCTGTCTGTCTGCCTTCGTTCGAGTCGGTCTACTTCCCGCCACGTGTTGGAACATACCTTGTCTTCACTTAGCTAGTGAGACCTATTTGTTCAGAAGACATTATCATCTAGAGATCGTTAAAGAGTAACATTTGACGTTTTTGAAAGACAGATCACAGCTACGTATGTTTTAGAAGGTACCTGCTCATTGGCAGAGATATCATGGCCACGTGCTCTTCTCCCCATGCAGTGGGAAAGCTCTCAGAGCTGAATATGATCAGATACAATGGTAACGTTTGACTTTGGAGTGTACCTACCTTCTGCTTGGCCAGAGATACCTTGGCAACCTCACAGCTACATTCTTGCCCCTCATAGCAAAACCAAAAATATTGTATATCAAGAGGCCCATGGATATGAAAGCTATCAAGATAAATTCTTCTCAATACAAATTATTAATTTTTTTTTTAATTGATTTTTAACATTTGTCTTGTTTCAATACTGATGCGGGCAGAGCTGTGGGGGACAGCTAGTAAATATATATATATATATATATATATATATATATATATATATATATATATATATATATATATATATATATATATATATATATATATATATATATACAGTATAGTGTAGAGGCTGTAGTGGCTGAGAGGCTGATATATTGGAAAGACCAGGGGAGCAGATGTGCACAGGTCATTGCCTCTCCCAGAGTGCTAGATGGCAGCAGTGGTACCTTAAATTCCCACAAGTCTTCATGGGGGTTCTCTGCAGCCCTGTTGGGTTCCGTAGATGGTTGCAGAATCTTGCTACATTGGGCTTTCACCACACCTGGGAATGATTCCAGGCGCACCATAAAAAGACCCACCTTACTTCACTTGAAGGGTCAGAGTCAGTTGGAAGAGTTCAAAGCTTGCCACAGGAAAAGTGAAGGCGGAAGGAGAGAGGAAGAGAGAGAGAGCCAAGGAAGAAAAGAAAATTAAAGAAAAGACAGTCCTGTGTGCTCTATATTATACTGTACTGCTTCTGAGAATGGGTTGGGGAAGCACTGTAACTAAAAAGTGTGCTGTGCAACACTTCAGCATGTGACTTGTGTGTTCAGGTATTTGGGGGCAGCTGGAGTGCCCTAGTGGTGACAAGTTGTATCCCAGATAGGACTTCCTGGCTGTCTACTGGCAGGAGACCCATTTTAAAAAATATTCTTGTAGCACAACCCCTACTCACAGTGCAACAACACAAACACGCACACACACACACACACAGCAGCTCACACTGAACCGCTGAGGCATGGAAGCACCACACACCCGCCCGCGATGAGGAGAAGGTGCAGGAATGGATTGAAGACAGCAAGGGGCCAAATGCATGCTGTCAACAGAGGCAAGGAAGCCACCATGGAGAGAGGAGGAGAGGCCAATCGGATGAATGAAGCACTGGGAAACAGGATTTGAAGAGGGTTAAGTGCTAAACACAAGACTGCGGCATCTTGCGAGTGTTTCACGCCTTTCGCTGGCACTGATCCCTTAGCCACAGAAAGCCCAGACACCAATCTGTGGCTGAAGAGCACTTCAGGAGAAGGCGATGACGGTGTAGGCTTGGATTGGTCGAGCAACGGTGATCTCACCCAGCTGTTAGCTGAAGAGAGCCGCAGGACCTGCCTCGAGGACATGGGGATGTTCCGAAGTAGAGGGCTGCCTTCAAACTGCTGTTGCCATGTTCAATGGATGAAACTTTACAAAGGGGGAGGGGCAGTGAGCAGCCAAGCCGGACTCCCCAAAGAAGTTAAGGGGCTGGGTGGGGTATACTTGCCGGAGCTCTGCCAGCAAAGTAGGAAAGGCAGAACCAGGAGACCTTCTTGGGGGCTACCCCAACCCTCCAGATGTCCTGAATGAGCATGAGCTGGGGAAGTTCATGTAGCCTGGCTTGCGGCCGACACACTTACTAATGTTTTTGATGTATGGGAGCAAGAGAGGGTCCTCCAGCCCATGCACTCTTTATAACAGGTTCTCATCAACTTGAATTGCCTTATTGAAAGGCTGGAGAGGACGGCCATGGCACTTCTGAGGGGAATGGAATATTACCTAAAGGGACATTTGGTCAGAATCTAAACCCTGATAGATTCAGCGGTACAGGTAAGTGTTTCCTGTACTGTACATAATATCGGAACTCAATGTGAATTGTCACCGGATGGTTCAGAAGAAGGATGAGTAACATTGGTTCCGACAGTGTATATAGGTATAATAACGAAACTGCTTGGCGTGGGGGAAGGATGGAACGAAGTGGCTTCCTGGTGTTGACCTCCGGACACCCAGTCCTTCACCAAGTCAGCAGCAGTCACACAAAAGTCATAGGGGGTGCATACAGCACAGGGTCTCTCTTCTTCCCATAGAGTGACCTAGACTGTCACTACACCAAGAGCAGAAAGAAGTCCCAGAAAAGAAAGAACGGGTCTTCAAACAGTGCAGTGCCTGAGCCTGTGCACTTTTATGCGGTGGAGGAGAGAAGAAAAGACCTCAGTTGCAGGGTTTCCCATCCTGTTTTCATTCCTGCAGGTCATGCAAGCCACGAGGGGTACAACAGTGCTTTGAGTGTCATCGGCTGGAAACGCTGTCCCTATGAGTGGCAAAAAGATGCCAGGACATGGCAGCAGCACAGAGTCTCCCTGCCTCTTTCTAGTTTATATTTTACAGGGCAGAGCGATGGACTGACTATGAACTATATACATTTATTTATTCATTTAAAGAACTTCTGTACAAATCTAAATTTATCTATCTAACCACAACATGATCAACACCTTTTTTAACAAAAAAACCGAGTTGGTGCGTGCTGAGTTAAAAAATACTCATACATTCAACACTGGAAAACAGCAAACAAAAACATCCATGGAAAAAATCTCATGTTACTCATGTCGCATAATCCACATATCAAGTCATCTAGTAGTATACCCATAGTGTGCAAAACGGCTGGATTTTTGGCTTAAATATTTTTAAATAAATACCTCCAGAAAATGAAATGAGTCCCCAAACAAAAAGCCCATTCACATGGTGTTGCACTTCTGAAGATCTGTTTTGCCCCCCACCCCCCCCAACTTATTCATTAATTAAAAGTTCTGTGTCTTGATGTGTTTAATATTTGCTGCTGTTGTCCAGTGTTGTCCAACATTTTTGGATAGAGTATTCTTTTCATTTACAAAGATTTTGTGCATTTTCTTTTTGAAAAAATTGAAAAGCATTGCTGTAAAACACAAATGTTGCAGTATATAGATTGAAATCTACCTGTCAAGAATCTGCTGGCATGTAATCATAGCCACGGGTTTACATGTAGTTCATTTTCTCTTCAACCCCAGTAGTACTTTACTTGAACATATGTGCCCTGTATGTTGACTGTCAGAGCTTCAATTGGCTTTTTCCCTTGGATAACAAGAATTCAACTTCTGCAACAGAAAATCTATTTTGTTTTCAGGCTACATCTTTCTCTCATGCTACTGATTATCCACTAAAAAAAAAAAGCTTGAAAAGAATGGCATTGGTAGTATGTGGTAATATAATGTACAAATGGCCATTGCCATGCTTACTCAAATTCTGAAACAATTGTTCCTGATAATTATACAGATGATTATACAGATCACATAATAGAATCATGCAAGTTTAAGAGCAAAATGTATCAGTCATTTCTATCCACCGCTTCAGCTTGGTAATGTGACAGGCTAATTGATGAGACTAATATGTATTTACCAACATGTTTAGAACACAATGATCATTACCTTCAGAGTGGTCTCTGCTTTTGCAATTTACGAACAATTGTGCTCCTAGTGTAACTGGAAATTTACCAAACAAAAGAACATCAGAAAAGAGAGTTTGGTGTATTGGACCCAAGTCTGAGCTCCCATCTGATATACCATTTATGTTCAGTTGGAATGTACTCTTCTTTTCACATGAAGTTCCTCACACAGTCCAAACACATGCTGTCATGTTTCAGTGCCTTTGAGTGTATGTAGGAAGGTAGCTTATGATGTGCGATGTGTTCTTAACTAGGAAAGTGCAAGCTTAGAAAGTGAATGGACAGACCGTGATTGTGTTGAAACATTTACATTTCTATCATTTGCAATTCAGTGCCACCACAAATTTCTGCCACTTGCTGTTTTCATTTATGTTAATTAGTTTTGATGTATTTGAACAAATCTTTATCCTTATATGTGATGTTTCTTTATTTAGTGAGTTGTATAATATATTCTTCCACTTTGGCTCGAACGTTGTGGTGGCGTTCTGTAGCAAGCACTTGATGAGGAGTGCTTTGCAAGTACAAAATAGTCTGTATTGTTGTATTCCTCAGGTGGCAATGATAGATTTTCCATCTAGCTCTTTTAAGAGAATTGCTTGTGTTATGTTTTGTGTATCATATTTACCCCATGTTTTGACACCTACAGTATTGCACACCCAGCCTACCTAGAATGGGTCTCTCTCTGAATTGCCTTTCCCAAGATTTCTTCCAAGTATTTTTAGGTGTTTTTTCTGCATAGGGAGTTGACTTATGGACTGGAAGCAAAAACAGTGCCTGTTAAAGCCCACTGTGGTATTCCTTGTATGATTTGGGCTATACAAAAAATAAACTGTTGTCATTATTGCCAGTTTGTGGAATTGCAATAGGTTTTAAATATACTTTGGTGATTAACCACCCTAAATATTTCTGAACTTATATTTGTTTTAAACTTCAATGCCATGGTGTTATCAACTTTGGTCACTTCCCATTTGCTTTTTCAGTATGCTTGCTTTGCCAAGCCTAAAAAGAATGGCTCTTGCTTAGTACAGCAATGTGCTGCTGACTCCTACAGAGTGGGCAGGCATGCTTTTTAAAAGCATGGTGGGCTGCAAGAGATTTGCTGAGAAGGCATATTCAGGTGGGCTTCTAAGGCATACCCTTAACTGTGAGCTATGACAAAGACTGAAAATATGTGTATTTGTTTTCAGTCCTTTATACAGAAAAATAATAATACCAGCATATGGTTAAAATGCAGGTAGGTATCCAGAAAGTACTAAAGACAACTAGGTGATGAAAACAGAATATTAAAGAAAAGAGCTTTGAATGTACTGTATGTGCTAGTGATTCTTTGCTTAGATATAAAGGCAAAAATGCTAGAGCACTGCTCAAGGAGTGCATTTGCATTTCATAGGTATCGCAAGGGTTAGGGACAAGCAGCACCTGAAAGGAGGAAGCTGTGTTTGATGCCAAAATGCACTCCTGACATCATAGGAATCATGAGAGTCAATTTGCAAATCCTCCATAAACTTATTGTCCTATAAAATGATAAAATAACAGTAATAATAAAAATAATAATAATATGATAAAAACAATGAAAAACATACAATATAAAAGCATAAGTAAAATATAAATATACATATAGTGCAGATAGTGCAAGTGTTTCATAAAGTGACTAAAGTTGTGCAATATTATAATTGTAGTACAAGTATACAGTGAGGTAATTGTACTTACAAGTACAAACAGTTCTACCAAGAGCACTTGATGGACTGACTGAGTGCGTTTATAGCTCTTAGGATGAAACTGTTTGAAACTCGAGGTCCGTACAGGAAAGGCTCTGAAGCGTTTGCCAAACAGGAGAAGTTCAAATAGATTGTGCATATGGCTGAGGCAGCATATGCTATAAACGTTCTCCAGGGTAGAAGCTGTATTGCCATAATTCTCTGCACTATTGATACAGCCCAACATAGAGCTTTCCGATCAGCTGCAGTACAGCTGTGATTACACACTCTGATAAAGTTGGTTAAAATACTCTGAGTAATGCACTAAGAGTAATAATGCTAAAGCAGCTATGGTATTTGGAATAGTTTGGCCATTCCACAGACCATTATATTATTACAGGTTGATTACAATCAGATGCCTTCATTTTATAAAAGATATGTGGTCAATTTCAGTGTATTTGATAAAGCTGCGTCAGGAATGTGAATCTGAAGAAGAATGGGAAACCACATAGGAACAGTAGCACTGCTTTACACATAAAGTGGATTTGAGCATGTATATGTCTACATTTGGCCTGAGTTACCTGAAAATAAGAATGATGTTAGTTTAGTCTCATGTTTAAAGATACAAATAAAACCTGTGCTGAGGTCCTAAATTGACTTTAAAACTCTTCTTACCTGCTGGCTATTCACCACCATTCCTGATGTATTACATAGGCAGGCAGAGTTCAAGAGCAAAGGTTTGCAAGAGTCTGAGTAAAGAGAAGAGACTGGTTTTATAAGGATTGAAAAAGCACCAGAAGAGGATTTTGGGGAAGAAGAAGAGATATTGGAACTCCATATATTCTTAGTACTGATTTCAACTGGGTGCCCTCAGTTTGCAAAACAGAGTGGAAACTTGTGTACGCACAGGGTAAGGCTGGGGTGAGAATGTGCATGGCTTTATGTCAAGTTTAGTTTTTATATATTTCAAGTTAGCCTGGAAATAGCCATACACCGTATTTATGAAGATGCTCTTGGCATTTGATTCATGATAGATAAAGAATTTGCACAAATGCTGACCCTTGGTCTTTGTAAGGAACTGTTCACGCCTCAGAATTGGTTTAACCCAACGTAAACACACCACTCACATTATGTCTTCAAAGAATAATGCACCTAGATGTTAGCATACCATATACAAAAGTGGAGCTACCAGCCCAGTTCCTAAAATGAATATAGCTGATGGATTATTAAAGAAACACAGATATTTAAGACCTGTTTTGCAATGTTATGCTCATTAGATGTGATGTATAATCAGGTTAATTTTCTAAACAGGACTGAAAACCCAATTCCTCTAGACTAAAACATCCATCAAATTGGAACAGCAACTACCTTTGTTTAAAATCAATGGCACTATAAATCTATGCAGACTGGAAAATCTCTAGGCTCAGATCAATACCAAGCAAAGTTTTACAAAACATTTATGTCACAGACTATCACTGATGCAACTGACATTTTAAAGAGCCCTGAAGAAGTGAAATGTTACCAAAACATTGTGGGAAGCAATCATATATGTTTTTTGTTTAGTTAAAAAGAAAAATCTTTAAACTGTAAAACTACAGATCATTTCTTTCTAAAACAATTGACACCAATATTCTGGCAAAAGAACTGTCTGACTAGCTAGAAAAAAGACTGACTGCTACTATCTCTGAGGACGAGGCAGGGGCAGGCACTCTGTTTAATGTAATATATACCTCATTAGCATCTGAACACCTAGAGGTATCTCTACTTGCAGAAAAGGCTATTGATGAACTTAAATGAGATTATCTGTTTGCGAAAGGTTTGACCCAAAAATTAGAGCCAGGATAAAAAGCTGTTACAATCAGAAGATTGTACAAGATTCAGAAGGCGCATATGAATTAAGTTAAAGAACTTCTGCTTTAAGTCGTGGTACAAGACTAGGATGTTTGGTCTCAATTCCTTTTATAAATGTTATTCAATCACTTTTTTGTTTGACTGCACAGGACATACAGGCTTATAGAATTTTGAGGGGATGTGCAATAGAAATGGCTTTATTGTAAACAGATGATACTGTATACTATTCTAATCTAACACAGTGTGATGGACAGCCAGCAGCTCAACCTGGCTGGGATGCCCAAAGGATGGAAGGATGGGGGAAGGCAGATATTTTTGGACACTGCCTCCCCCAAAACGCTAAATGGCAGCTCCCCTTGAGTTTAGCTATGCCCTAGATACCTGCATGGAGATTGATTGCTTAGCCCTGTTTTGGGCCATGGGGTACTGCCAGGGGGAGCTGTAAAGGGACAGGAGGAGTTGTGCCTCATCTATAGCCCGGAAGTCCTCCTAGGTCATGAGGACGGAAGCTTCAAAGGCTGAAGAAAAGACCAGTTCTCCATCTGACCCAAGTCACGTGGGCAGAAGGACAGAAGCACTTCTGAGTCAAAGACTATAAAAAGGACTACTGGAGACCCAGCATGCGAGCCGGAGTCGGGAGGAGTGTGACAGAGCTTGCTGGGAGGTGTGGAGGAAAGTATTGAATCTATTATTATTGTTATTTGTAATTTAATTGCTTGATTATTGTGGCTGGGGTGCTCAAGGCACTGTCGCTAAGAAGGAAAAGAATTAAAATACTTCTTAGTACTTTTACCCTGTGTCCTGAGCATCTGTCTGTTGCGCTTAAAGGGGCAACAGCGACCCCTGGTGTTTACAACGGACTCTTCTTATAAGCATATGTAACTGATAACGGACTAATCTTAAAAGCTTTAAGTGTTGAAGGTAAAGTTGATGAGAGAAAGCCCTATTTTTTTCTAAACATAAATGCTTATCAATCTAAGTTTCAAATGAATGCACAAACTGTGTTGCACAAATTCACATTCTGTGTCACATTACTCATATTCAAGCAAAACTTTACTGCATTTTTGACAAGTATCAAGTGGAAACTATTTATTGTCAGACACTCAAGTAGACACAAAGTAGAATTTGCATCTGGACCTGGGGTTGCCACTGCCACTAACTCCTTCTTGCCCTTAGCCTTCAAAGTAGATAACTGGCAGGAGGAAGAATTACAGCATCACTTCCTCAAACATCATGAATCTTCTGCCCTGCCATTATATGAAAACAGAAACACCTGGAAGTTGGCGTTTAGTTAGTAACCAGTAACCATGAGATGATGCTCAGTAGCCGCTTGCATTAAGAAGATGACAAACTTATGGTGCCCACCTTTGCCATTTTTATCTGCTTTTGTAGTTTTTATTAATATCTGTGATATTCATTAGGTGCTGCGACACTTTATCTTGTACAATACATTATATACATTATGTCACACACGTGCACATGGGAGGCAGCTAAAGGACTTGAATGAGGGTAATTCTGAGCCAGACTGGGATGTGGCAGAGTGCACTGGTTCTTTTTCTCCCTTTCTACAGACCAATACACGGGGAATTCCGCTTGGCCTTGTTGACGTCACTTCTGGGTCTGAACCTATGGATGAAGATCTTTCCAGTTCTATCTATCTATCTATCTATCTATCAGTTCCGGCCCCTCTCATGTCATTTCCGGGCCCGAGCCTATGGATGAAGACCCTCCTGGTCCCGGCCCCTTTTTCATCATTTCCTATACTGACCTTTAAAAGCCTCCACCTTTCCCCTATGCCCTCAGTTCTGTTTTGGACTACGATTTGAGCACATCAGTGCTATCACTTATTTTGCAGCCAGGAAATAATATATGGATGGCTGCACCAAACCTTGCTATGGAGGTTGCCACACAGTACTAAAGAAACAAGATGATGAAAACAGAATATTAAAGAAAATAACTTTGAATGTATTACTGATTCTTTGCTTAGACAAAAAAGGAAAATGCTAGAGCACTGCTCAAGAGGTGTATTTGCATTTCTCAGGGTATCGCTAGAGTTTTCTAGAGGAAGAGGCCACGTATGAAGCCAAAGTGCACTCCTGACATCTCAGAAATCATGGTTAATTTTTAGAAAAACAACTCATCAAGATCTGAAGAACAGCCTGTATGGTAGTTAAATTTAAGCGTATGATTATTAGTATATTACAAGTCAGTGTAAGAATACTAGAGAAGCAAACCAAATGACAAAGCCAAAATGCAAATCCAAGAACAAAGTCAAAAAAGTTGCTGAAAGCCGTAACATGCTGATTTCTAAGCCCCTAACTATTCTAGAATGTGTAAGCTAGGCATTAAAGGAAAATGCTGCATCATCTTTATCTTGTACACTCTGATTACACAACATGATATGCACCTATAGATCTCTGAATTTCCCCGGGATTAATAAAGTTAATCCAACCTAATCTAATACATATACAGTAATCCCTTGCTATATCGCGCTTCGACTTTTGCAGTTTCACTCTATCGCAGATTTTAAATGTACGCATATCTAAATATATAACACGGATTTTTCCCTGCTTCACGGTTTTCTGCTTGGACAATGGGTCTTTTTACTTCTGGCACATGCTTCCTCAGTTGGTTTGTCCAGTTGATTTCATACAAGGGACGCTAAATTCCTGTGTGCTGACTGGTTCAGCAACGTAGCGGTGAATTCAATTCTGCTGTGTTAACCAGGAAGTCTCGTCTCGCTCATTCAGCATCAACGTGTTTCGCTGTGTTAAGAGTTAACTTTTGTGCTCTTTTATGTTTATCTTTGTGCATAGTCAAGCCCTTCATTATGGCTCCAAAGCGATCTGCTCCTGCTACTGCTTCAGGGGCCGTGCCCAAGCGCCAATGGAAGATGCTAACGATTGCCGAAAAGGTAAATGTTTTGCATATGTTGAAGGAAGGGAACAGCTACACTGCATAATATTTAGATTTTACTGTATATAAATAGTGTGTTTACATACATAATTTCAACGAATCTTACCTAATATCTAAGATAATATAAAGGGTTTATGCTGTATAACTGTGTGGGAAATGTTTATAAGAGTGTGGGAGAGTTTATAAGGGCTTAAAATATATAAAAATAACCATATAAACATATGGTTTTTACTTCGCGAATTTTCACCTTTCGCAGGGGGTTCTGGAACATAACCCCCGCAATAGGTGAGGGATGACTGTACTTGTATTTTTTCCTTAGTTGGGAGCAGTAAACAATTTCTGACCAAATAAAAGTCAAAAACCCCATTGACCCCCAAGCCAGCAGTGTTATGGTAATTCCTTTTATTTTTGCCTGCTTTACTTTTAAAGTGATGTACTTCTGTCTTTTGTTCTCTTAGATAATGAGAGCTGTTGGTCTTGTGGCAGCAGTACATTAATGACATTTCATTTAGTCAAACACCACACTAAAAAGAAGGAACTAAATATAACTTCTCTCCTCATAAATTCTGGGTTTTAGTTTTTTAATAAGTTACGCAGAACAATGAAAATGACCCTTAATGAAGAAACCTCACCCAAAATTTTCACTGCTGTCTCCACACAGAAGTGCAACTGTGTCACAAAAAGTGTCTATGCTGCATGATGCCAGGCTTTCATTGCTGATTATGTATCATAAAATCATTTGATTGAAGATATTTGTAACCTAACTGATGGCATTCTAAATAGCTAAATGTATATGCCATAGTACAGGGTATTTCACACCTGGACTATGCTATGTAATATATAAAGATCCAGTAATAGCAACACATTTAGATCCTAAAGAACAAAGCAGACCAAACTAACAGGTTGGTTTATTGTGTCAGATGAAATTCCCTTTGTGAATTTGATTTGATTTTGGTTGTTTTTAAATATTTTGGACACTTTCCATAATAACCAAATATTTAATCTTATATCTTATTCATCCACGAGCTAATATTCCATTCTGCAATATGCATTTCAAATTTTGCTTCACAAAGAAGCCATGTTTGATTCTATGAAAGCTCAGCTTTCTACAGTATGTCCTTTTAATGAAAACAACACTTACTCAAATTTTTTTTCTGCTGAATTTGTTAGAATCTGAACATAATAAATTACTTTGTTTTGTTATTATGAATGTGTACTGTAAAGATGTAAAAAACTGCTGCCCACTAAGGCAGATGAAAATCGTCAAAACATGAAAGATGAGTCAAGTTTGTGCCCAAGTCAAACCAACAAAACTTCATTTAAATTCACAGCATTAACCCAAAATTGTTGCCAGTAACACAGTCACTAGTTTGCTAGCTCTAAGTCAATAACTGTAAAACACACTGAACACTAAGGGGAAAAGCTGTGCTGTAAATCAATAACTATAAACTGACTAAGAGGACAATCTGCCAATTTTAACAAGAGCTCTGTGATGCTGGCTTATAAATTGTCACGCCATTGACGTCACTTAACACAACATCCAGGAGACGTCACTAAGCAACCCACAAATGTATTTTTAATTACCAGTGCTCAAAATGGTGGCAGCTATCGCAAAAATACAATTCTACTGAAGTAAATTTAAAATAATTGCGTAGAAGGCCCCACAGTTGTAGGAGGATCTACCTTCTTGTGTAAGGGAGGAAATTTATAATCTTTCACATTTTTGTATCTGTTTGGTTGAATGCCAAGAGTGAATATAATGTTCACATTTGTATTTTTTTGTTTCAAAAATGTAAACTTAGTCCACACTAACATAGATAAATATGACAACACGACTTTTTTATTAGTAAACTACCACACTACAAATTATGTTTTTGACCGTAGAAAAGAAATCTCAAGAACACTTGGTCTCAAATACAAGCATGGTTGGAAAAAATTGAGCTTTTTGAAGATAAATATGTATGATCGTCTTGTGCTTTGGCACTGACTTTAGTTTTATTGTGATAATGACCTTTGTGATCTCATCTTTGCTGTGCAGATAGTCATTTTGTACCTTCACTGTAGCAGCCAAGGTGCATTGTGCCTTAAAACACTTGTTAATATTTTTCCATAAGCATTTTGGCGGAACTCCCAGTCTATATTCTGATTACTTTGACAACTTTATACTCTTTTGTAAAAGCAGTTAAATATCATCTGTCCAGACAAATAAATCCGGTTTGGTGTTTTCTTCAGGTTCTCCTGATTCTCCTTATGCTTTTGACATATTTTCTCTTTTCATTCATGATTTGCAATCTCCTTATTTTTTCCTCAAGTGTTTGATGCTTTTAAAATAAACTATTTTTAATATTTGGTTTATTATAGCATGTTTTTAAATGTGGAGAGTGGCCTATCTTGTCACACAGGATATATTGAATAGTGATTTGGTTTAGTTATAGTAAATTTGTTATTTTTTTCAAGCTATAATTTTGTTTGTGGTTACCACCATTATGTGATTCTGAAGAGTTTATAGCTGTTAGCGATGCACCCAGTCGCTATTGCATACTGACCAAAAGTCCCAATGAGTGATGTCATCACAACAATGGTATACAGGTTGATGTTGCAAAATTCCTGGTTTTCCAGGCGTGGAGAATTCTTCGTGGTATAGTAAAAGAACCTCTGTGGGGCCAGGATTTTTTCATTCAACAAGTTTTGTTTGATATTTTTGAGCTTTGATGACAGTGGTATTTTTTGACTTTCAGACAATGACCTTACCCATGATTTTTTGTGTTTTATCTCCTTATTTCTTGGTCTACTTCTTTTTCACTTCTAGCCAATTTACAACTTTGGTAGACCAAGTATAAATGAATACACACTTACAAAGGATAGACAAGATCAAAAGGTGGAGAGTGGCCACTTAATTAAGAGAGGATACTTTAAAATAGAAGATAAGTCCTTGGCAAAGACAAGAAAGTTTGAATAGCAAATTGCACGCTGGCAATTCACTCTGAATTTTTGACCCCTCATCACAAATACTTTTGTTAATAATTATTTTCATTGTAATATTAAAAGTTATTCTGAAAATTGATTTTATATGGACCACTGTAGTTGCCCAAATTCAAACTGAGTTCACCCAAAAAAACAATCTTACATTTTCAAAAAATCATTGTAAATTGTGTGACACACTGTGGTTTCTGTGTCTGTATTCAAGACAATATTCTTTTTTTCATCAGAGCATCTAATTTATTAATAACTTGCTTCTCTCAAAGTTTGCAAATATGACACCACTTTTTTTCTGAAAACTTTCCCATTATACTGAAATTTATACTATTAACAAATTCATCTTGCAGTTGTTGACATATTAGCAGATAAACATTTTCTTATATTTCTCTATTGGCAAATTTCAATGTTCGTTTAAACATATGATTCTCTGGATGTATCTTGTAGAACTCTTCTTAGAAGCAAATAATATAACAGGGGACAAATTATTTTCTATACTTCACATAAAAAAACAAACAGCTAGAAAATGAATTATTCCCACTTTCAAAGTTAATAATGAATATACAAAATTGGCAACAATATATATTGTAGCAAGTAAGAGTCCAAGACACCATAAAGGTTTTGGGCAGCCACCCATATATTGTTTTTCCCAGCTGCAAAAGTTGAAATAAGTAGCATGATGTGCATAGAACAGAGTCCAAAACAGAACTGATCACAATAGACATACAGTATATGGGCTTTAAAGGCCCATATAGGAAGTGACATAATCAAAAGGGCCAGAATCAGAAGTGATGTCGTCTGGACCGGAAGTGACGTCAGCAAAGGGGCCAGTGCTGAAAGTGATGTCTTCTGAGGTGCCAGAACCTTGCAGGATTGCCTGGAAAAGGTCTGTAGGGAACTGAGAAAAACAGTCAGCGCACTCTGCCGCCCCCTGGTCGGATGTTTTATTACAATTACTCAAATCCTTTAGCTGCCTCCTACATGTACATGTGTGAAAAGGCCCCCCTCAGCCCAGACCCATTGGGTCTAGCGTCCTGCACAGAGTTGTTGTGGGCACGAGAAAAGGCATCAGCGTTGGCATGGAGAGAGACCTTATGATGGATTAGTGAAAACTTGTAAGGTTGGAGGTCAAGAAACCACCTAGTGACCTGTGGATTCGACTCTTTGTGAAGGGCCATCCACTGTAAGGGTCCAGGAGGTAGTACCTCAACTACGTAATTGCCCATTTAATTGCTAGGGCTTTCCTTTCCACCACTGCATACCTGGTCTCCCGGTCCAACAGTTTCCGGCTCAGGTACATGACGGGGTGTTCAACACCATCGAAGCTTTGGCTCAGCACAGCCGCTTGGTTCGTGGACTTCCAGGTATTTGTAGGTCTGCACCCTCTGCACACAGTCACCTCTGATGATCACGGGGTCCATGAGGGGCCTGGTCCTCCTAAAATCCACCACCAGCTCCTTGGTTTTGTTGGTGTTCAGTTGTAGGGGGTCTGAGTCGCACCATTTAACAATGTCCTTGATTAGGTTCCTATACTCCTCCTCCTGCCCACTCCTGATGCAGCCTACAATAGCAGTGTCGTCAGCAAACTTTTGCACATGACAGGACTCCGAGTTCTATTGGAAATCCGATGTATATAGGTTGAACAGGACCAAAGAAATTACAGTCCACTGTGACACTCCTTTGTTGCTGACCACAATGTCAGACCTGCAGTTCCCGAGACGCACATACTGAGGTCTGTCTTTAAGATAGTCCATGATCCATGCCACCATGTATGAATCTACTCCCATCTCTGTCAGCTTGTCCCTAAGGAGCAGAGGTTGGATGGTGTTGAAGGCACTAGAGAAGTCCAGAAACATAATTCTTACAGCACCACTGCCTTTGTCCAAGTGGGAGAGGGATTGGTGTAGCATATAGATGATGGCATCCTCCACTCCCACCTTCTCCTGGTATGTGAACTGCAGAGGGTCGATGGCGTGGTGGACCTGTGTCCTCAGGTGGTGAAGCAGCAGCCACTCCATGGTCTTCATCACATGTGACATCAGAGCAACAGGCCGGAAGTCGTTCAGCTCACTAGAACGTAATACCTTTGGGACTGGGGTGATGCAAGATGTTTTCCAAAGCCTCGGGACTCTCCCCTGTTCCAGGCTCAGGTTGAAGATGCGCTAAAGAGGACTCCCCAGCTCCAAAGCACAGGCCTTCAGCAGTCGTGGCGATACTCTATCTATCTATTTTGTGCCTTGCTGGCACAAAGTCTCCTCAGCTCTATGCTTACCTGGGCTGCTGTAATTGTAGGTTAGGGGAAACTCTCATCCATGCTGGTACCAGCAGAAGGATAGGTGAAGGGTGCAGTACTCCGAGGTGAGAGTCGGTTAGGGTGGTCAAACCTGTTGAAGAAGTTGTTCATCTGGTTTGCTCTCTCCATGTCTCTCTCGATGGTGGCACCCCGCTTCAAGCCGCAGCCAGTGATGATCTTCATCCCATCCCACACTTCCTTCATGCTGTTATTCTGCAAAATTCTGCTCCAGCTTTCTCCTGTACTGCTCCTTCGCTACCATGAGCTGGACTCTGAGTTACTTCTGCACGCGCTTGAGCTCATGCTAATCACTGCCTTTAAAAGCCCTATTCTTCTGGTTCAAAAAGCCCTTGATGTTACTTGTAATCCATGGCTTGTTGTTAGCATAGCAGCGTACTGTTCTTACTGAAAGTACAATCTCCATACAGAAGTCAATGTAGTCAGTAGTGCAGTCAACAACCTCCTGAATGTTCTCATTATGTGACCCCTGCAGGATATCCCAGTCCGTAGTTCCAAAGCAGTCTCTCAGAGCCTCCTCTACCGCAGGGGACCACTTCCTGAAAGAGTGTGTGGTTGTAGGTAGCTCCCTCACTCTTAGTTTGTAGTGAGGCTGAAGCAGAACCAGGTTATGATCTGCTTTCCCAAGCGCAGGCAGCGGGGTGGCGCTGTATGCGTCTTTAACGTTTGCATACAGTAGGTCAATAGTCCTATTTCCCCAGGTGTTACAATCCACATACTGGGAGAAGACAGGTAATGTTTTGTCCAGCGTCACATGGTTAAAGTCTCCAACGATTAGCACAAGGACCTCGGGGTGCTGCATTTGTACTTTAGCAACAGCGGAATGGATGATGTCACCAGCTATCTCCATGTCCGCCCGAGGAGGGATGTAAACAATACCAACAATGACGTGTCCAAACTCTCTGGGCAAGTAATAGGGACACAAACTTACAGCCAACAGTTTGATGTCCCTGCAGCATGTGGAGATTTTAACGTTTACATGTCCAGAGTTGCACCACCTTGTATTGACATAGAGAGCGACACCCCCTCCTTTCTGTTTCCCGCAGGTACTTGCATCTCTGTCCGCTCTAACTGTGCTAAACCCGGGTAGCTCCACGTTAGCATCTGGGATGTTAGTTGTTAGCTACGTTTCACTAAAACACAACAAACTACATTCTCTGTAGGTCCTGACATTTTTCACCAGCGCAGCCAGTTCATCGATCTTATTTGGTAGTGAGTTCACATTTCCCAGGATCACAGAAGGCACCAAAGGTTTGTAGCACCATTTTCTCACTAGACGCTTAGATTCTATCTTGGCGCCGGCTCTGCTGCCACGATACTGCCTTCTTACCTCGTCAGGTAAATAGAGAACCACACCGGCGTGGGCATTTGTTCTCAACGCTTGAAGTTGACTACTTGAATAGACTAGTCTCGGCGTGTAAAAATCCATGGCCAAGTAGTAAAAAGTAGTAAAAAAGTGTCCAGGGAACGTGTCCACATAAAAGAAAGTACTAGGAGTTATCAGTGAAATAGAGAAAATTAGAGAAAAAACGTAGAAATATAAAATCATACGTGGACCTGCTGGAAAGGCTGCCACTCGCGGTGGCACCTGAGTCAATGAATTAAACCAATGAATTAAACCTTTCTACTAGACCGCCGGTTTGAGGAAGATACACTGTGGTCTTTAAGTGCTTTATTTTCAGTAATTTGGCCATTTCCCTGAACGCCTCAGAGGTAAAAGGCATCCCTTGACCTCCTTAGGGAATCCAACTCACGCAAAGACCCCTACTAGTTCCCGTGCAATTGCTTTAGATGTAGCTGAGCGCAAAGGAACAGCTTCCAGGTATCGGGTCACATAATCCACGAGGACTAATATGCATTTATATCCTCGGGCTAAGGGCTCTAAGGGTCCTACAATATCGACCCCGATTCTTTGAAAGGGGACATCAACTAAGGGAAGGGGAACGAGAGGAGCACGGTCCCTCCTAGGAATTTGCCGTAATTGACATTCTGGACAAGAAATACAAAAACAGCGAACCTCCTTGTTAATTCCCAGCCAATAAAATCGGAGCTTGATCCGCTCTAAAGTTTTTTTAGAACCCAGATGGCCTCCAATGAGGTGGGCATGTGCTTATTCACAAACTTGGGATTAAGAACAGTTTCTGGACCCCCCCCCACCATGTTCTGCGACCTGATACAATAGATCATTTTTTATTACAAAGTGAAGTCCCTGTGGCATGGGCTAATGTGTGCGTTGGCCATTGACAAGGACCACTGCATTCTTTGCAAATTTTAGGGAGTCATCATTCCACTATTCCCTTTTGAAAGAAGCCGGCATTTTTCTAAACTGAAAGTGTATTTCGGAGAGAGGGCTTGGCCTTACATCAAGGGGCGGGGATTCCTCCCGACTTATCAAGGTGCAGGTGAATGATGTATTCAGGTCAGGAGTCTCCCGTCCTCCTTGTGGGCTTCCGTATCTCTCTCTACTCTGTACACGGCATGGAGACAGCTTGAGGCGAGCTATCCCAATCTATAACGAGGCCTAAGTTTTTATCGGGAGTAGTCAATAGCTTACCGCATTTGTTTGAAAAGGAGGAATAGGGTGATGCACCATGGGAAATTTTTTTACCGATCCGGACTATCTTACATACAGATTTCTTGGTGTACGCATTTTATACTGGCCTTTTTTTTAAATTATTTGTTGTGGTAAAATATCGGCAATAAACACTGGAAATGTTGCTGCTATTCGTCAGGGGGTTGGCCAGAGCACACAAACCATCTCCCGCCCTCCACCTACATCCCGCCTTGTTCCCAGGTAGTTTGCACACATGGTGGCCCGGGAACTCAGAAACAGGCTCCAATTTATGTGGAAGAGACTTATTTTGTAGGACATAATCTCTAGGAAATCCACTAGGGCACTGTTCTGCTCTCCCAGGTTTCGAGGCTGGCATGGGTGGTTTTATAAGCTGTATAAGCTCTTCCATAGAATGGAAATCTCCCCAGTCTGGCTGGGCAAAGTTTTTGGGAAAGCCCTGTAGAAAAATAAAGCAGGCAAACTGCTGCACTATTTGGCGGTGGTCAATTCAAATGGCCTTAGCAATAAGGCCACCTGCTTCCAGAGGGTTATAGCTCCTGCATCAATCTTCCTGGATCGAACCTCCATTTCGTTATTCTTCTTGCCTGTTGGACTGGGGATAGCACATATTTTATTGGGACCTTAGCCCCAATGGGCAGCTCAGCTTTCTCCTCCAAGAGAGCATAATAAGCCCTTTTCGTTTAATCCCCAGAAACCAGCCCATGCCTGTGTGTCCTTTTCACACTCTCCACTTGGTAAGTTACCAGCTGGGGTTTGTATTTTGGGAGAGGAGCCTGTACTGAGTCCTTCCTGAAACCAAAACTCCCCCCCCCAGAAACTCGGCCCCGGTACTTTCCTACCTGGTTTTTTATTAGTTTGTGTCCCGGTTTCTTCTGGGACTTCATCCTGCTGACTATGCCACTGTAACAAGTAAGAGTCCAAGACATCATAAAGGTTTGGGGCAGCCACCCATATATTGTTTTTCCCGGCTGTAAAAGTTGAAATATGCAGCACGATGTGCATAGAACAGAGTCCAAAACAGAACTGATCACAATACACGTATATGGGCTTTAAAGGCCCGTATAGGAAGTGACATCATCAAAAGGGCCAGAAGCAGAAGTGATGTCATCTGGACCAGAAGTGATGTCAGCAAAGGGCCTGGCTCTGGAAGTGATGTCAGCAAAGGGCCCGGTACTGGAAGTGATGTCAGCAAAGGGGCCTGCTCTGGAAGTGATATCTTCTGAGGTGCCAGAACCTTGCAGGATTTCCTGGGGAAGGTCTGTAGGGAACTGAGAAAGACAGTCAGCGCACTCCGCCGCCTCCTGATCGTATGTTTTATTACAATTACTCAGACCCTTTAACAGAAAGAAGGAGGAAGTGCAGGTTTTTTTGGACACTGCCTCCTCCAGGATACTAGATGGCAGCTCCCAAGGACGGAAATGGTTCCCCAGATTCCCTTAGGGCATCATGGGACATGAAGTCCATTTCTTCAGCCCTGTTGGGTGCCGTGGGTGCCGCCAGGGGGAGCTCCCAAGGAACCTGGGGACTCCTACTGTTATTACAACCCGGAAGTACTTCAAAGGCACGAGGACGGAAGCCTGCAGTATTTCCGGGCTACTTGAGGAGGATGATGTGGCGTTTGACCCGGAGAAGGAACACTTCCGGGTCATGAACTATTTAAAGGACTTTTGGAAACCCAGCAAGGAGAGCCAGAGTTGGGAGGTTGGGTGACGAGGCTGCTGGGAGTGGAGGATTGTTATTGATTATTGGTTACTAGCCATGTGCGCCCAGCTACGTTGCATGTGTTAAAGTTGTGTGTGAAGGCTCCCTGTTTAAATGCAGCTGCCAGTCGTGAACTGGGCCCTTCGTCACAGAGCATTATGATTTTTTATAAGGGAAACAAAATTAAAAAAGAAAACCCTTGGATATTGATTCGATAGGAATGGCCTACTCGGAATCACTGTCCAAACAGTAATTATGTGGTGGTGTAGGAGCATTTCTGCTTCTGTCCATTCACAGTCTGTCTCGTTTTCACAACACTATCGTTTCCTCTCATGATGTCTTCTCAACCTTTCTCCAATCTCACAGGTTACTTTGTGGCAATCCAAAGAGTAAGGCAATATACACGGAGCAACGGTCATTAAAGGGGGACACATAGGTATCCAGGCTCTTTAAAGCATAAATAGGGATCACTTCACTGACATGTGAGCAAGAAACCGGTACAACTGTGAGACGCACAGCACTCGCTGGCTACAACGTAACAATAATAATTTCCGGAACGTGCTGATTAGTTGTCTTTCTTTCACTCATATGTTACGTAGGCACATACCTTTTATCTTTGGCAATCTCATTCTCTAACCAGGCCTCAGGAGCTAACCAGCGTAACACTGTCCACCACCCCTTTCATTATTCCGGCACATTGTTGACATCCGTGAGTAACAACAACGTACTAAACTGGAAGGTGGTCTACGCATGCGTGGAATTCGCGGACAAACAAAGATCAAGATCTAAATGAAGATCTCTTTAGTTAATTTAAAGCACAACAATTTGTTTAGTTGGAATGTCTGCCTTTTGAGTAGTGACTGGAGTACTACAGTCTTCAGTAGTATAAGCCTGGAGGAGATTCTTAATGCAATGCCTATGTTTTAGCTGTCTCTCTACTGCCATCTAGTGCTTCTTCTTCTAATTCATTCGCGGACAAACAAAGATCAAGATCCAAATGAAGATTATATATAGAGATTATTATTGTATTATTGGAGAATTGTGGGGCGTGCAGTGCTTTGTGCACTTTGGAGGAAGAAAATATTAAAGAAATCTTCTTGGTGTCCTGGATATCTGTCTGGTGGGCTTAACGGGGAGACAGCACCTCTAACGTCCACAATATATATATAAGGAAGACTGGCTTTAACAACAACTGTTACCTTAATATGATCATATACTGTAGAAAGGCTAATAAATTGCCAGCTCATCAAATACACAAGACATAACTTAGGAATGCTGTGTCATAAATAATACTATTGGAAGCAATGTAGAGAGTACTGTGCACAAAGAGACACACAAAATATTTTATATGTAAATTTATTTATCACAATTCTAAGCATAATTGAGCTGGATAAACCTATAACATTCTGCAAAATATTGGATGCCATTGCATTTCTTCACAATGAAATTTGCAAGTTTGAATGGCAATCCAGCATTTTTTAAACAGTAAAAACTGTAATGTATGTATGTATGTATGTTTATCAAAGCTACAAAGGAAAATCTCCTTCTATTTTGCTTTATTTATAGGCCCCCATCTGCATGTGTGTCTGTGTGTGGTGGATAGTTTGGCTTTCTTTCTGCTTAGATGAATCACAAATATTTAAAGAAATTGATGTTGAATCTTATCATGCCAAACAAACCTCTTGACTGATACCAACACTTTGGTTTTGAGATTTGGGATGTAGTTTGCAAACTACCTGCTAGCTGTGGGTAATGGTATTATATAAGAATCAAAAGAATTAGTTAACAATTTCTGCAGGGTGCAGTTAATGAGCTGTAAAATGTATGTACTTGGGTTCATACAAACAATAAAAAGTTAAAAAAAAAAATTGTAATTAGAATTATATTTTTAATGCTTGTTTGATGTCAAATTTAATTTGTTGATTGTTCCTAAACATACTAGTTTAACTTACATTTACATATTCTACTTAAAACAATTCTAAAAACTAATTGTACAAAAAGCATTAATACATTTTAATGTAAACAGGATTGTTGTGTTGTTACTGTATTACATTTATATGATGAACAAGAGACCAATCAGTGAGTTCTCCAACACAGTTAGTGCCTAGCAGCAGCAGAAGTGAAGCACAGTGTTGTGTCACATATGCATTGATTGTTTAAGAGAATGTTAAATACACCTGTAGTAAAAGTCAACATCTGACACAGAAAAGAAACCATCAGCACAAACTCAGTTTCCACCAGGTGGTGAAAGGCTAAACACTAGGTCTTCCAAGAAACAATTTAAACTCATAAGGCACCGATGTTACTGGAAACACAATGATAAAAATGAACTCAGAGCTTAAAGGAAGTTCAGTTTGCTCTTTGCCCGTTGAAGGCAGGTTTATATTTTATGTGTCCTGCAGTAAGTACAGTTTAGGTTTTCCGACCAACAATACAGACAAACTTTATCTGCCAAAAATGCAAGATTTACTTCGAGTTGGTCAGAAGATAAGTGCTTTGGAGGACCACGTTAGGAATCTTATAGAGATTACAGAAAGTAAAAATTGGATTTTCTCGGTTTGTTTATTCAATTTGGCCATTTCTGATTTGGTTTCAGTTTATCCTGGTCCTACTGTAGTCAGTGTGAAACCAAAATCAGCAGAATCAGTTCAGCCGAAAGATGAGTGCGTAACAGTGAGACTGGGGTCTTCTTCTTCTTCTATTGGGCTGCTCTTGTTAGGTGTTGCCATAGCGGATCATCTAAAGTCAAAATTTACTCCCTAAGCAACCAGGTCACCAGCTTGGACCCAGAACAGATTTTCAGCACTCAGTAGTATGTCTGATGAGGTTGAGAAGAAGTGCTCAATACTGGCTACTCCATCATGCAGAATGTTAGAATTCAAAACTATTATTTGAGCAAAGTTAAATGCCTCCCGGGGTGAAGGTATCTGACACAGAGGCTAAATTGGACCATCTGCAAGACAATGAATTGTTGACCTTATTGCTGCAGGTTCTTATCTTAAATCGCATTCTGTTATTTATTCTACCTGTTACTATCCTATAGCTGTTACCCAGAATTACTGTTCTGGGACATCTTATAAATTTAGTTTTGATGCAAAACCTAAATCACTTGATAACCAATGATAAAGAATACAATTAGACTCAGAGTAAAAATCAGATCATCCACTAGGGATGTGTAACACCTGTGTGTTAGTAATTTAATTCTAATTAAAACAAACAACATACTACTAGCACAGAAAAAATTGATGCTACTAACTAAATATTGTCTCTATTGGAAATAAAGCTGCTTTGGTAAATGATATATAAAATTCAAACTCTGACTTGTGCCTTCTCACTGAAAACTGACTTAGTGAATCTGACACTATTCCTTTAGCCAAAGCATCACCAAACGGTTATGCATTCCTTCCTGAATCAAGACATACTGGTCTTGGAAACTGACAATTTCAACAAATGTTTTACTTATTTGTTAAACTCGGTAGGGTTTTACCAGATAGTCAATGACCTGACTCATAGTCATAACCATCTATTAAATTTAATTATTACTGATGGAGTTAAGCTTCAAAATTCATTACGCCTTGTCGCAGGTGGCTGGGTGCGGTCGGCAATCAGCCGCCTATTTAAGGAGCCACCGACTGCAAGCAAGGCTGGAGTCGGGTGAGGAGGAAGACGAGATCGGTGCAGAGGAGGCGAGGAGAGGCCCAAGTGTGATTTGTGTGTGGGAAGAAGGAAATGGCTATTGAGAGCCTGAACTTTGCGGAGACTGTGGGGTTTGGTGGCGGTGCACATAAGACTCTGTATATAATAGGACTATAATAAACATGGGGTGATGGCTGAAACGGTGTCCGTCTGTGTGTGTCTGGGCAGCAGCAACGGAGCTGCCCGGAGAGACGCTCACCTGTGAGAGAGGAGAGCGAGATGGCCGACCAGAAGTACCTCCTCGTAGCAGGCACGGGATTGGACAGCATGTCCTGTTCTCTCGTCAATGATTGGTCGAAGGCGAGAGCAGGGAATGTCCGTCCCGTGCTCCAAAGAAACCCGAGTGGGCCGCAGGGAAAGGCCCATAGAGAGCACTCTCAAGGTAAGCCCACCGCCGGCTGCTTCTCTCTCCTTGGCGGCGATTTTGCAGGATTTGCAAGAGCAACTGCGCCTTGTGCTCCTGGATGGAGAGGCACAGCGGGGAAGGTAAGGGAGACCGACCCCGTGAAGCTCCAGACGCCAGTGGGGCTGGGTCTGCCCTCTTACAATGGGCAGATCCAAACCGCCACGCCGTCCCAATGTAAGCGGAGGAAGCGGCTTGGGGAAGCCAGTTCCTCCAATATGGGAGGAAGTGCCGCTGGGTGCGCACGTCCCACGAAGGGCTGTCCTCTGCGGATGCAGAGAAGAAATCCACAGCTTGGGAGGTGGACACGAAGCCTGATCCCACTAGTGGTTCTGTGGTGGGGACTGCAGACTGCTCGAGCGGGGAAGCCGAAGGAAGGAGCATCAGGGTGCCGATCGGAGCGGAGAGCGTTGGCCCAGCCGAGAAGACGAGCCGAGGGGCTGCATCAGGGCAATGTCCCCGCCCCTTGTTTTTCTGTTTCATTTGCAGGTTCGGGCCCTGGGCTATAGTGTGTCGGCTTGCCGAATGGTCCGCTGGTCCCTGGAGGTCTCAGCCAGTGGGGGAGTATTGTCACAGGTGGCTGGGTGCGGTCAGCAATCAGCCGCCTATTTAAGGAGCCGTCGCCCTGCAAGCAAGGCTGGTCGGCTGTGGAGGAAGATGAGGTCGGTGCAGAGGAGGCGAGGAGAGGCCCAAGTGTGATTCGTGTGTGGGAAGAAGGAAGTGGCTATTGAGAGCCTGGACTTTGGGGAGACTGTGGGATTTGGTGGCGGTACACATAAGACTCTGTATATAATAGGACCGTAAATAAACGTGGGGTGATGGCTGAAACGGTGTCCACCTGTGTGTGTCCTGGCCGTCCTATTTCACAGCCTTTAAATTAAATTGTTTCTGATTGCCACATAATTACGTTTGACTTGTTATTTCCCTTACCAATATATAGTACATCTAGATTATAACTCTGTATCAAAATTTGTGAATATTTTGAAAAACTTCAGCATAATTTTTGAAAATACTATGGATCAGCTATCAACAAATTATAATGTGACTTTGAAAGAGGGTTTACATACAGTACCTGCAATTAAAAAAAAAAAAGTGTTAAAAAACTTTAATAAGAGTCCCCTGGTTTAATAAGAGCACATAAGCTTTTAAATCATAATGTCGAAAACTGGAGCATAGATGGGAAAGGAACAAAGCTGCAGGTCTTCCAAACTTCATGGACAGAGTTTTAAAAAGTATAAAAAAAATTCTCTTTATATCCCGCTTGGACTAATACTCTAGAATAATAGATAACAGTAATAATACTTGTGAACTGTTTGGAACAGAGGCTTATCTAACAAATAGGAATCCTAGACTCTAATACAAAATACAGGTGTTGGCAGTGTAAACATTGTGAACTTATTAATTTTAACTTTTCTTGTCCATTAAAAAAATTACAGCAGTAAGCCTTATTTAAAAAAATACACAATTTTTTTAAAGCTTGTCATGAAAAGTAAGAAAATATTCCAGTTTCACAAACAGAATATTTACTGATTTAAATATTTACATTTTCCATTATCAGTTAATCTCAGTTTTAGCACAGCTAGGTTAAAAAGTAAGCTTGAAAACGTATTGCAAAATTTTACACCATTTTCAGATCAAGCTGAAGTCCACAGTTATTTAGAGGAAAACAGTGTTTTTGTTCCACTGCAGTTAAAGACAGTGTATTGTTTTGAGTGCACAGATTTATAAAGTTATTGATAAGCATTTTAGAATATGTTTTCAAATGGCATGTTTTCAAGGGTGTGATCACATAAACCAAAAATGATTGCAAGCAAATGGTAGTGACATAAGCATGAGTAACATGGTAACTTTTGGGTCTGCCATCTGGAGTGTCAGAAATAATGTTTCTTTTTTAATCTGTCGAGGGAGCACAATGATGTTGTAGAAACAATGAGCGAGTGTGCACGTCTGTGAGTTTAATCTTTTCTTTATCTTATAGGACATAACATTCTTATATAGATAAAACAAACACTTTTTAAGGCATTAGCCAAAGCTTTAATTATTATGCTTTTTAGCACTATGCTCATTTCAAAATATATGGTGTTGCATAAGTGAGTAAAGTGAGAGCCTTATGAGACCAGTTGAAAGGAAAAAAAGGGAAGAAAATAGATGTGACATTTTGGGTTAATCCGTTAGTTTCTGCTGCTTCCAACCAGAATGACCATGACCCAGAAGAAGAATTCTATACCTGCTGTCACACTGCCTACAGCTCTTCCTGTTTCTGTCTGCCTCTGATTTAAGCAGAAGAAGCTACAACAATGGCATAGATGTGACAAGTTAGTGTAGACCCATGTTGTCTGACTTACCTTTCCCATTTTCCTTTTTACCAGAAGCCTCAAAATGGCACAAAAATTGTTTTCAAAATGGGAAATGATATTCAGATGCATATATTTTAACAAAAAAATTCATCCTCACCTAAAAGGTGGCATAGGTTACAGTATGTGATAAGTTCTTTACTTTAAATGTCTGTCTTTTTTACAGACCTTAGAGTGATTTAAGTGCTTTCTAGTTGTGATTTATAAAAACTCAAGATTTCTTTGTGTTAATCAGAGTAGCTCAAGTAGAATGAAGAGTTTGCTTGTCACTCTCCAATAGATTTTTATATATATTGAACTCTTTATGGAGTGAGACACTTTCACAAGGCCTTTGTTGTCCGTTGAATAAGTTATAGAGCTAAGCCTTACTAAATGTTTATACACACTACATTTTGAATGAAGAGTAGGTTTGATAGTTGATTTGTTTGTACTTTTAATTCTAGATTTCATTTGAATAATTGTGACTTTACTGTTGCTAAGCATGAAGTTTCAGTACTGACATCGCATTGGGAAGCTTCTCACCCTTGTAGAAATAAACATATTTAAGATTAACTGACTTACATGGACAACAACATAATTTGTAAACATTGCTTACCTGAGAGGATGCCATTCCTTTCTTTTTTTGTTCTTTAAATTGAATGAAAAGGCAAATGTTTGATAATCACAGAACGGTAGATGTACATTTTTTCTTTAGTATTCACATTATACTGAATTATTTAATTTGAGTATAAACATACACAAATATGTTGACTTAAAGCTAAAACAAGCCTTTAGATTTGATTTCATGTGTAATCTAAGTACATAAATAATACGTTAATTAATTTTGACCCAAGGACCACATTTTTCAAACAACAATGCTAACATTTTAAGTTCATAAGAATTTCTTATGAATGCTTCAATATCATTTCAGATTTGTTTCTCTGGTTCCTCCTGACTTACCAGTACCGCAAACCCCCCATATGTGAAAGTTGACTTGTCGTGATGTCTGGTTTTGTAAGACATTGAGCTTTTTGGTTTCCCACTATATTTTTGGACTAATGTATATTGCTATTACTCAGCTTAAACTTTTTTTTCTCAAATTGAGTAAGGTTTAAGACTTTACATACCCTTTTCTAGTACAACTTGACTTAATTTCCTTGGGTGTCACCTTAAACAAGTATACTCTGTATATAAAAATATGAATGGATTTCATTGCTTTAATTAAGACTACCTCTCACAGAAATCATTTTTAGAGTGTATTGCCATTACGCAATCAACCCAATCAGGTTGATTTTACATAAAATTAATATGTTTTCACGGTTTAAAAAATATTTAAAAAAAAAACTGTTAAGACACAGCTACTTTAGGGTGATTCAACTGAAAATGAGTGTGCTGTAGGCTTTACATATCTGTTTCCTAGTACAATTGACATAATTTGTTTGGTTGTTATAATAACTCATTTAGCTTGCGTTTATAAGCATCAAATATATTTCATTGGCATAGAATCACCATTCATTTTAGCATGCAGTGTTGCCAAATCAGGGGATTTCCTATTTACATTTTCCAGAGGAAAAAAGAAGATTTTACAGAGAGCTATTTTTATTGTCTATATAACGTTTAGTGAAACCCCTGGAAACAGATTTTATTGAATTATTGTACCATGGGGAGATACATCTTTAGTTGAAGATGCCATTATTCAGGGTTATAGCCATTTTAGATTAGTAAAAAACACTTATTAAAGTAGCAATACAGGTTTTTGTTTTGGATATACTTTAATCAGTTCTGTAATAGTATTCTAACATTGGGGTCAGTGGTGCAAAGGTAGCACTGCAGCCTTGCAGTAAGGAGGTCCGTGTCCCAGGTCCTTCTTGCATGGAGTCTGCATGATCTCCCTTTGTCTGCGTGGGTTTTCTCCTGCTGTCCAAAGATATGCAGGTTAGGTGAATTGGATCCGGTCAATGTGTGTGTGTGTATGTGTGTGTTTGCCCTGTGATGGACTGCTGGCCTGTCCACGGTTTGTTTCTGCTTTGCACCCTATGTTAGCTGGGATAGCAGGTTTGAAAATGGCATGACAGTTCCCAATGGAATGTGAGCAGGGTGATCTGTTATCCAGTCATCAGCAAGCTACTTTTGTTAGTCATCATTAGCATTTTGTGAACATGATTTGAAGCCTCTGTTTGAGATGGTATCAAAGTTAGTTAAGGCTAAGGAAAAAATAGAAAAGGATGTTAAAAATAAATGTCCTTTGTCAAGCTAGAGGAAAAGAGAATTGGCATTTGGTGTCACAAATTAAACAAACCTTCAGAGGTGTCATAGGTTTCCTCAGAGTCAGTGTGCAATGTAAGGATCTCTAGTAATGCAGGAGTGGAATAAAGGTACTGTTCATGCATAATGAAGATTAAATACACAGGGCAGCTTCTTGTGCTCTTCAGTGTACATTAGCGTTGCCACTAGAAAATGTCAGACCATGAATGTAAACAAAAATACATGTTGTCACTGTGGAGGATGGCCGGCTGTTTATCCTGGCCAATACCTCCAAGCCGCCAGGTGGAGCCCTCCTTGCAGCATGGAGGTCCCCAGAAGACCAGCAGGGCATCATGGACAATGGAGTTTTTATGCACCGCCCTGCTGGATGCCATGGGGGCCACGAGAGGGTGCTGCAGGGAGGACCGAAGAGTTCTTCGTGCCCTATGACCCGGAAGTTCGGCATAGGAAGAGCGACGGGCTTCCAGGGTGAGAAAAAGCATTGTTTACCCTGACCTGGAAGGAATAAGGACTTGTGGACTGTTTTGGGAACACTTCCGGGTCGGGGGATATAAAAGGACTGTGGGAGCTCACAGACGGTGAGCTGAGTTGGGAGGCAGGGTGGCTAAGCGTCTGGGAGTGGAGGATTGGTGGAGAGGAGCGTGCTTTGTGCACATAATTATTATAATAAATAATTATTTGGACTTTTATCTGGTGTCTGACGTGTGGTCCGAGGGTACAAGGGTGCGAGAAAACCCTAATTCTGTCACATCACATTAATGAAGAGCATGACCTGTTGTTGACAATAACTCAGGCACTCATTGACTTGTGTCAAAGAGTCGAAATGCACTTTCTCCTGAGGAAAAGACAGCATCCCTTACCTTCATCTACTCAGAAGAGAGTCACTACCTGGAAAAGGAGTGGCCGAGATCGGCAGCAGAATTTTATTTATTATCTAAAAAAAGGGTGAAATAAAAGATTGTGCACTTCACTTGTTTAAGGGCATAAATGTTATTTTATTTTGATTATTGAAGATCTGTCCTTAGTCTCTGTAGCACTTGTTTTCTTCATTTAAGTTATTGTACTGTCTTTTGTTTATTTTCATACAAGCAAAGGATAAAGAACTTAAAGTTATCCAGTGTTTACAAACTTGTTTAACATGAACATGTTGCAGCTTCCTTTTTCATTTCAGTTATTGCTGCAGTTAAATATTTATTTGTTCTAGCAAAAGGAATCATTTTTAATGTGCTCATTATAGGTTCTTTTCGGTGTATTCAAAATCTGAAATGTGTTCATTGTTTATATTATTTACATGATATGTTTTGTTATTTTAATGCCCAACCATATATGCTCCTATAATATAGTTATATATATAAAGTATATACAGTATATAATATAGTCACAAATTCCGTTTCATGTTGTTTTGGCTATTGTAGTTTTTGTAATAAAGCTGGCCCAAAGTTTTAGGCTCATGTAACCCATTGGTCACATACATAATTTGTTCAGAGTCTTAGATTTCTAATTGAGAAAATCATTATTTTTTCCTATTATGAAGAATGTAGAAATATTGAATAGACATTACAAACTGTATTGCGTGCTTTTACTTTAATGTGCATTACAATAAAATCAGTTTTGAACCGTGAGAAATATAAATTATATGCTTTTCTGTCTAATAGCATATTATTGAATCATGGGAGTCTCCCACTGGGACAAAATGAATAATTATAATAATTACACTTGACTTTACTTCTGTTAATAAACAGCCTGGCAAAACAGAGAGATAACAACATTGTGCACAATGTTTAGGTTTCCAGTTGTTTTGTGTGTGGTTTTACATTACATTGTTCACTATAATATTGTAAAATTTACATTTCCCTGGTGTAAGTGGGTGTGTGAGTGAGTGAGTGTGTTCTATGATGGACTACTGTGACATCCACAGCTGGTTATGTTTCATGCTGAGTGAAATGTATGCAAACAAACCATATGTAAGAATGAGTGCGTGTGGAAAATCAATGTAAATTTTCGTCTGTGACGCTGAAGTCATCCCTCTTTACATTGTAGAGATCCATAAGCATGGATGTTCATTTTGAACATTGCTACATTATATAGATTAGAATTCAGACAACTCCTGTTTGACTTTATTGCTAAGGAAATGCTGTTTAATGATAATATTAGAGTGGCATTGTGGTGCATTAGTTAGAGACCACAGCCCCAGGACACTCCTAGCTCAGTCAGTCTATAATGAGTTTGGACTTTCTACCCAAGTGTGGCTGGGTTTTTTTGTAGATGCTCCGGTTTCCACTCCACATCCCTAGAGTCCTGTAGGTAAGGCTAATTTGTGAGTACAAGTATGAGTCAGCGTGGAATGTGTGCGATAATTGACTGTCTAGTATTGGTCTCTGAATTATGACCTTAAAATTGAATTATGTGGATTCAAAAAAGGAACTAATTGGTAGATGGAATAATCAAATGAATATTCTGCATCTAAAAGTACAAAAAATTGCCCTTTCAGTATTTCAATTTAATTCAAGTCAATTTATTTTTGTATAGTGCTCTTCACTGTGCAGGAGCAGAGCGCTGTGACAAGTTATTTTTTTCTAATTTTATATAAGTATAAATTTTACAAATTATTAAAAACAGAATTAGCACACATAAAGACACAAATTTGTTAAAACACACATGAAACAAAGTAGAAGCTGATTAACATGCATGGAAACCAATGATATTTGCCCATTAATTAATTGTTGAACTATGGCAGTACAGTATGGCTACAATAAAACTGTAGCTTCTGGTTTTGATTTTGTGTGAGAAGCTAACAAGATAACTCCTAACATTACTAACATAATGAAACTATTTTTGTCTCCTAAGTTATTTAAATTCCACACATAAATGCTCAAATTAATAAGAAACAAGTTCGATAATGTACGCATGGTATAACATTCAGTTGTGTTAACCCTAACCCTCAGTGGACTTCAGTTCAGTAGGCAGGTTGTAGAACCTTCCTGAATCCTCTCATATGAAGCCTGGAAACAAAGAGGAATGAATTAAGAACATTTATGTTAGGTAGAATGCCCAGTGGGGGCTGGGTGGTCTTTTGGCCCTGGAACTCCTGCCGATTTAATTGTTTTGTTTTTGTCCTCCTGGCCAAATTACCTTATCACCAGACTCATCTTTAGAGACTTACACTTGACAATGTATATAAGGGTACTACTCTTCTACTTGATATTTATCTGCTTTTAAGATTGTTTAGATCATTTGTTTTTTTACTTTCTTCTTTAATATTATTGCCTTATCTTATTTGTTTTTCTTTTCTTGTAATTTTCTCTTTGACATCTTGTAAAGCACTTTGAGCTACATTGTTTGTGTGAAAATGTGCTATATAGATAAATGTTGTTGTTCTCGATCCATCTCAGGGTTTCTGGGGCCAAAAGGCTATCTCACCAGGATTGGGCAACAGGCTGAAAACAGGCATGGACAGATCAGTCCACCACACAGATCACTTTCACACACACGAACATGCACACACCCCAGAATTTGCAATTATCAGTTAACATTACCTGATAAAAAAAAAGAACTTTTGTAATTAACTCCTACTTTGCTTGAGCAGGTCTAAGGTTTAGTAAGTTTTATGAAATGGGCCTTGTAAAACTATTCAGTTATGACAAATAGTACTAGGGTGTTGTACTGTGTTAACCGTTATGAATGTAGTGAGAAGTCAAGCAAAATTACACCTTTTATTGGCTAACTAAAAAGATTACAATATGATTACAATATACGTTATTGACTTTCAAAACTCGAATCGATGTTTTTTTGAAAGAAATAAGTGGATAGGACTGGCGAGCTTTGTTGGGCTAAATGGCCTGTTCTCGTCTAGAGTGTTCTAAAGTTCTAGAGTACAAGATTGCAAACATCTTGCCTGAAGAAGGAGCCTCAGTTGCGTTGAAAACTTTTCTTTTTAGTTTAGTTCTTTTTAGTTAGCCAATAAAAGGTGTCATTTTGCTTGACTTTTCACTACAGTTATGACAAATGTAAGGGAATAACAGAAGTGAAAGGCAAACTATATATTACACCAACTGACCATTATTAATATTAGAAGAATGTGGCACTCTGATGGCAAATTAGTCTCACACTGGGACACTTCTATAGCATGTATGCCCACATATAAAGTTCATCCTCATTTGTTTAATATTTACTTTAATTGATCATCATCAAAGTGGTATCAGTGCACAGAAAAAAAAATCACAAATGAAAACACAGGAGTCCACACAGTGTTTGATGTGGAAACAAATACATGGCAGTGTTTTGTTTTTGTCTGGTTGTTGGTCCTCGTCATGATGCTGTTCAAATTTAATACAAGTTCTTAATCAACCTTTCCCCCTTGGGAGTTTTTACAGTGCTATTATACATATATTATTTTGAAGAAAGGATGGGAGTGGGGTATGGGTGCCCCCCTTGGAGTGTCATACGTGTTTTTCTAAATATATTGTGAAGATGTTTGTTTTTAGAGTAGCAATGCTTTATTAGATGGGCAGAATTTTGAAACTGTGATATTTTGATATTCTTCCATTGTTTATTGGAGTGCATAGCCTGAAATCACGATCCTAGTAAATTAATCTTACAGCGAAAAAGTAAATCAATGTAAGTGTGAGGTTGGTTTAGTGTAAAGTTAATACTAAGTAAATGTTTATTTACTCTTTGGCATAACACCACAGGGCACTTCATTCATAGTTAGATCATTTTTTTGTTTTGCATTTTATACTTTTATAGTTTTGAAGATCATTTTACTTACCTGTTGCCTTCTCTTTTTACTTGTGCTCAAAAGAAGACTTTATAAGGCAGAAACAATTTACTGATCCAAGGGTTTCTACCTCACTGGAGTTGCCGATGGAGGATGCAATCCCACATGAACTCAAGCAGCTCGTATCAATGAGTTCCTCCTGATGCACGCGGTCTGCTGGTTCCTATTTAACTTGTATTAAAGATCTGTTTGCTGTCAGTAGCGGCTATCAGAGGTGAAAAAGAGGAAAATATACAAAATATACAAGTTGGTGTAATCACTGTCAAGGTAAGAATTGAAACCGTAAATTATTTCATAGTTGAAGTTGCACAGAAAGTTTCTTTGTTTAAAGATAGACAAGTTTGCAAATTTCCCAATGCTTTTCAATAAGAGATTTTGAAAATTTAAAAATGTGTGCAGTGCAATCTGATAACGATATCTCATTAAAAAGGGAATTTTTCTCTTCGAGTAACTGCCAACAAAATTTGTCAGGTGGGCAAAACTGTTTTATGTGGACAGATAAATAGACAGTCAGATATGGCTATTGCAATATGCTTTGCATATTACATGGGAACGTACCTAAAAAAGAACAGAATTGATTAAATAAGGATATAATTTAAAAATGTTATATTAAAAAAGTAGGGGTCAGTGAATTTTAATGCTATACTCTGTGTGTAGAGAATACTCCTTAAAGAAGACACCAGTGGATTGCTATATGTGAGCTTTCTGGAGGATGGCTACGAGTTTTAAACTGCTTTGAATTTCGTATGAAGCCAAAATACTTAGGTTTATACATAGGAGACTATGAAAGGTGTTTCAAGAATTAATCAAAAGCCTTAGGCAAGTTCCAGCCAATGACAATCATGTGGTGAGGATCAAATGATTGACGAAAGGGGCCAATGAAGGTTGACCTGAATTAGACAGCATAATACGTGAGCCACAGTCAATGAACTATCAACTGAGTACAACAATGGTACTGAAAGAAACGTACAGTATGAGGACAGGCATACATGATGTGGTGTAATGAATCACATTTTCTGCTGATTCACCCTGAATAAAGGAATGAATTTTCATAAAACTCCATGGATTCATCATGATGAGTGTTAATAATTCAGGTTGGAGTCGGCATTGTAATAGTGTGTGGTGTGTTTTTGTGCAATACATTTGGTCCCACAGCAGAAACCATTCAACCTTCACTTAGCAGTCCTAGAACCTGTAATATATAACAAGTAACTTAGACCAGGGGGATCAACGGACTACATATACCCAATAAAGTGGTCATTTGGTGTGTTTATTATAGAGAACAGGATGTGCCAGTTTAACTAAAAGCTGTATGTGTTACCTTTATAACAAGGGTCCCCAACTCTGGATCTGGAGGGTCCCAGTTATTGCAGGTTTCAATCCTAACCCTTTTCTCAATTAATGACCTGTTTTTACTCCTAATTAACTTCTTTTGAATTAATTTTATTTGACTTGCTCTTAAAGACTCAGCCCCCTTAATTGTTTCTTTTTCCTTAGCTAGCAGCCAAATAATAATGAGATACAAAAACATGACCAGCAAAATATGACCAACACTGTCGATCATACATATCTGAAAATAAAGAAAGGTGAAGGTCTCAGGAATGGTGATCTGCTCAGGTCCCCAAAACATTTTACCAGTGTTCTTGGAAAAAATAAAATCAAAAATTTCAGAAATGTCTGCTATTGCACAATGAGAGCAGCAACAAGCCATAGAATTAAAAAATGGGTTTAATTAACAACCAGAATCAGAGGCTAATTAAGCAACTGGTTGGAGTGGAATTGGTTGGAGTTTCAGGCCTCGACTTAGTTGGTCTTCTGCTGGCTCATATTGTATTTCTGTTTGGGTGCCATTTAAGGAAAGAAATGAAGCAATTCAGAGGAACGATAAAGAAATTCAGGAGAACAAATTTTAAAAAACAAATCAATTTAAATTCATTCAAAAGAAGTTGATTAGGAACAAAAACAGGTCTTAAAGAAAATTAAGAAAATGGTTAGAATGAAAACCTGCATCCACTGGGGCCATCCAGGACCTGACTTGGGAACCCCTGCTCTAGAAATTATCAAAAAACACAACAACATACAGCATTAACAGAAAAATAAAATAATAGAAATAATAATAAAAGTGTGCAACAACAAAAGCAGTCAGCTCAGCTAATTAATGACAGTATGCTGCCGTGGATGCCCAAAAACATGCAAGCTGGCAGGTGGGCAGTGTGGTGTGGTAGGTGAGGCCACAAGGTTGTTAGTTCAATTCCTACCTTTCACTCAGTGTGATCTTTCTCAAGTCACTTAACCTGCCTGTGCTCTAACTGTAAAAAGTATATGTGTAATTATATATCAATATAATGTGTTCTGTTCCTTTGAGCCACCTTGGGTAAAGGTGTAAGCCAAATACGCATCAATAATAACAAGTTTTCTTCATAGGGGATAATACTAAAATGAATAACAAAGAGACATCACTGGCATAAAAAAACATGTACTATATACTGTATTAGGAAAATAAATTACAGCAAGCATCCTTGTTGACACAGAACAAGAAACACTGCACCTGTGTGCTTAAAACTGTGAGAAAAGACTACTAAGTAGACAGTAGAGCAGAGCAACTGAAGCTCTAGGCATTTGAAACAGTCAAGTTTAACCATTGCTGAGTGTGATTTAAATATTTAGGGAATGAATATGACGTTTGTAGTCTTTTTACTTATCAAAGACCACATGAAAAAGGCTGGCACAGCCTCTTTTGTAAGTTGCTATAAATTAGTCACCTCTTGATATTACTGCAGTGTCGCATGACACAGATCCACTTGCTCGAATTGTGAAGAAAGCTGCCTGGGGCTGATACAAGCAGCCTCCCGCTTTACAGCCTCTCCATCTTATCCTTTTCAGAGTCATTAAGACCTGATTTATGAAGTAGCCGAAGGATGCAGAAACATAAGCTCATTTCAGAACACCTATTGGAGAATTTATTAGGGAATGCAGAGAAACACATCAGGACTGAACCTTGACCTCAATGGACATGTAAAGATGTAAAGCCTTGAATCCTGACTCGTGTAAACCTCAAGCAGTTCAGCAGCCTAAAACAGAAGATGTGTCAGCAAAGAAGACTCTTTTTATGCAAAAGATATGTAAAAATCTCTTTCGGAATCTGAGAAGGATTTTTCATAATAATGCTATCAGAACACAAACGTTAGAAAACAAAGGGCTGACCTTGGAGGCTGGGGGGGTTTTGTTGGGTAGGATTAAACAGTCCTGGATTTCCAGGTCAAACAGATCCCACTGGGAAATGCAGGATTAATAATTTTCTGAGAGACACCATACAGAATTAATGAGGGTACCTGCAATGATGCCGGCCAGCTGCTGCATTCTGGTTATGGGGTAGAGGCTGCGTGCTATAACAATCGCTGAAGCTATTTTGTCGGCATGCCTGTTCTCTCCATACCTTCTCAGGATAGACGCAAGCGCCTGTTGATCTAAGCTGTTCACCACGTCAGCAGCGCTGGGCAACTCAAGGCACCTACGCAAAAAGGAGGGTCCAATTAGCTCACTGACGTCAGCATTCATTGACATGGGGCGAAGCGCCCAGGAACACAACTGAAACCTTGGCGTCTGCAGAAGCAGAGAGACAGGCGGGCTGTGAATCCAGAAAGCCCAGACAGCCTTGCATTATTAAAGAAACAAAACAAGCAAACCAATAAAAACTGTGCACTTTGTCCTTTCCATGAATTCAGTGCTAAGAGCAAAAATAAAGCAAATAAATAATAAAACCATAACCATCAACCCCACCCCCTGCACCCCCCTCAGCTAAACTCAGCCCCCCAAAGCAGTCAAAGAAAGGCTATGATCTCTGCATATTAAGTTTGCTGGCAGCCTTCATTCTTTAATCTGTATGAAACTCGCACATTTCAAACCAAACAGCTAGCATATCAATAAACAAAACTGATCTGTTTGATATTAAAATGCCATACATTCACTATTCAATTAAGCAAAACGAAAAAGGAAGTGATGCTGTCTGACTTATTCTTTAGGGCTTAAAGAAAGAACCTAAATGAATTCTGCTGTATTCTTTTTAACTTTATCTTTCTCTGATTTATCAATACCTGTTCTAGCTCTGAGGCCAACTTTATACAATGCCTGTAGCACGAGTGTCTACGTAGGAAGTTTAACAAAAGCATAAGAATTTTTCTAAAAATTCCTGAAAATGATATATTGCTAGATACTAGCCTCCTTCCATTTATTTTGTGAACCTGCAGTTTTAGGGCCATTAAAGTTATTGAGCACCAGGCATGAACCATACAGCACCCTCGCAAAGGGGGCCTGGCTAGTGTCCAAACAGCCTCACACACATCTTTGGGATGTGGGATCACCCTGAGAAATGCCAGAATGCACGTGGGGAGGCCAGGATGGGAAACCAGACTCTACAATTGTAATACAAAATGACTAACCCCTAGCCTCCTGTAAATAAGACAAAAAACATGAATACCCTTTGGACCACTTCACTTTTTAGAACAGTAAAAATAAAAGCACCTCTCTTGGACCAGGTCATACCATTGGACAATCAAATCAGCAATTGTCTGTAGTGGCTAAGACGAGTTTGTTATCAGCATTGGGGCGCAGAAGCTACCCTTTTTCTGATCTTTAATTTATTTAGCACTAATATGTTAAGAGGATGATTGAGATTATTTAAACAAGATACATGCAGACTGCGTTAGGAGTCTTTATCCTTTACTTGCCTAATTAAACTAGGAGGACACTGATTTCTACAGATTGTCAAAAAACAGTATGAAAGCTATGCAGACTGACACTTTATCATATTCATGTATGAATCAAAGAAGGCTGCATTGTGACACAAACATGTATTTTAATTAAGGCTTAAAGATTGCTTAAAGAACCAGTGGACATTTTCTTTGATCAAACAAAACCCATTCTTCTGCTGCCCTGCCTAGAGATTCATTAGACCTTACCTTGAAAAGACTGGAGAACTGATCTTTGGGTCATGGGTGACAAAAAAGCACTCAGTGGAAAGAGGGGAGCCAGCCTTCATTCTTTAAGTTTAACAAGTTGGTGACGAGCGTCATCATCCTGATTACGTCAATTTTTAGTCCCACATCAACAGTAGGACAGAGGAGGCTTTGTACTGCCAGCCTTTCATGCATCTGTCTGAAGTCTGCAGGCACTTTGCCTCTCAACAAAGACCAGCGCTTAACAATTTCACTTGAATAAACAACAACAACAAAAAAAAAAAACCAGAAAGAAAAATCTTTCATCCATCCATATTCTCTAACCTGCTGAGGTGAACAATTCTTTCGGACCCTTAGGGAGCTGAGAGGTGAATGAGTGCTCGTCGTGCAGTTTAGACAGCTTGTAGGATTTCTTTTCAGATATATTAAAGCACAATTACAAGGGAGAAAAGGGAGTTTGGCATCTTTTCTATTGAAAAAAAAGGTGTACATTCTTTAACGGGTTGTAGCCGAGCTGTGTCACAGTCTCGGTTTTACATCAAATGAACTAATAAAATACTAGTTGGAAGTATCTATCTATTGACAAATCAGACTCACTACTAATAAGTTTCAGACCTCTGGGTTTCTTGAAAAAGAGAACTGCCTGTGCTGACATAGTGGATATAAATGGATAGAGCAGTACTCAGATGAGGCACACATCTCTTTTGTCGAAATTATTTTTTCTTTTCAGCATTTATCCACAATGGAAAACGTTCATACTTTTTACAACATATACTGTCTTAATCATATGTAAAATAGTTAAGTCCAAAACAATTTGCTGAAAATTGTGAAAATCCTTAAAGGGAAAGACATTAAAATCCGGGGACTATAGCGAATTTGTTGCAGCCAACCATAAAATCATGGAGAGCTGGCTGAAGAAAAATTCCAGGCATAATTTACCCGTTTATCTACACCTGTAAATGTAAAGCGAACTGGCCATGTAAACTTGTAAACCCGTTAAACATCCTAGTACATACATAGTACATGCTATTAATTTTATTGTTGTAGTGCCAGTGCCAAGTTCCAAAGAAATTATTTGCTTTTTACATTCTATATCCATTGCCACACTTGGAATTCATTTGCTACTTTCACGTTTTTATAGGTTACCCTGTAGCTGACTTTGACGTTACTTGTTTACATGATTCAACCTGTTAGCTCCATTACATAACTTTCGCTTTTGAAGTTGCTGTCCTCAGCTACCACTTTTGCATCTTCAAAATGGCAGTGTCATCTTCATTTTCATGAAGGCGATGTGGCAAGTGACAGAAGCACATCAACAGGGGTCTTGATTACTTTATTGACAGGTGGCACAGCAGTTAAGTGCCATGCTGTCATGCAGTGCAGCATAGGTGTTAATCACTGCACTTCTGAGTGGTAATCTGTCCATTATATGCGGGTAGGTTAATATTCTTGCATGGAGCTGCAGAATTGCTGGTCACTTGGCTGCTCTCCATTACTGAGCCAATGCTGCAAATGGTGTTCCAGGTCCAGGTCTCAGCTTTCAGACTCTCCATCCACTGCTGCCTAGTTTTACCACACTTTTTCCCAGCAACATGAGCCTGAATCTCCATTGGTGACCATACACCCAAGTCAATGGACCTAGGCAGATGCAGATGTGGTGGTGGAGCTGCAAAGGTAGCGATCTCTCTGCTGTCTTCCCCTGTGTACTGACTCTCCAGCAACTCTAACCCATCCCAGAAGGTCCATTTTAGGTTTCCATGGTACTTTGTACTTTGCTACTCTTGTTCTGCTTCTGACATCAATGTACTGCCATGCTGGCACAAAAAGCCAATATGGATTTCTTACTCTTTACATAACTCTTTTAGATAGCTCACCATCCTTAAAAAGGCTGCTCTCTGCTGTGGCACTAGTTGGAATTGATTTGTGACTTTACAAGCTTTTTGTATTAGCAGGCTCCCCTGCAGATGGCTATGAAGCTGCTCATTGCATACAAACTATACAAACTGATCTTTGAGTCTCGGCCGCCACACGCCAGGTCCTTGCAGGGGTAGGCGGTGCAGGTCAAATGCAAAATAATTAGCCACATGGAGCAGCACTGATCAAAACAAACCTTAAAGCCCCCAACCAAAGAGGCAGAAAAACATTTGAGACCCTGTGAAATAATAATATTAACAAAATGATTTATTACACTCTATTATCTATAATCTATTAGGAGCATAACTTCAAAAAAATGCTGCATGGCATGGACAATCAGTACCATGAAGACTGGAAATCTGTGAGTGCAATGATATACACCTAAGGGATGGCTACCTCTGCTGCTCCTACACCACTTCTCTCACTGCTTCTGTGCAGAGTGTGTCATTCTATGTCTGGCAGTGCTGCTGCAATTATGTGATAAACATTAGGTGTACAGCCTTTAGTGGCTGGTTCTGGCAAATTCTAGGACCTCATTGGTAGTAGGTATGAATGGCCTCAACTAGGTCGGCTGTAAATTGGTGAATAACCGTACACACGTATACCTACACACTTGTACCGACTTCTTTAGAGAACCTAACCTTCATGTTTTTTAGGAAAGTGCAGAACACATAGTCACATGCAAACCTCCAAATGGAAAGTGATTGAACCTTGTCTCCTGCAGAGTTACCCACTGTACCCACTAGATTGGTGTACATCCAGCATATAACTTAAATCTGTAACAGTTGAGTGTGATGTCTGAGAGAGATTAAAGAGCATTAAAGATTAAGTGCTTTAGTATTGTGGAGAGGCTGGAAAAATTCCAACAAATGGTTCTTGGTTTAATTCTGATTAGTATGAGCACGAAAAAAAATGTCCTCTAGGCTTTAAGACCAGAAAGGATGGTTTGAAAGTCAGCAAAAGTTAGACAGAATGGTAAAGTTACAGGTCTCTAGTTTTGGTGCAGGGGAAACTCTTGCAATCTTAGACAGAGAAGAGTTGTACTGCGTGTGAAATCATAAGACTGAAATATCTAGTGCATAAAAAGATGGAAAACAATGAAGAGGAAGAAGAAAAAGAACAGCCTGAGAAGTACAAAGTCATTTGCATTGATTTCATTCTTACAAAATAATCTAATTTATGGAATTACTATATGTAAATGTCCCCTCTCGTCACAATGGTAGCTGTGACATTGCAGTGGCCAAGACGTCTCTCATTCCTTGATTGTTTAGTGCTGCATATCATCATCAAATACACTTTGAATAATTTCTTTCTTGGCTGGCTCAGCAGAATCCTCTGAAATAATCATCTGCAGCTTGGAAACTGAGTTGCAAGAGTGTTGGTTAAGATTCCATCCTGCATAAGATAGATTGATTAGATAGATAGCTTATATTTGTCCCCAAGGGCAAATTAAAATTTTACAGAAGCTCCAAAAAAATAAAATACTTCTCTTATAAATGTATCCACTGGAATGAATGATCTCTTCAACTCTGGTGCAAAATTTATAGCATCCAGACTGGAAGAGGTGTGGCTTCTGGAGTCCAGGGCGTGGTTAGGGCCGAAGACAAAAGGGGTTGAAAGTTTAGCAACAGTGCCCCTTCTCATCCTGGAATTGAACCTTTTACCTTAAGGAGATAAAAATGTCCCCTAGGCATGCATGTGTGACACCACAGAGCCTAATGCCATTGTTAAAATGAATTTTGCTAAATGATTTAACTAGACACTTAATACAAAATGCTTTTTGGTAATGGCCTGGAAGTGAACATGATTTCTATATGAAACAAAGTAATAATAGGAAAATGTATGAATCCAAAGTATACCATTTTCATTTACATTAGTAAACTTAGTGTTAGCGAACTCCAAGCTCTTTGCCTAATGACCTGAAATGTACACATATATAATTTCTTTAAACAAGCACTTGTTTTGTTATACTTGTACCTTTTGTGAAAGTGTTTTATTTGATACTAGCAAAATACCCCTGCTTCGCAGCAGACAAGTAGAGTGTTAAAGAAGTAATGAAAAAGAAAAGGAAACATTTTAAAAATAATGTAACATGATTGTCAATGTAATTGTTTTGTCACTGTTATGAGTGTTGCTGTCATATTATATATATATATATATATATATATATATACATATATACACATACATACATACACACATTATATATCTCTCTATATATATATAGCTATATATATATATATATCTACTAGCAGAATACCAGCTTCGCATGAGAAGTAGTGTGTTAAAGAAGTTATGAAAAGAAAAGCAAACATTTTAAAAATAACGTAAGATGATTGTTAATGTAATTGTTTTGTCATTGATATGAGTGTTGTTGTCATATCTATCTATTTATATATATATATATAGCAAAATAGCTGCATTGGCAGCGGAGAAGTAAAAAGAAAAGGAAACATTTTAATAATAACGTAACATGATTGACAATGTAATTGTTTTGTAATTGTCATGAGTGTTGCTGGCATATATATATATATATATATATATATACACACACACACACAGACACATATATAAACATATATATACATATAAACATATATATATATATATATACACATCTATACACATATATATATATACAGTTATATATATACATATACACACATACATATATATACACATACTGTATATATACACACACACATATATACATACTGTATATACAACATATACATATCTACATATATACTGTATATACACATATATATACAAATCTACATATATATATCTACATATATATATATTAGGTGGGACTCGATTAAAAAATTAATCCAATTAATTAGAGGCTGTGTAAGAATTAATCTTGATTAATCGTATGTAATCGCTTACGTAAATTTGCCCCAAATCTCAAATTTTTTTTTTATTTAAAACGGTTTTAGTGGGCTTACAGAATCAAATAATAGACATGGACATGAATATTGTAAACTGAAGCTGTTTTAATTTCTGAAAAAAAGCTTTTAAACTGCATTTGAATTCAAAACAGAAAAAAAATATCATCCCTGGTTAAAATTGGGCAGACTTAAAAATAAAGTGGTAGTTTAAGTACTTTAAGTACATTTTCAGAATAGTATTGTCTTTAAATAATAATAACCAAAATTTCACCATAAAGTGCAGTTTTTCTTCTTAAAAAATAAGTCAGAAACATAAAAGGTAATTTGACCAGCTTACTCTTTAAACTCTGAGTAACATTAGCCAAAATTATTTTGTACATTAGGCTAAAACAGTGTGATCATTGAACATTTTGTAATTAGATGTATTTAGAATTACTAACGGTCACGGAAGTCCAATGATCCCCAGTAAGAGCCACAAAGTCCGCTTTCTGTAATGCATCTAATTTTGCTTGCTTTTCAGTGTGCACAAAACCATGCTTTTATCAAGGGCTCGGGTAGTCGAAATGATCAGTCGTAGGAACGCTTTATTCCGACTCTAACATTTTTGTAGCTGTGATGTGTGCATCAGTGTAATGGATGTACCAGGAAATCATGCATTGACAAAAGTTCCCGCTTGCTTGGAATTGAAAGTGTGATTAAATGCGTTATTTTTTAACGCGTTATGGAGTACATGCATCGAAGCTTCTCAACTGTGCTTGTGCTAAGAAAGGGAAAATTTTAAAATAACGTAACATGATTCTGCGTTAACCTAATATTTTTTCATACGTCCCAAACCAAGGAGATGGGAAGGTAAAATAAATCTGGGAGCACGCGTACATAGTCAGTACATCCTCTCTCGGGAATCGAACCTTGAATGTCGGCGTTAGAGGCGAAGACTCTACAATTGCGCCACCGCTTGTCTATGCTAAAGTATGTATTGTAGATCTGGCTATAGATACACATTTATATATATACCCGTATATCGCAGTGGAGAAGTAGAAGTTATGAAAAAGAAAAGGGAACATTTTAAAAATAATGTAACATGATTGTCAATATACAGTAATTGTTTTGTGAGTGTTATTGAATGTTGCTGTCATCAAGGATTTGATTATCATTATTTCTTTCAATCAGGCTCGTATTTGTACGATGTGTTCAAGTTACATTCCGTGTTTGTCAATCGTTGTAAAGATAAGAGGTTTCATTCATCGATTAGTTCCTTACTGCATCAATAAACAGCTCGTCTTCCTTTTTATCTGTGATGTGACAAACTGCATGCACGGGTTTTTTTTACGCTGTCTTCCTTTAGCGGACATTGACTTTTTCCACCGTGTGCTTTGTTTCCACAGTAGCTGCATTTATGAATATGCTTATCAGACGCTTCATATTTTTTGCTGCCTTTTCAATTGTGTAATTCGGTTTTGTTCAGCGCTTTTGGAACTGTTGCTTTTATCTGTGCACTGCATCAGTTCACGTGAGCCACTCGGTGTACTTGCATCGAAGGTTCCCAGCTGTGCTGGTGCCATCTCGTGCTATGTCCATAGCTTTATTTAATGTTACCTTAGTCCTGGCCCTTAAAACTTTCTCTGGCAGTTTCGCTGAGTTTGTGTCAAACACCACCCTGACCATCTCATCTTCCTCTCCATAAGCACAGTCCTTCACCCGTGAATATTTACCCGTGGCAGTTTGCTATTGGATTGCCGCTGACGGATGGCCTTATATGGGCAGGCACTAAATTACAAACGCCAGCGGCAGCCTGTCTATGAACTTAATTTAAAGTGTAGGTTTACATCGTGCTTTGTTTCCGAAGTAGCAGAACTCGCTTCTTATTGTTTCGCTGCCTTCTCAATTATATAATGCATGTTTTCTTGAGTGCTTTTTTGAGGTCTTCCTGGTTTTCTATGTACTGCGTGATTACGTGGGAGGCGTGATGATGTCACACGAAACTCCGCCCACGGCGTTGAAGCTCATCTCCATTACAGTAAATGGAGAAAAACTGCTTCCAGTTATGACCATTACGCGTAGAATTTCGATATAAAACCTGTCCAACTTTTGTAAGGAAGCTGTAAGGAATCAACCTGCCAAATTTCAGCCTTCCACCCACACGGGAAGTTGGAGAATTAGTGATGAGTCAGTGAGTGAGTGAGTGAGTGAGTGAGTGAGTGAGTCAGTGAGTGAGTGAGTGAGTGAGTGAGGGCTTTGCCTTTTATTAGTATAGATATATAGAGTGGCGTGAAAAAATATTTGCCCCCTTCCTTTCTTATTCTTTTGCATGTTTGTCACACAAAATGTTTCTGATCATCAAACACATTTAACCATTAGTCAAATATAACACAAGTAAACACAAAATGCAGTTTTTAAATGATGGTTTTTATTATTTAGGGAGAAAAAAATTCCAAACCTACATGGCCCTGTGTGAAAAAGTAATTGCCCCTGAACCTAATAACTGGTTGGGCCTCCTTTAGCAGCAATAACTGCAATCAAGCGTTTGCGATAACTTGCAATGAGTCTTTTACAGCGCTCTGGAGGAATTTTGGCCCACTCATCTTTGCAGAATTGTTGTAATTCAGCTTTATTTGAGGGTTTTCTAGCATGAACCACCTTTTTAAGGTCATGCCATAGCATCTCAATTGGATTCAGGTCAGGACTTTGACTAGGCCACTCCAAAGTCTTCATTTTGTTTTTCTTCAGCCATTCAGAGGTGGATTTGCTGGTGTGTTTTGGGTCATTGTCCTGTTGCAGCACCCAAGATCGCTTCAGCTTGAGTTGAAGAACAGATGGCCGGACATTCTCCTTCAGGATTTTTTAGTAGACAGTAGAATTCATGGTTCCATCTATCCAGCCTATCTATATCTATATCAAGCCTTCCAGGTCCTGAAGCAGCAAAACAACCCCAGACCATCACACTACCACCACCATATTTTACTGTTGGTATGATGTTCTTTTTCTGAAATGCTGCGTTCCTTTTACGCCAGATGTAACGGGACATTTGCCTTCCAAAAAGTTCAACTTTTGTCTCATCAGTCCACAAGGTATTTTCCCAAAAGACTTGGCAATCATTGAGATGTTTCTTAGCAAAATTGAGATGAGCCCTAATGTTCTTTTTCTTAACAGTGGTTTCGCCTTGGAAATCTGCCATGCAGGCCGTTTTGCCCAGTCTCTTTCTTATGGTGGAGTCGTGAACACTGACCTTAATTGAGGCAAGTGAGGCCTGCAGTTCTTTAGACGTTGTCCTGGGGTCTTTGTGACCTCTCGGATGAGTCGCTCTGCGCTCTTGGGGTAATTTTGGTCGGCCGGCCACTCCTGGGAATGTTCACCACTGTTCCATGTTTTTGCCATTTGTGGATAATGGCTCTCACTGTGGTTCGCTGGAGTCCCAGACTGATAGATCTCAATTACTTCTGTTCTCATTTGTTCCTGAATTTCTTTGGATCTTGGCATGATGTCTAGCTTTTGAGGTGCTTTTGGTCTACTTCTCTGTGTCAGGCAGCTCCTATTTAAGTGATTTCTTGATTGAAACAGGTGTGGCAGTAATCAGGCCTGGGGGTGGCTACAGAAATTGAACTCAGGTGTGATACACCACAGTCAGGTTATTTTTTAACAAGGGGGCAATTACTTTTTCACAAAGGGCCATGTAGGTTTGGATTTTTTCTCCTAAAAATAAAACCATCATTTAAAAACTGCATTTTGTGTTTACTTGTGTTATATTTGACTAATGGTTAAATGTGTTTGATGATCAGAAACATTTTGTGTGACAAACATGCAAAAGAATAAGAAATCAGGAAGGGGGCAAATAGTTTTTCACGCCACTGTATCTTGTCACGCTTGGGTCACAGATTTGCACAGAGACACAGGAGGTCGTAGAAACAAGAAGGATTTTTATTCAAACACTGCAAACACATGAGCTTAAACGTGCTCCATGACAAGTCAGAGATGACAGTTCCGCTAGGAGCAGAGAGAGAGAGATAAAAGCAAACAATCAATTCCAAAACCGACAGGCACTGCTCAAGGCTTTTAAGTTAGCGGAGTATCGCATGAGGCTTGTATTATGCGTTATAGCGCAAGTGAGAAGGTAAGGAGCAATGTGAGGGTAGTCTGTATTTCAGGGGTATTCCCAGGGCGTCTTTGTCCTCTTTGGGGTGCGATCACCCCTCCAGCTTACACCATCCCCCTCAGCTTTATTCACATTCACGTGAATCAAGCTACTCTCTGTACCAGGTTCAGGTTCATGTAGTCGTGATAATACATCTGCGTTGACGTGTTCAGAGCCTGGTCGATGTTTCACTGTGAAACTGTAAGGTTGTAAACCCAAAAACCATCTCATGAGGCGAGAGTTTGTGTCTTTCTGTCTGTACAACCATTGAAGTGGAGCATGATCAGTTACCAAAGTGAAGTTTCGCCCCCACAAGTAATAGCGAAGCGCTTCCACAGCCCACCTAATTGCCAAGCATTCTTTCTCAATTGTAGAATAATTACGCTCTCTAGGAAGTAATTTCCTACTCAAATATGTGATTGGATGTTCTTCTCCATCAAAAATCTGGGACAGGACTGCGCTTATACCAAACGCACTTGCGTCTGTTTGCAAGATAAAATCTTTGTGAAATCCGGGTTCCTTAGAACCGGATAAGAAGACAATGCTTTTTTTAAATCGCTGAAAGAGCGTTCTCAGTTTTCTGTCCACAAGATAGGTCGTTTTTCTGCCTCTAGTAAGTTCTGTAAGAGGAGCAGCTCTATGTGCAAAATTTGGAATGAATTTTCTGTAGTAACCAGCAAGCCCCAGAAAGCGCATACCTGTTTCTGTGTCTCAGGTCTCGGGTAAACAAGCATTTCTTCTATTTTCCTTAACTGTGGCCTAAGTAAACCCTTGCCCATAGAATAGCCTAAGTAATGAGTCTCGGACATGCCTAGTTTACATTTCTTAGGGTTAGCAGTAAGGCCAGCCTGTCTCAAGCTTTCAAGAACGGCTTGAAGCCGCTCTAAGTGTGTTTTCCAATCATTGCTAAAAATCACGACATCGTCAAGGTATGCCCCGGAATATTCAGAATGAGGACGCAGGATCTGATCCATCATACGCTGAAAAGTTAGAGGTGCCCCGTGAAGACCAAACGGGAGTCTTGTAAATTCATAGAGTCCGTCAGGAGTCGCAAATGCCGTTTTCTCACAACTGCTAGCCTCTAAAGGCACCTGCCAATAGCCTTTCGTGAGATCTAGCGTGGAGATATAGCTCGCCTGACCCAGTTTTTCCAACAGTTCATCGACACGGGGCATGGGATAAGCATCAATTTAGAGACCTTATTCAAGCGTCTGAAATCGATACAGAACCGAACCGAACCGTCTTGCTTTGGGACTAATACGACTGGGCTGCACCAGTCACTTTTACTTTCACGAATTACACCCAGTGTCAGCATCTTTTTTACCTCTTCGCACAATATTTCGCGCTTCCGTATCGGAACGGCGCATCTGTACGAACATCAGGTTCAGTGGTAATTTTATGTTTTGTAATGTTAGTCTTGCCTGGTAAATCTGAAAAGACATCAGTGTTCCGTTCTATCAAAGATAACAGTTCTGTCTTTTGCGTGTCAGTAAGATCGTTACCAATGGTAACATCGGTCTGAGAAACAGCAGCCAAGGAAGTGTTAACCTCTTGTCGGTCGTGCCATTCCTTCAAGAGGTTAATGTGTAAAATCTGGAATGGTTTGCGCCGGCCTGGTATTCTAACCTTGTAATTTACCGGACTCATACGCTCCTCAATAATGGCGGGCCCTGCCATTTAGCTAAGAATTTGTGTGGATCCAGGGAACCAGTACCAAAACACGATCGCCAGGTTTGAACTCACGGAGCTTACTGCGCCTATCGTAAAGACGCTTCTGAGTTTCCTGTTCTCGTTGTTGGTGTTCCACAGCAATAGAGGAAAGCATAGAAATTCTGTCTTGCAACGAAATTAGTCGATCTGCAAAGCTTGGACCTTGAGCTGCTCTCTCGTTTCCTATCCATTCCTCACGTACCACATCCAGGATGCCTCGCGGCCGCCTGCTGAATAACAACTCGAAGGGACTCAAGCCAGTGGACGCCTGTGGTGATTCTCGCACGCGTACAAAACAAAAGGTAGGACAGTGTTCCATGTTGTGGGATCATTATGAGCAACTCACCTGATCATCTGTTTCAATGTTTTGTTAAATCGCCGGTTAAACCATTCGTTTGAGGATGGTAAACAGTAGTACTCAGTTTCTTAATAGCAAAGCTGTCACACAATTGTTTCATCATGTGAGAAGTGAAAGGTTTCTCTAGGGATACCAATACGAGTAAAAGTATCACATAGTGCTTTGGCTACAGTCAAAGAGTTGGCCTTTTTCAGCACAATCATTTCTGGATATCGTGTCGCATAATCAACCAACACCAGCAAATATTGGTACCCATCCTTAGTCTTAGGTAATGGTCCCACAATATCTAATCCCACACGCTGAAAGGGAACTTCCAATATGGGCATAGGACAAAGGGGAGCCCGAGGAGGCTTATAAGCAGAGACGATCTGGCAGTCTGGACATGAAGTACAAAATCGTTCAACATCTTTTCCCATATTAAGCCAATAAAATCGTTTTGATAACCGGTCTCTAGTTTTGTCGGCACCGAGGTGCCCCCCCAAGATGTGTGAATGTGCCAGATGCAAAACAGTTTCCCTATGTGCTTCAGGTACCACCAGTTGTTCAATAAATTCCCCCCCAAATGATCTGAGATCACTCTGAAAAGGCAACCGTCCTTTTCTATAAAGTGTGGGGTTTTCACCCCCGAATTACGCTCTTGGTAATAAGAGTCATTAGCAGAGCGAGCCTGTTTAAATGCATATTCTAATGAGCTATCGGTATGCTGCAAACGCACAAAATCTGATTGTTCGTTAATGCTCGGTTTGTGTTCGGAGGCGTTTGCAATCTGGGAAGATGTAGAAGGACCAGCCCATTCTGGAAGATTGTCGGGGGTGACCTCCTCCGTCTCGCTGGAGAGATCGGGTTCAATATCTAAGTTGGGCTCTAGATTTTCCCCGGCCACTACCAGTTCTTCGCCTTGGTTTTCTTCTTCTTCTCCCCCCCTACTAAGTTCATTAGTGGACTGGACTTCCCTTACATTTATTAATCAGTTTTGGAAAAAGGGCATTTCTCTGTCCTATGAGTAATGGCCAAGGGCATAAGTCTGAAACGGCAGACCAAACCTTAAAGTGGCGCACCCTATAAGTTAAAGGAAGAAGTAAAGTCTGATAATCTTTAACATCACCATGTACACAGCGTATTTTTACAGTCTCACAGTCTCTAAGGCATTGTTCATTAAGACAGTCTTGTCTCACAATACAAAGGTCACTTCCCGAGTCTAACAATGCTGAGATTTCTCTGCCCCCCAATTTCACCGGGGATCAACAAGCCATCTTTTCCATCCAGATATGTAATAGTTGAGCAACAAATCTCGCCAGTCCAATCTCCATTGAATGAGCTGGAGACAAGCGACATTCTCTTGCCAAATGGCCGAGTTGATCACACCGAAAACATCTACGGAAATATCCTCTGCGACGTCGACGTCCTCTGTAGTGTCCACGGTTTCCACGGCCCGCTGTTGCTGCTGTCTCCCCAGAAACAGGTGTCTCATCTACGACTGGATTTCCCGGGGTCCTACCTGACCCCATTCGATTTTCAGGTCATGCAGCTTGTCGATCGAAGCGACAAGAATGTCCTGGACGTTCGTTCACAGGTTGTGAAGCAGCACAAAATCCACCGCTCTTTCTCCAAGCGGACTGTGAACCCTCCAATCGTCTGGACATAATCGTTAATGATTTAATATCATGACATAGAAATTCATCTCGAAGAACTGCAGGTATGCCGGCCAGTAATATATTCACGACAACTGTTTCCATCACGTCTCCTTCAAACCAGCAGTGCACTTTATGTATCAAATCCTGAATTTGCACATGGATTGGGTCATCCATGTTTAGTTTCCAGTCTTTAAGTTCATAACTTTTAGACATCTGAAATAAGTCTTCGGCGGCATCCATCTGTGCAACCACTCTTGGTACCACTTGTCACGCTTGGGTCACAGATTTGCACAGAGACACAGGAGGTCGTAGAAACAAGAAGGATTTTTATTCAAACACTGCAAACACATGAGCTTAAACGTGCTCCATGACAAGTCAGAGATGACAGTTCTGCTAGGAGCAGAGAGAGAGAGAGATAAAAGCAAACAATCAATTCCAAAACCGACAGGCGCTGCGCAAGGCTTTTAAGTTAGCGGAGTATCGCGTGAGGCTTGATTACGCGTTATAGCGCAAGTGAGAAGGTAAGGAGCAATGTGAGGGTAGTCTGTGTTTCAGGGGTATTCCCATTTGTCCTCTTGGGGTGCGATCACCCCTCCAGCTTACAATATCTATATATATATCTATCTATATATATATATATATATATACATACACACACACATTATATCTATATTTATATCTATCTATATATATATCTATATATAATACACATACATATACACACATATATTTATATACCCTTTGGGGTGCGAGCAGTTGTTGCTGGGGGTGCCAGAATCCATCGAGGAAGAAAAATGAAAAACATTATTTTTTTTTACAAAATTTTAATTTATCTATCCATTCCTAAATAATTAAATGGGCAGGCTATTTCGTATCAATGCAATACGCTGCTTGTTAAAATGGATGACTTCCACTCTTACGTGTACTTAGTGCTGCATGGGTATTATGAACTATCGAATCTGTTCAAGTTCTATTTAAATTTTTTGGAATGTAAGTTAAATTTAGTCATCATTGCATAAATTTTTCTTCACCATAGAAATTTAAAGACTAAATTCAGCTTACATTCCTACCAAAGATATTTCTGTCGACTAAATAGAACCTACTTATATTCAAATAGAACTTGAAAAGATATATATTTTTAATCTGATCGCGCATTGTAGAGTGACTTAACGTGCACCACATTGAGCCTGCGAACTATTGAGCTGTCGCCTGCCTGCCTCAATAAGTACCCCTTGCTTCACTCTTACTTTTTTACCATTCATTTAATGATGGGTAGTCGCGAAAAAATTAGAAAATGGAAGGAGGATTACACTGAGTAAGGCTTTACCAAAACAATTATTGATGGCGAATAAAGTATCCATTATTCATAAAGCTTCAATTGGTGATCTGTTTTTCTGCATTAACCTCATATTTTTTCATACTTCTTCTCAAACTGCACCCCCTGTCGGGAATCGAACCTCGGATGTCAGCGCTAGAGGCAAAGCATCTTGTGTTGTGCCACAGCATGTGGTTTGTTTATTTGACAGTATGTAGATCGGGAGGGATATACAGTATATATATATATATATATATATATATATATATATATATATATATATATATATTGTGGCACCCGGCCGGGACGCCAGGAGGACCAGAGGAGGGCTTGTACCTCCTCCAGACCGCGAGGGGGCGTCCGTCCTGGTTACGCTGGTGGCCTCGGGTAGAGGGCATGGAAGCCCAGCCCTGTAGGGGCCCGTGGTCACCGCCAGGCGGCGCCCACTTCCAGACCATCATCTGCCACATCCGGCCGAGGCAGGAGCCCGGCCGGGACACCCAGGAGGACAGGAGGAGGGCCTGTACCTCCACCAGACCACGAGGGGGTGTCCGCCCTGGTTATGTTGGTGGCCTCGGGTAAGGGGCATGGAAGCCCAGCCCTGTAGGGGCCTGTGGCCACCGCCAGGCGGCGCCCCGCTACCTGACCAGCCCTGAAGCCCAGCACTTCCACCACACCAGGAAGTGCTGGGGGGAAGACGACAGGGGACACCCGGACGGCTTCCGGGTGCGCAGCTGGCACTTCCGCCACACAAGGGCGTGTCTGCGGAGGAGTGCCGGGAAGCAGCTGGAGCCCATTGGGGTTCCCATAAAAGGGACTCATCACTAATTCTCCAACTTCCCATGTAGGTAGAAGGCTGAAATTTGGCAGGCTTATTCCTTACAGCTTACTTACAAAAGCTAAGCAAGTTTTATTTTGAAATTCTATGCGTAACGGTCATAGCGGTTGATAACGGTCGACAACATCCGCCATGTTGAACTTTCTTATTTATAGCCCCATCTTCACGAAATTTGGTAGGCAGCTTCCCTGAGCTAACCGAAACCGATGTACGTACTTATTTCAATGGTATGACGCCACTGTCGGCCGCCATATTGAACTTTCCAAACGTCACTAATTCTCCAACTTCCCGTGTAGGTAGAAGGCTGAAATTTGCAAGGCTCATTCCTTACGGCTTACTTACAAAAGTTAAGCAGGTTTAATTTCAAAATTCTACACATAACGGTCATAACGGTCAACAACGTCCGCCATGTTGAACTTTCTTATTTATGGCCCCATCTTCACGAAATGTGGTAGGCGGCTTCCCTGCACTAACCAAAACCAATGTACGTACTTATTTCGGTGGTATGATGCCACTGTCAGCCGCCATATTGAACTTTCCAACGTCACTAATTCTCCAAATTCCCGTGTAGGTAGAAGGCTGAAATTTGGTACTTATTTCGGTGGTATGATGCCACTGTCGGCCACCATATTGAACTTTTCAACAGTCTTTGTTACTTATGGGCCCATCTTCAAGAAATTTGGTACGCGGGTTCCCAACGCTAACTGAATCCTACTTACGTACATATATATGTCCATAGCCTGCAGCTCATTCACCGTGTGAGGCGGCGTTGGGTCCTCCATCCCAACGCCTCCCATGTTGTTGGCTGCCTGCCTATATAAGGCCATCCGTCGCTCCAGTCTCTTCATTCCCTTCCTTGCTTCGCCATGGGATTCACGTCTCCCTGCTGATAACTACAGCCTTTTTATTTAATCCACGGCTTCTCCATTGTTTTATTGTTCATTTATTATGATTATAGTTATTGTGTAGGTATTTTAGACTTACTTTACATTGTTCAGGTACCCATTTCCTTTATCATTCCAACAGTACCCGCACCGCATTAACATGTCTATTGAGATGGTCACCATCGATCAAAGAACTATCATTTACTGAGTGGTTTCCATGCCCAGAGATGGCACCTATCTTTTCCATTCTCTGTGTTACATATTGCACGGCCATATCAGGCTCACTCTTGATATCTGGAGAAACATTGTGTCTTATGTATTGAATGATTGGGACAGGTTCAAGGTGTGGACTGTTGACGGTACAGGATATAATTATACTACACAGGAGCACTATAAGAGTGAAATGCTTAAGCACTTCACCAATGGTTCTGCATGCGAGTTGATGGCTGCCGCTGAATTGTTCGGTTGTCGCTTTCAAGTGTACCGAAATGGCCAAATATTTTACACCTTTGGACAACCGCCAATGCCTCTTAAACATCTTAGATTCACAGGTGACGATTTCAGTAGTGGACACTTTGATGTTTATGAATGTTTAAACTCTCAAAAGCTGGATGTGAAGTTATCAATGAAACTGGTTGTATACTTACAACGCTTGACAGATGCCGAATGTCACTTCAACCCAAGTCCTACCAAATACTGTCGTAATTGAAACAAACCATGAAACTCAAACCGATTATGACAGCAGCAATCCGAGCTGTAAGATTTGAAACAAGATTACTGTTCACATGGCCAACTGTATGTTGCATGCTTAAGAGTAAGCTCAGCGCACACCTTGGTCATATTACAACCTGAGGGCCAAACTCACAATGTGGTATACAAAGAGATCCTTCACAAATAATTATTGGTATATTTTCCCTCAGTTTAAAAAGGTTTAATTTTCTTCTTAATAAAACTTTTAAGGCAGTACTTCGCTGCTGCGAAGCACGGGTATTTTGCTATTTATATATATAGATATAGATATAATGTGTGTGTGTGTATGTATGTATATATATATATATATAGATAGATATATAGAGAGAGATATAGATATATAGATATATATGTAGATATTAGATATACTGTATATAGATATTAGATATATATATATATAGATATAGACATATATACTGTATATATAATGTGTGTGTATGTATGTATGTGTATATATATATATATATATATATATATGACAGCAACACTCATAACAATGACAAAACAATTACATTGACAATCATGTTACGTTATTTTCAAAATGTTTCCTTTAATTTTTCATTACTTCTTTAACACACTACTTCTCCGCTGCGATATATGTGTGTAAGATAACTCCTGTAGCCACAATAAATGCCTTTACTGAATAGACAAACCGGGGTGAACAAGTTCCTTTCTACTGCAGCCACAGCCGTGACATCACATAAAAAACATCATTAATAACTCATAAACTTGCAATATTATTTAGGAAAATAGCAACATTTTACTCACCAAAAATTCAGATTATTTGTAAACAAAATCCATCCTCCTCTCTTTCCTCAAAAACAGTTTAATTACTCTGTCGTACGGATTATCCGTGCACTTCAGTTCCATCAAAACATCCCTTTCTATCGCATTCGAAGCTAATGCTGAAAGGCGAACCCACCCTATTGTATTTCTGGCATAAGTTTGAATTCGCTTTAGCGCTGAAAATATACGCTCGACAGAAGCAGTGTACACAGGAATGTTCACCGTCAAATATACCAATGTGAATAGCTGCCCCATGCTCTGGTTTTCTGATGAAGGAAGTCAAGGAGATCAGTGGGAGATTTTCCTAAAAAATCATCCATGGCATACATTACAGTCAGTTCTGTTTTTAGCCGAGACAGATCAAAAGCGCTCCGTGGCTCTTGTGTTAAACTGGAGAAGGCTGCATGCGTGAAATTTTTCTTGTATTCCCGAAACTTCTGGGGCTCGAGGTGCGTGACAAACATCAGGTTTTTGTCGTCTTGAAATCTGGTCTGTGTCTGGCAAATAATATTGTCCAGAATCCTGCCATAGAGTTGGCCGTAGTGCGCGCGACGATCTTTCGCTCGGAGCGTTATGCGTGCTTCAGTGGCCTCATAGAGTTCCTCATATCGGCTTCTATCCAATCAATGGGTCTGAATACGGTGACGTTGCCACACGCCTGCTAGAAGGCCCTACTGACACCAACTCAAAATTTGATTGGTTGAAGCAACAGGTTAATCGACATTTATTCTGTGTTAGAGTGCCTACACAACGGATTGTGAAAGCCTCTCTGCCTGGCAACAAATGATGGCTGAAATGTGATTGGTTAAATGCTTTAATACTAAACTCTGCCTCCCATGGCTATCGAGCTGCAGTCTATTCTCTCTGCCTGGCAACAAATGATGGCAGAAATGTGATTGGTTAAATGCTTTAATACGAAACTGCGCCTCCCACGGCTATCGAGCTGCAGTCTATTACAGTACAGTGTATGGGCGAAAATACATTCCAGTTATGACCATTACACATAGAATTTCGAAATGAAACCTGCCCAACTTTTGTAAGTAAGCTGTAAGGAATGAGCCTACCTACACGGGAAGTTGGAGAATTAGTGATGAGTGAGTGAGTGAGTCAGAGGGTCAGTGAGGGCTTTGCCTTTTATTAGTATAGATTTGGACTTCAGGCTTCACACATTATACACTTCATGTCTACATTTTGTCAATTATTACTAAAACATTAAAACATTTCTGAAAATATAAAACTCTGTTTTAATGATGTGTTTACATAGATTGTTATAGACACAGAACACACATGAAATGCATATATTCCAAATAACAATATATTATTTTCTCTATACAACTCACATGCAGGTAAATAGACTTGAGCTGGGAGAACTTTCTGCCCTTTCTTCGTTGGTGGGGGGATGGGATAACAGGCTGCTTGTGCTTATCGACACATTTGCAACACAAAAGACGCTGATGGAGAGGTGCGAAGGGATTTAAGGTGGGCTGGGATTACGAGTTTTTTTTATAGGCTTTGGTAATTCTACTGTTAAAAGTCTAGTGGCAGTAATTGGCCTTATAAAAGCAAGTGACAGGATCATTTACAGGTTAAATGGACTTTTTTTTATCTTTTTTATAGTCTTTCTATATATTATTTTATTAAAAAATATTTTTGTTGTCATTCTTTTCATTTCTTTGTTGATAACATCATGCTGTTTTTATATCAGTTTTTGTTTTCACAAATGGTTTCTTGCAGCATTTCCATCAATTAATAATGTAACAGTCTGTACTTTACATTAAAAATAAAGGGACTACTCTTTAAACCTTAAAGAATGAAAATAAACCATTTCCTTTAGGGCTATGGGTATTAATCATTTCCTTAACATTTCCAAACAATTGATGATGGGATCAAACCAATAAGCTTTGGGAAATGCTAGGGCATACAGTATAGATGATGCACAGAGGCTTCGCCTCACCCTTGTGGGTGAGTGGGTGAGCACACTAGAGAAATTGTGACAATGCAGTATAATGTAGTGGTAATGGACTTGGAGATCAGAATCATCAGGAGAATGAAACCAGAACAAGCAGCACCAAGGATAAAGTGGTGGAGATTAAAAGAGGTCTTAGCAATGGGTTCATAGAGAACATTTTAAGTGAAGTGCACTCATTTGTGAGTGTAGAGGAAGGGAGAAGAATATCAAAGTTGAATTAAGAGTGGATGAAGAGGTGTAGCACCAGAAAAGCGGGATTGGAGAGGAAGTAGGAAGAATGGAGAAGAGCTTGGGAAAATAGAGGATTTAAGATAAATAGGAAGAAGACAGAATATGTGAGTTTTAATGATAATTAAGATTCAGAATTTAGCCTGCAGGGAGAGCTATAGAAAAGAGTGGATACATTTAAATATCAAGGGCCAGTGGTAGCCCAAGATGGAAAACTAAATGCAGAGATGACCTATAGAGTACAGTGTGGATGGAACAATTGGAAGAAGGTATCGGAAGTATTGTGTGATTGAATAATTAATGCAAAGGCTAGAGCTAAGGTTTTTAAGACAGTGGATGATATACGGAGCTGAGACATGGCCAGTAAAAAGGGGCACAGGAGAAGAAATGAGAATGTTGAGATGAAAGCATAGACTTACAAAAAAGGACACAACAAGAAATAAGACAATGAGAGGTTCAAAAAAAGTGGGAGAGATATCTAAGAAAGAATAGGAAAGTAAGTTGAGGTGTTATGGACATGTGATGAGGAGAGACAATGAATATGTGAGCAAAAGAGTGACAGGATGGTAGTACAGAGAAGGAAAACAGGAGGCCAAAGCGGAAGTGGAAGGATAAAGTAAAAGAAGATCTGAAGGATAAGGGCTTGACTGGTAAGGAGATGCTGGACTGAGCTGTTTGGAGAAGGCTGATCAAGCACATTGACCCTACATAAAAGTGGGAAAAGAGGAAGATGAAGTAGATCAGACTGAGAAGTACAAAGTCATATTTCTTGATGAAACCACTTTCAGAATCCAAAAAGTATTACAGAGAGTTTACTGCTGAACAGTTCCCTCAGAGAAATGCATAAACATTCACATTGGTTTCATTCTTACAAAATAATCTAATTTATGGAATTACCATATGTAAATGTCTCCTCTAACAAGGGTAACTGTGACACTGCAGTGGCCAAGCAGTCTCTCATTCCTTGATTGTTCAGTGTGGCATGTCATCATCAAATAAACTTTGAATAATTTCTTGCTTGGCTGACTCAGCAGAACCCTCTGAAATAATCATCTTCAGCACGGTATCTGAGTTGCAAGGGTGTAGGTTAAAATTTCCATCCTGCATAAGATAGATTGATTACAATTATAAGGTCCCAGCCAGTCTCTAGCAGACTCATCACCATCCCTTTTCAACATCACCATTTTTAGGCATACACATCATCATCTGCTTATGATAACAGAGATGTATTCTAATTCTATGACCAGCTGCAGGAGGTCCTGAATCAAATACCTGAAAATAACATTATTGTAGTATAAGAAGACTAAAAAGTCACAAAGGTTGCTTATTTCAAATGGAGGAGTATATATATTTTTTATTTTTTAATTATACTTTATTAATCCCGAAGGAAATTACTTGGTTTTTTGCATACTCCTTGGGGTCAGAGCACAGGGTCAGCCATTGTACAGCACCCCTGGAGCAATTGAATGTTAAGGCCTTGCTCAAGGGCCCAGCAGAGTAGGATCTCTTTTGGCAGTGATGGGGGTTTGAACTGGCAACCTCTGGGATACCAGCACAGATCCTTAGCCTCAGAGCCACCACTACTGGAGTTTCCCAGATGCAATGAGTTTATGCTAGCATATACCTTGGCCCCAGAGTTAGAGAGCCATATTCTGCAGGTGTCCCTGTAGAAGTTAAAAAGATTGCAATCTATTGATCTAAAAAACAAATCTGTTTATTTTCTCTGTATTTACTGTACTCTTTAAAGATGAGAAGCAGCCAAGTGCATACAGGGAAGCTAAGACCAGTTAAGAGACCAGTACATTCTTACTTAGTTTTAGGAAGAAAAAGATCAAGTTAGCAAAAATACTTAGGTTCCAAGTTCCCATTTTTAGTTTTCTAATAAAAATATTTGCTCAGGTATGTACACATTTTATCTTTAATCTCAAGATTTAAACCATATGCAAGAGTGATACATATTTCAGTATGTCTGAGGCTAACAAGTAATTCATACAAAACACATTTTGTATCTGTTCCTTCATAAAGTCCCTTAAATTATTTCAAAAGCTATTTAGATCACCAAAATTAATGAAAAATATGTCTATTAGGCATTTGTATTAACATGTTACCAAAAACAAAAGTTTCTATTTAAATATCTCTCTCTCTCTCTATATATATATATATATATATACACATATATTGTCACAGGTGGTTGGGAGGCGACCACCCTGGTGGCTATGGGGACCACGGGTACAGAGCTTTGAAGCAATGCCTTTGGAGTCCTGGAACTCAGCACTTCCGTCACACCCGGAAGTGTTGTGGGGAAGAGGATCGGGGACACCCGGAGTGCTTCCGGGTGCGCAACCGGCACTTGTGCCACACTGGGGAGTGCCGGCGGAAGATTGACGGAATGCACCTGGAGCACATCCGGGTGATTATAAAAGGGGCAGCCTCCCTCCGTTCGATGGCTAGGGTCAGGAGAGAATGAAGGACAAGGTCTTGGAGGAGGCAAGGAGGTGGTTAGGAGAAGGAAAAGGCATTTCAAGATTTAGCCTGGACTTTGGGGACTTTAGGGATTTGTAGTACACTTTTGTAAATATAAACATGTGGTGGGTGATTCAAAAGTGTCCGCCTGTCTGTGTCTGGGTCATCTTCCACATATATATATATATATATATATATATATATATATATATATATATATATATATATATATATATATATATATATATATATATACCTGTGTGCAGCCAAAGGGTCCAATTTTAAGGAAAATATCAAAAGACATGGGGCTGGAATAGAATAATAATGTCTTTCTTCTTCTTCCTACAGACCAGTAGAAGAATAAATCTTATTTTACACTCCAGTCCGTTAACAGCAACGTCATTTCCAGCTCCACAATGAAGACATCACTTCCGGCTCCCTCCAATGATGTCACTTTTACTTTCTACAAAAAATCTGTTCTTACTTTCTTCAGCCATGATATATAAAGCACCCTCAACTGTACTACTCTGTCTGATATATTATTTTCAATTACAACCCAAAATCAATCATTTTTGATGACGGATCTGCCAGGACATTATACAGGGAAAGCTTTATCAACTCTTATCTTTTGTCACTTGTTTGTTTATTTCTCACAATATATACAATATTGTACAATATATATATCTGTTATGTTCTGCTAAAGTTTTGAATACTAATTACAGTAAAACATACATTTCCACCTTATACATTAGAATTTTTAACAGAGTTTCATTAACGGGTGAATTTATATTGAATAATTATAAAACTTTCTAATAACCATATGGGTTATCCAAAATTAATGTTTTATTCTTATTCTGTTTTACCAAACACCTTTCTGATTTTTGATTATAATACACTTAAATAGACTACACAATTGTATGTCAAACCCAGACATCTTTATCACACATCCACCACTCCCGACATAGTCACAGTAGGCGCCGCACATGCCCACACATAGAGGTGCTCAGTTTCCAATCATGCACACGCACACACACAGAGACACAGCACAAATAGTGTTTAGGGGACTAGTAGCTAAGTAGGCACAGGCATCAATAAAGTAAAAAAAAAAAGGAACAGGCATTGCAACTGGCTGTGCATTTATATCTATTGAAGACACATCGTACCAATAGCCATACTGTCAACTTAATTAAACTATATTTTTTCCCAGGTTTCAACACTGTTTTTTTCAAAACAGACAATTTCCTTAAACTTTTTAAAATTTATAACAGCTCTTTTATTATTATCCTAATTTCTAAAATGAACAAGGGCATACAAGACCACTCCTTCAACTAATGCCTGCCTGGTACTTCCCACATGGCGATTGTTTCCAATTTATCATCTTTTTCACCTTCTCAATCCAGCCTCTTTTATCTTTTTTTGCTAGTTCTAAACCTGGTGTCAACCTATGACCCAGAGGAGTTAAAGCAGCCAAAGCCTTGATTGTGTTGTTGACTTTAACTCCATTTCTAATGACCTTAACTCCTCTTTTTTTTCTAGACCTGACTTAGAACATAGGCAGGCAAATACACCCCTCTTATCATACAGCTGGCTCATTTTCTTTACTTTTTCATTTTCTTCCCTTTGCCCTTTAACTGATCATAGGGCAGGGACAGTCGAAGCTTCTTTCCTCTAGATATGTGGGATTCATATTGATACATAATTGTTTTCCCTAAATACATTTCTTTTCTAACTGAGAAGAAACTATCAGCTTATTTAACTCATCTAACATATTATGACATGCTTAATGCATTCTTACCTTTTCTACCTTTTTTCTGTGTCCCTCTCATCTACTTACTCTTTTGAGCTTCCCTACATTACAAGGATGGTTGAAGAAGCCTTTATAATTTACATGTGGAGTCTTACAGTACATGGAAGGTAATGACTGAATTACGGAGATTGATTACACTACTTAAATACAGAGTTAATTGCAAAAGCACATGATAAGTGTTCATGTCCTTATAGGTTACTGATAGATAACTGATAAAGAAGATCCCTGGAGCCAGTTTTTATCTGTTTTAACTTTGTAAAAACCAGCACAGCTGCAAACTAAACAAGACTGGGCCACAGAATCAAGCTTGAAAGAAAGTACTTGCTAATGGTAAAAATTATAATTGACATCAGCTATAGAAGTGTTATTTCAAAAGAAAGATGAAGTATTTCATTTGAGTGGCAAATAAAACCTTTGTGAATGTTATTATAAGTGTATTAGTGTTCACCAGTATTATGTTAATAAAATAAAGCTTTCTTGGCTTGAATGTTTTTTCTCTTAATAGGTCAAGCTAAGATTTTTTTATCATCCCACATATTAGAACATAAAGCAGTTTTGACAAGAACAACCTATTCAAGCCAACAAAACTTGACAATCCTATTCACCTGTTTTCTGTAAAGTAACGTTGAGCTGAGTTTTGAAGGTCCCTAAAGACCTACTGTTTACTACTACTTGGTAATTTACTCCATTTGTCAATGGTTCTTTATGTGAAGAAAAACTTTGTAATATTTATGTCAAATGAACAGTGCTCTTAAGAAGTTTCTATCTGTGTCCACATGTTCTTGTTGAAGTAAAAATAATAAATAAGTTTTATAAACTTAAAAAAAAAAAAAAGTCATGTCACCTCTTAATCTCCATTAAAACTGAAAACTTTCAGCTCCTTTGCACTTTCCTTATAGTCCTTACCTATTAGTCATAGAATCAGCCTAGACACTCTTGTCTGGACTTTGTTTTAGTGTTGCCATGACTTTTTTGTAGTATGTAGACCAAAACTGCATGTAGTACTCCAGATGAGGCCTACTATGTCCAATATGTGTAGTAGCTTAAACATAATCTCCTTTAACTTGTATTTCACATATCTGGCTATATAACCTAACATCTTATTACACTTCTTAATGGCTTCTGTGTATTATCTGGATGTAGACATTGATGAGTTCATAGCAACTCCTAGGTTCTTCTCATTAGGCAAGTTTAAATGTTTTAACACTAGAATTCCTGAAGCCTACACAAAAACTTGTAATCCCAGCCCACCTTAAATCCCTGCACACCTTTACATTAGTGTCTTTTGTTTTGTAAATGCATCGATTAGCACAAGCAGCAAGCAGCCCGCTGTGTCATCCCCCGCCTTGATGGAGCTCAGCTCGGGCAAAAAGCTCTTCCAGATCTTGCCAAGGCTACTTATCTGCGTGTGAGGTTAAAACTCCCATTGTGTATTCATCTTATCTCATCCTCCTATCCACTCTTTCTGTTCACAGTGTTTTAAGCCACCCATTGTGTATTCATATCTAAAAGTTTAAGTACTATGAGTGGTATTTTACTTTCAATAAATTTTATCTGGTATAGATTTGCCTAAACCAACATTCTGTTGATGTTCCTCTGTAATCATTTAACTGATTCTAGACTACCTGCCATTCTACCTAGTTTGATATCATCTGCAAAATTATCCATCTTGTTATTTATATTCTTATGCAGATTGTTGGTATATTGTGATTTTTGGGTCACGGACTTGTGCAAGAGAGAAGGAGGTGAGTCCACGTTTCTGAGAAAATCAGCTTTATTGTCATTAAGACAGGAACAGTCTCAAGCATTTTATTCAAACAGGAACTGACATTTTCATCACTCAAACGCACAGCAAGCAAGCAGTGATGTTGACAGTCTTCCTGCCTTATCTACCTTCTTCAGATTAAAAGAACAGATAGATTCCTTCTTCAAGGAGGTTCAGGAGCTGGTTTTAAATGTTCCCTGCATCAACCATCGGGTGATAGAAACGTTATGCGGTGAGCCTGCTTATTTGTAGTTTGAACTAATTCCTCCGTTTTTTAGCAGAGTGTCTGTGTACAGTGCAGTTGAAGGTTGTCGATTGCCATTGGAGAGTCCTGGGGTCACACTATATTAAAATGATCAGCAGTCTCATTACTGATCCCTTGACTTTAAATGTGTGTTTAAGCCAAGTATGCATTAATCTACACATGACACCTTGAATTCCTACTTCTTTTAGTTTGAACAACAGTCTCTCATTTGGGACCTTATTAAAAGCTTTCTGAAATCCAAGATAACCAATATCATGTGCACCTCCCTGATCATATGCTCGTGTTGCTTCCTCAGAGAAGTACAACATATTAGTGAAACACAATTCCTTCATTTACCCATTAAGCATGTTTTACTTTCTGGCCTTTAGTTTATGTGGATCAGCCCAATAACATCTTAAATACAGTATAATGGAATGATATAAATGAGATAATATACAGTAGACCCCATTGAAGTCGCGGATCAGAGTTCGCGGCCTCAGTCATTCACAGATTTTTCCGTAGAACCTATCTAATAATTATTAGCGGAAACTGCAAATATCCGCCGGAATTTTTATGCCTTTTTTTTGTACTGTACTGTAGAGAGAACAGGAAGCAACTGTAGAGGAAACGTGGCTTGGGATGGTGAAAGTAGCCAGTAAAATTTGAAACTGGGACTCCCAGCAGTCCCTTCAGTGGCTCTGATTGGTCTTCTGCTGAGGGTTCTGGGGCTATTGGGGTCAAAGGATGTCAGCGCGGCTTTTACAAAGGGGGCCGGTGACCTAAAGTAAAAAAAAAAGTTTTTGTAATTTATGTTTCAAGTTCCTGTCTCTCTGCCTGCCTTCTTTTGGGTTATCTGTACTTATTCGTTTTGTCCTGGATCATTTCGTGTTAGGCGTCTGCATTGTCTGCCATCTGCCTGTGTACATGAGGACTGTAAGTGGATTCATGGCCATCCTGCAAATAAAGAAGCGCTCTTCAACCCATCTTCACAATTTCAGGAACTAGCGGTAGGACTATCTTTACATTCCCATTCAACGTACAGATCTCTGGACTATTTATTTTCATCATTACATTTCATTCGTTGCCGTTTTTCATGATTTAGTGTGTGTGTTTTGTTGGTGCTTTGTTGTATTTAACTCTTTTAGGGCGGATGTCGACTTTTGTCGACAGGAGGGGTTGAGGGTGCATGTCGACTAAAGTTGAAATCCAGGGATAGAGGGCGATAATCAGCTGTTAATGGCGACAAATCTCACTGTCACGTCACAGGCATTCCCTCTGTGCTTGGAGGAATGCTAGACTCGTTGACTCGGCAACTAATCCTAGCGCAGCGTGAGTTGCGAAATGTAAACAATGGCAAGATGGGATCGACATGTGACAAGGGAGCGAAGTGAGTGCAGAAAAGAAAACACTCGGCAGACAATATTTTGCACATTATCGCGTAGTCGGACTCTGATTTTTCAGAATCGGATTTTATTGACAGTGACCAGGAGATCGAGCAAGAGAGTGAGAAGCTGGCATCAGCTGATCAAACACCAGTCGATGCCTTGCCAGTGGATCTGCTGCTAGTTGAGCGCCTTCGCGCAGCCGATGCATCTACGGCAAGGTTCGCGTGGGATAAATACACAGACATTGATCCGTTGAGAGCCGATCTGGCTGCTAGACTTCACAAGATGGCATGGCTTGCTGTTGGACACGACAGATCACCAGCTGCTGTACTTCAGGCTGCTCTCTCCTGATGCTGCTTTTCAGCTATTGTCAGACGAGATAAACAGGTAGGCAGAGAAATTTTTTCAATCGCGGGCTGCGTTTGCATCGCATTCTCGTTTTTCAAAGTGTAAACCCATAACAAAAGACGAGATGAAGCGTGCTGTAGTATTACAAAAAGAGATGGAACAGAACTGGTGATATAACTTCAGGGAGCATTGGTCCAAACGTGCTTTGTCGCCTGGTGGCTTTGGACAGGTTATGCAGCATGGTGATAGGTACGTGCTGCTGCAAAGTTTTATTCACTTCTGTAATAAACAGAAGCAAATCCCAAGGGGTGAGCCAGGCTATAATGCCATGCATAAAGTTCATAAAGTTTCAGAAGATGAAAAGAGGTGACAATACGGTTTTCATGCGGGCAGAAAACTTGGTGACAGTGGAATGGCACAATGGCAAAAGGGTGACTTGTCTCTCTACAGTACACACTAACAACATATGTGAGAAAGTATAGCAACAGACAATTGAAAAGTAGGCACCAAAGCAACACGTATTGTAAGCAGTGCAATGTGGCAATGACTGAAATTGGCTGCTTTGAGCGAGATCAGACTTTGCAGGACTTAGCTCTGTAAAATGTATGTGATATGTATGTGAAATCATAGAGTATGCAGGCTCATACAACATGCAAGACAGTAACATTTGTCAAAAGTAAATATTTTTTGTTGATTTGATATGTTAAACAATTGCTTTGTGTTCTTTTTTAAAAAATGTTAGTTTTTGGAAAAATATTCAGCCCTGGGAGATAAGAAACAAAAAAAATTAGCCCTAAAACAGTTAATGTGTAATCTCTGTAAGGGGAACAGGGGTGGTATCGTTTTCATTTATTTAATTTGTTTTCATTACATTCTTTATTTGTGGTTTGATTACCGGATTGCTTTGTTTTTGTCTCTGTTTGTGAGTGTGTGTGGGTCGGGTCAAGGCTGTGTGCATCCCTGGAATCTCCACCATAAAAATAAACAAATCGCCGTCTTCTCGACAGTGTGAGTCTTAGCAGCACTGGACTACTACAGCGTTATTCATTTCTCCTTGCTGCTGATTGACTATGATGCATCTCCAGCTAAGTTTTCTTGTGTTTTCTGTTTTGTTCCTCTTAACCCTTAAACCACCACAACCAGCTATAGTCATTTTCAGTGCCATTTGCGAGCATGCAGGAGCTGACTTAAAAGCCTGAATAGCACCTTTCCTTTCTGGCTGATTGCTTTGTTTCTCTCTCCTCCCCTAGACATTCTTTGTTCCTGTTGGAAGTTGTGCTCCCCTATGATGTTTGTCTGTTTTTAAATTGATAATGAGAGGTGAGTAGAGTAGCCAAAAATTGTACTCAAGTAAGAGTAGCGTTACTTCAAAATAATATTACTGAAGTAGAAGTAAAAACTCGTCATCCAAAAAATTACTCAAGTGAGAGTAAAATAGTATTTGGTGAAAAGACTGCTCAAGTACTGAGTAACTGTTTGATCATAATAAATTATTTATTTTTTAGAAATGTTGTAATAAGACAGACAAAAATATAAAATAATGTGCAAATTCTGCTATTTCCAAATAGTAAAATAAAAAATGAGTAAAAATAAATAACATCTTTACAAAATAAAGATGCACAAATAACACAATGTTCCAAATCTCAGTTTTTCACAACAAAGCTTTTGAAGCCAATACCTACAGTAGGTAACATGTATGTTTGAACAGTGCAAACTACTTGCAGTGACAAAATATACTGTACACTTACAGTATAACACTGCATATTCACTTACCCTCCAAATAGCACAGCTGATAGAAAATAACATTAGAACAAGGCAGCTTGTGCACGTACAAGACATCTCACTTTACCTTGACTGTCTGTGTCTGTGTATGTTTGGTTAAAACATGCTTGTTCTTCACTCAGTGACGTGATGGTTATGCTTCAGGAGTTGGCTGTCATTTTTCATGTACCAGTGGAACTTTGGATTGCGAGTAATAATCATTTCCGGCGCCGCATCCAAATGGCAGCCTTTTCAGCAGCTCCGTGTATGACTTTATCTTTTTACCTTTTTATCTATTTTTTTTTCTCGATTTCTCTGATCACTTCTACCACTTTCTTTTATGTGGAATTGCTCCCTGGACACTTTTTACTATTTTACTACTTGACATGGATTTTTACACTCCGAGAATCGCCTATTCAAGTAGTCAGCTTAAAGCACTGAGAAGAAATGCTTATGCCGGTGTGGTTCCTTATTTACCTGACGAGGTAAGAAGACGATATCGGGGCAGCCGAGCAGGCGCAAAGATAAAAGATAAGATAAAAGCGAGACAACTTGAGAGAAAATGGCGTTATAAACCGTCGGTGCCTTCTGTGATCCTGGGAAATGTGAACTCACTACCAAATAAGATCGACGAACTGGCTGTGCTGGTGAAAATGTCAGAACCTACAGAGAATGCAGCTTGCTGTGTTTAAGTGAAATGTGGCTAACAACTACCATCCCAGATGCTAACGTGGAGCTACCCGGGTTTAGCACAGTTAGAGCGGACAGAGACGCAAGTACCTGCAGGAAGAAGAAAGGAGGAGGACTCGCTCTCTATGTCAATACAAAGTGGTGCAACTCAGGACATGTAAACGTTAAAATCTCCACTTGCTGCAGGGACATCGAACTGTTGGCCGTAAGTCTGCGTCCCTATTACTTGCCCAGAGAGTTTGGACACGTGATTGTTGTTATTGTTTACATCCCCTCAAGCGAACGCGAGATAGCGAGTGACATCATCCATTCCGCAGTTGCTAAGTTACACCTTAAGGCACTTGTGCTAATCGCTGGAGACTTTAACCATGTAATGCTGGACAAAACATTACCTGTCTTCTCCCAGTATGTGGATTGTAACACCCAAGGAAACAGGACTATCGACCTACTGTATGCAAACGTTAAAGACGCATACAGCGCCACCCGCTGCCTGCGCTTGGGAAAGCAGATCATAACCTGGTTCTGCTTCAGCCTCAATACAAACCAAGAGTGAGGGCTACCTACAACCACACGCTCATTCAGGAAGTGGTCCCTGAGGCAGAGCAGGCTCTGAGAGACTGCTTTGGAACTACAGACTGGGATATATTGCTGGGTCACATAGTGAGAACATTGAAGAGGCTGTTGAATGCACAACTGATTACATCAACTTCTGTATGGACATTGCAGTTCCAGTAAGAACAGTATGCTGCAATGCTAACAACAAGCCATGGATTACAAGTGACATCAAAGGGCCTTTTGAACCAGAAGAAAAGGGCTTTTAAAGGTGGTGATAGCATGAGCTCAAGCGTGCAGAAGGAACTCCGAGTCCAGCTCAGGGCGAAAGAGCAGTACAGGAGAAAGCTGGAGCAGAAGTTGCAGAACAACAGCATGAAGGAAGTGTGGGATGGGATGAAGATTATCACTGGCTGCAGCTCGAAGCGGGGGCTGCCATCGAGACAGATGTGGAGAGAGCAAACCAAATGAACAACTTCTTTAATAGGTTTGATCACCCTAACCCACTCTCACCTCGAGTACTGCATCCTCCAACCATCCTTCTGCTGATACCAGCATAGGTGAGACATCCCCACCCACAATTACAGCAGCCCATGAGCAGAGAGCTGAAAGACTTTGTGCCAGCAAAGCAGCGGGTCCAGATGGTGTATCGCCACACTGCTGAAGGCCTGTGCGTTGGAACTGGGGAGTCCTCTACAGCGCATCTTCAACCTGAGCCTGGAACAGGGAGAGTCCCAAGGCTTTGGAAAACATCTTGTATCACCCCTGTCCCAAAGGTATCAAGTCCTAGTGAGCTGAATGACTTCCGACCTGTTGCTCTGACGTCACATCTGATGAAGACCATGGAGCGCTGCTGCTTCACCACCTGAGGCCACAGGTCCGCCACGCCTCGACCCTCTGCAGTTCGCATACCAGGAGAAGGTGGGAGCGGAGGATGCCATCATCTATATGCTACACCGATCCCTCTCCCACCTGGACAGAGGCAGTGGTGCTGTAAGAATTATGTTTTGGACTTCTCTAGCACCTTCAACACCATCCAACCTCTGCTCCTTAGAGAAAAGCTGACTGAGATGGGAGTAGATTCACATCTGGTGGCATGGATTGTGGACTATCTTACAGACAGACCTCAATATGTGTGTCTTGGGAACTGCAGGTCTGACATTGTGTTCAGCAATACAGGGCGCCGAGGGGACTGTACTTTCTCCGGTCCTGTTCAATCTATATACATCAGACTTCCAATATGACTCGAGTCCTGCACATGCAAAAGTTCGCTGATGACACTGCTATTGTGGGCTGCATCAGGATTGGGCAGGAGGAGGAGTACAGGAAGCTAATCAAAGACTTTGTTAAATGGTGCGACTCAAACCACTTACACCTTAACACCAGCAAGACCAAGGAGCTGGTGGTGGATTTTAGGAGGCCCAGGCCCCTCATGGACCCTGTGATCATCAGAGGTGACTGTGTGCAGAGGGTGCAGACCTATAAATATCTGGGAGTGCAGCTGGATGACAAATTGGACTGGACTGCCAATACTGATGCTCTATGTAAGAAAGGTCAGAGCAGACTATACTTTCTGAGAAGGTTGGCATCCTTCAACATCTGCAGTAAGATGCTGCAGATGTTCTACCAGACGGTTGTGGCGAGTGCCCTCTTCTACGCGGTGGTGTGCTGGGGAGGCAGCATAAAGATGAAAGATGCCTCACGCCTGGACAAACTTGTTAAGAAGGCAGGCTCTATTGTAGGAGTAAAGTTGGACAGTTTAACATCTGTGGCAGAGCGACGGGCACTAAGCAAACTCCTGTCAATCATGAAGAATCCACTGCATCCACTGAACAGTGTCATCTCCAGGCAGAGGAGTAGCTTCAGTGACAGACTTTTGTCACTGTCTTGCTCCACTGACAGACTGAGGAGATCGTTCCTCCCCCACACTATGCGACTCTTCAATTCCACCCGGGGGAGTAAATGCTAACATTACTCAAAGTTATTGTCTGCCTTTTTATTTTTATTTTTTTTATTTTTATTACTATTTAATTTAATATTGTTTCTTTGTATCAGTATACTGCTGCTGGATTATGTGAATTTCCCCTCGGGATTAATAAAGTATCTATCTATCTATCTATCTATCTATCTATCTATCTATCTATCTATCTAACTTGGATTTGCAAGTGTTTTGCAAGACAAGCTAAAAATTTTAATAAATTTTGATTTGATAAATGAGCGAGGTCTTGCAATACGAGTAGTCCGTATACGCTTTGTCTGCCGAGCGTCACATGATCACATCTGAGCTAATGGTTCTTCTTTCTCTCGCTGCGGGATTGTGGGCAATCGTCAGTCAGCGTGCCTCACTCATATAGTCAACATCCGTACAAGCGTATACTGTTTACTACAGCAGTGTGACCACGTGTGTGTGCTGTGACGTGTGGGTTCCCGTCTTGCACCCCAAAACATGAAGCTGAGTCTCAGTACTTTAGCGACACCATCTTTATTCAGCTTGAAACAGGGACAGTACAGTTATTTATTGTAGCGGGATCTGCCACTCTCCTATACACAGACACAGCAGTCAGGCAGCATTATGGCCAGGTTAGTGACCAAGTAATACTGTGCCCTGCGCATTTATAATGTTCCTTTTATCATCCATCAATGGCAGATGCTTATAGCATGACCACAATTTTTTTCAGATTTGCTTTTACGGCGAACTGCTGCAGTGCTGGGTGCCTGTGGTCGCTTCGGGAAGGCTCTTCCACATGTTGTCCTGTTGGGTGAAATCCCACAAGAGTTTAGAAACTCACTCACACCAGCCATGATTCTTTTCAAAGGTAAAGTGCAGGTTAATTTGTTTTATGTATTTTCACTTATTATTTTGTATTAATCATTTTTATATGAATAGTTTTGGGTTGTGGAATGAATCATCTAAATTTCCATTATTTCTTATGGGAAAATTCGCGTTTGATATACGAGTGCTTTGGATTGTAAGCACGTTTCCGGAATGAATTATGCTTGCAAACCGAGGTTCCACTTGTATTCTTTCTTTCCCTGGTGCAGTAAAACTACTCTTAGAAGTACAATTATTTTTAAAAAGGTTTCTCAAGTAAATGGGAAGGAATAAATGTAACTCATTACTACCCACCACTGTCGATAACTAACTGCATACTGAGCTCGTTTTACTTCTGAAAGAGACATGTTTGTTTGTTTGAAGTGTTTGAATAAAGTTCCAACTTCAATCTCCTGTGTTTATGTGCAATTCTGAGACCCTAGCGTGACACACATAGCCTCACTGTCTCTGGGATTCAGACAGCATTAGCGTTTACCTCTGTGTGTTTGCGTGCTGCCAGTTCAAACGCAGTTAGCACGGTGATTTACTTAATTTCATCTACGTCAGTTACACTTTGTACATATTGTTCCTGTAGTTTTTTAAATAGTTTTTACAGTTCATTAGTGTCTAAAATGATCAGTGTTGTAGTAATTGTGATGCTCTTTGCATGGAAAAAAAAATTGTTCCATTAAAATTTCACTTTTTCTTTGTGAATTGTGACTACTTAAAGTGCAGCAAAAAATGCATTTACCCCCAAGTATGTGGCAGTTTAACACTAGAATTACCAGAGCCTACGAAAAAACTCGTAGATCCGTCCCACCTTAAATCGCTTCTCATCTTTCCATCAGTGTCTTTTGTCCTTTAAATGTGTTGATAAATAGCAAGCAGAAAGCAGTCTGCTATTACATCCCACACCGGCGCACAGTTTTCTTAGCTCAAGTCTGTTTACCAGCGTGTCAGTTGCTTGGAGTTGTATAGAGTGAGAAGTCAAGCAAAATCACACCTTTTATAAATACTATATTGTTATTTGGAACACATGCATTTCATGTGTGTTCCATGTCTACAACCATCTATGTAAACACATCATTAAAAAAGAAACGTTTTTCATGTTTTAGTAATAATTGACAAATAGACATGAAGTTTATAATGTGTGAAGCCTGAAGTCCAAATATCAAAGAAACACTTTCACAAAAGGTACAAATATAACAGAACAAGTGCACTTTTATTCAAAAATATAACTGCAGAAAAACAACATGTGTTAGGGTGCAACATTAATATGCTTTTGCTATGACTGCTTCTGTGGTGCAACAGTATCAGCAGTTGACTGGTAATCAAAACTTCACGGGTTCGATCCCTGATGAGTCTGTTTTGCGAAGTGAGCTGCTTTTATTCTTACTATTTTAGAATAAAAACATACATTTGATTTCAGTCTGTAACAGCCTTTGTAAATGTATACTTGTAAAGGTTAGCTTTGTTTTTTTTTATATTATTTAGTTTCATTCTCTCAGTCGTGTTCACAATCTTACCCTTCTCCTCTCCCCCATCTGACACTGCTGCTTTCACATAAAGGCGCGCTATACAGTAGCTCTGCACTCTGTAGGAAGTAAGTAAATAAATCCAAATAAATAACATTCAATCTGTCTTTTATGTAAGTAACATATAAATGTTGATGTACAAGTATAACAAAACAAGTGCACTTTTATTCAAGATTATAACCGAAGAAAAAAGAAAGTCAAAAGTACACTGCAGAGCTTCCTGTGTTTGAGCGACACGGGCATGCTCAAAAAATACATGTTGTAATGCCACGAAAAGTGCACGCAGACACTTCAGTTCGCAAACATTGGTATGAGAATGCAGTCCGACTTCTTTTTAGAGCACATACACCGTCCTTGGTTTATTTACTTGCTTCCTACCATTACTTCCTACAATTACTTCCTAGAATTTAATTCTTCCTGTAAAACGGTTTTAGACTCAATTGCTCCACCCAAGATACGCAGTAATAAGGGAAGACATGCTCCCTGGCTAAATGAAACTACACGATTGCTGCGCTGCGCCTGTCGAACTGCTGAACGGCGTTGGGAAAAAAGATGGACTGACTGTCGCTAAGCAGATTTTTAGGACTTCTTTTTTCAATTTCCAGGCTGCAGTTAAGAAAACTAAACAAGATTTCTTTGCCGATTTAGTATCCCATCATTCTAAGAATCCTAGGGCTTATTTAATTAAATTAATGCAGCCATTCACCCTCAATATGTGATGGGATTAAATAGCTCTGTTCATTCACCTGAGCAGTTTCTATCATTCTTTGTCAACAAAATTGATAATATCCGCTGTGGTATTGTTCCAACTGGCTATGAACTTCCTACTGTTAATCATGACATTGTCTTAGAATCCTTTGATATAGTCTCACTTTCACAATTAAAAAAGAACTATTGACACCCTTAAACCTGCTCCCAGCCCCCTCGACATAGTACCACCACGCCTCTTAGTGGAAGTCTTTAATGTTTTGGGCCCATCCTTAGTATCCATTATCAATTATTCTATAAGTGTGCCATCATTTTTTAAACATACTGCAGTTAGTCCCCATCTAAAAAAGGCAGAATTAGATCCTGGAGTTTTAGCCAATTTTCGCCCAGTTTCTCAACTGCCATTTCTGGCTAAAATTCTAGAAAGAATTATTTATAATCAATTGGTCAATCACCTCAACTCCAATAATTTATTTGAGATCTACCAATCTGGCTTTAGGCGTTATCATAGTGTGAAAAACAGCACACCTGAAAGTTTTCAACAACATTTCTGTTATTACTGACTCAGGTGACGCGGCAGTCCTTCTCCTCCTTGACCTGTCCGCTACCTTTGACACTATTGACCATGAGATATTGCTGATGTGGCTTGAACATCTTGTTGGGCTTAAAGGGGTTGCTGTTAACTGGTTCAGGTCATATTAAACTGGTAGACACTTTTCAGTTACTTTAAATTCCTCTTTTTCATCTACTGCTCTTCTTAAATATGGTGTTCCTCAGGGATCCATTTTGGGTCCTATTTTATTCTCTATATACCTTCATCCTCTTGCAGCTTTTTTTAGCAAATTTAACATTTCTTTTCACTGCTATGCTGATGATACTCAGGTTTATATTCCTGTCTGCAACTCTGCAATAAATCAAATCCACAACTGTCTTTCTGAACTAAGATCCTGGATGGCTAACAATTTTCTTGATCTGAATCAAAATAAAACGGAGGTGCTTATAGTGGGTCCATCTGCTAAAGCCCAAATTGGTCTTGGACTTCTCGGCTCTTTCTCTGTCTTTTGCAAACCTCAAGTCCGCAATCTAGGTGTTACCTTTGATAGTAACCTCTCTTTTGAGAAACAAGTAAATTCTGTAGTCAAGAGTTGCTTTTTCCAGCTTCGACTATTAGGAAAGATCAAGCCTTTTTTATTTTCTAGGGATCTTGAGAAAGCTACTCATGCTTTTATTTTTTCTCGCCTTGATTACTGCAACAAAATCCCTGATACACAGGTTACAGTTGGTCCATAATGCTGCCGCTCGCTTTCTGGTTCGGGCAAGAAAGTATGACTCTGTTACTCCTATTTTAGCTTCTTTACACTGGCTGCCTGTCAGTTTTCGAATTGATTTTAAAATCTTGTTGCTAATTTTTAAACCTTTACATGGGCTTGCTCCTGCCTGTTCATCTGAATTGTGTGCTTTACACAAGCCATCCAGAGTGCTTAGATCTTCTGGTCAGTTGTCTTTTGTTGTCCCTCGTACCAAGTGTAAAACCAAGGGGGACAGGGCTTTTGCAGCTACTGCCCCTCGCCTGTGGAACTTTTTACCTCATTACATAAAGGAGTTGTCTTCAATTGAACTGTTCAAAACAAGATTAGAGACTCATTTTTATTTACTTGCATTCCGTGACCTTCAGTAATACTGATGGTTTCCTTATTGTGATTATATAACATTACTTCTATTTATTATGTATTTTATTTATGTTCTTATATTTTATTTCTATTTATGTTATTTGTTTTCTTTTATTCTATTGTTGTAAAGCACTTTGGCCATAGGCATTCCTATGTTGTTTTAAATGTGCTATATAAATAAATTGACATTGACATGTTCCCAGCGTTGTTTTGATGCTTCCTCTGAACATGTTTTCAGAAATTAAAGCGACGCTTGCGCGAGTTTCAGAACCAGCAAAAATATGAGTGCCGTGTGTGTTCAAGTTTTAGTACGAGATGTCAGCATTGTTGTTTACTTTCAACGTGACGGTAAGCTGCAACAGGATCAATCTGTGTGCTTCAATGTTTGATGAATGGTTCAATGTAGTGAAGCAAATCATTAAACTTAAATGCTGACAAGCGAATGTGATTTTCTTCATCCATTTCTTGCACAGACAATAAAAGAGTCATATATTCCACATCGTAATGATGAGATACATTTAAATGTCTCACTCACCATCTGTATTGCACCTTTACAACAGCATCAGAATGCAAATAATTTTTATTTTTAAAATCTTTATCCTTCACCTCTCAGCACAGCAAAACCGGACGTTGTTTTCTCACCATGATGATGTCTTACAGTGCCACCTGGTGGAATCCTCCAGATTTACTTAAAGTACACGCGCAAGTATATGTTGTTAAAACAAAAACTCAAACATCAAAGTGAAGGGGCTTTCAAAAGAACACTGAGGCAAGCTTGTGGAAAAAGCAAAATAAAGAATGGATAAAAACTTTATTAAGTACCATGGATATCTATGTAGACTGGTGAAGATAATTATTAAAACATCTAAGTATGAAAATTCTGTGTAGATCATGCTGTATCTATAGTATAAACTAAATTCTTGAACCAGAAAAGGATTTACCAGAAAGGCTCACAAGATGTGAATGGAAAGTTTTTGAACATTGGACAAAATATGTGTATGGAAACAACATATGATAGTTAAATCTTTTATGAATTTTAGGGTGGCAAGTCATTAATCTTGAAAGACTGTTTTAAATTACCTTCTAAGTATGCCAATATACATAGAGAAGATTGGGTAACCAATCTTGAGGTGTGGCAGAAAAGTAATAAGACTGATTTTTTATTTACCAAAGTTTTTATTTTTTTCAAACAGCAATGTTATCCCCTTCAAAGTAGCTCCCTTGGGCAGCTACACACCGATGGAGACGTTGTTCCCACTTTTGGTAGCAGCGCTGGAAGTCTTCAACCGGTATGGTCTTCAGCATGTCCGTTACACTCTTTTGGATGTTTTCTAAAGTCCCGAAATGACGTCCTTTGAGGACATTTTTCAGTTTAGGAAAAAGGAAAAAGTCACACGGACTGAGGTCAGGTGAATAAGGGGGCTGGGGAACCACAGGAATGCCTTTTGAGGTCAAAAATTCTGTTATGGAGAGGGCAGTTTTTCGGCACCATTTTGGCACAGACCTTTCGCATGTGCAAATGTTCAGTCAAAATTTGATGAATGGTAAAACTGTTCAAATTTAATTGTTCACTCAACATTCTTAATGTTAAACGACGGTCTGATCTCACAAGAGTGTTCATCACACGTTCGATGTTTTCATTGGTTTTCGAAGTTGAAGTCCTCCGTCTTCAACGTGTTTTCTGCCTTCCAAAAATGATTTGTGCCAGCAAAAAACTTGAGCTCGGGATAAAGAATGTTCCCCATAGGCCTGTTTTAACTTTTCAAACATCACACTTGCCGTTTAATGGCACAATGTTGCTCCAAATTCCGCTGTTCCATTTTGCGTGACGTACAACAAAAAACACAACTTCGCTAATAGCAGTCACAAAAATCACATAGTTAACAGAAGGAGTTGAAACTCGCACTGAGCTATGGGAGGGTACTGATACACGTGCTCTATCAAGGACAACAGCGCAGCGTTGCCAGATCGCTTGCAGTGTTGCCAGTCTCATTACTTTTCTGCCACAACTCGTATGGTAAAATATTTGTGATTTGTGGAAATGAAAAAGAAACTTTTCAGTCTAAATGAGTAACTTTTAACACTTAGTGCCACCCAAACCAAGAGCAAAATCTTCTAATGAATTATTTTGGTTGGAAAGTGCAGAAAAGTTATTGTATATTTTATATATGACTCCATTCTGAAAGAATAGGCTAATTTTAGTACACAAAACTGTAGTTGACTATAAAAGGAGACAGTTGACCCTTCAAACCTTCACACTACTGGACATTCCATTCATGCAGATGTTTACACCCTGTCACAAAATGACTCCAGATAGTTGCAAAGGTTTGGGGCAGCCACCCAAACATTATGTCCTGGCTGCAAAAAGGCTGAAATAAAGCAAAGTTGTTCACAAGACTAGGCCCAAAACAGAAATGAATATGTGGAGGTAAGATGGCGGTTTTAAAGGCTGGTGGATGAAATTATGTCATTTATCCCGGAACTGGAAGTTACATCATCACAGGCGCTGGAACCGGAAGTGATGTCATCAGAGGCACCGGTACCTCACCGGATTTCCCAGTAATGGTCTGCAAGTAACTGAGAGAGTCAGCAAACTCTGTCACACCCTGTTCTGACGTAGCATTACAGTTACTCAAGCCCTTTAGCCGCCTCCTATTTGCCAGTGTGTGACAACCCATAAAATAAATGAGGGTACTCCTCTTGCTTTACAAAACAGCCTGATTTTAGTTCTTTTCGATTAACTCTCAGCTTCCATAAGTCTCCAAGAGCCGTGGCTCTGCAGCTGAAAACGTTTACAAGGAAACTGATGTTACCACAAAACAGCCAAATAGTGGGAATCTTCCTTCACTGGCATGAGACACATAATTCAGGTTACCATGACAGATAAAACACTGGGTCTCTGTTGAACTATTACCCAGGTTTCAATGTGACAATGAATTTACTACATAATACTAATTGTAATTAATGAATTCATACATTTTATGTTATTAATTTGGGGAGTATTGATTCCTTTTATGTACCCAGTTTGGTAACAGTCTTCATTTACAGTTTTCTATTACCTAGTATGCAATTTTGTGCTGTTTATTGATTGTATTTCCACACAAGATGCTATTTAATATACTATATAGAATAATGCACTTGTTTTACAGGTGGTTCCTGTATTTTGTAGACCATTCTTTATGCACATGATTACAATTTCAGCTGTAGGAGTGTAAAAATCAATCCTGCTTCACAACAAGAAAATGAAATTAGAAGAACAGCATTCATAAAAGTCCAAAAACAAAAAGAATCGAATCAAATAAGCACTGGCATCAAGTGAGTTTCAGGTCTCTGCACACACACACACACACACACACACACACACACTTGCATGCAATGCAGACAAGGATGAAACATTAAACTTCCAGCAGTGCACTTCTGACGTCACTGCAGGTTAAGCAGAAGACCTGTAGATCAAAATTTCCACAATATTTATTTTGTAGTGGAAATGAGCAGAGTGGCAAAACTAACGTCAGCAATGAAAGAACAAAGAGGAGAAATCAGCTTTCACCTAGCAATCTGTAAATCGAATTTTCTTTATATTTTTCTGTATATTTCTTTATAATGGGTATTCAAATATCTGAAACCAAGATATGTCCTTCTTTAGGATGGCTCCAATTTCTCATTGCAAAAATTATTGAAAGAGTTATTCTGAGATCCCTAGTTGGGACAGAATAGATAATTAAGACACAATACCTGAAGCCTTCAGAAGATGTCTAGAGGGGTATATGAACTCTACATCTTACTTGGGGCAGTGTAATTTCTATACCCCTTGTACAGCAGTAGCACTGTCAGCACCACATGAATTAAACTATCATCAATTTAGGGTGTAAAAGATGATTCCTATAAGCTTGTAGCACTACAATGCTTTACTATATAAAGCAGTCTAGGTGTGATAAGATGAAGCAAAGATAGCACTACATCTCTTTCAGACTGAGCCTCATTAATTTTAACATGATTAAGCAAGATATATCTTCACCACAATAAAATGTTTGAAGGACTCAGCAAACAATTTTGATGAAAATTTAACAACAGAAATAAAGAAATCCCTGGTAGGATTGTGTTTACCTCAGCCACTATCACATACCACATACAATTTTCTTTGCCCCTCCAACTTGTTTACTTACCCAATGATGTCAGGTGATGTAGATGTAGGGCAGACTCCCAACAACAATCTTGACAGTGCCCAAAACGATATCAGTACAGTGACCTAATGTGTGATGGGCAGCCTTGTCATGTTATACTTGAGCTGTACCAGTCAATGTACAAAGAAAAATCCAAACTGACAACTTTAACCAAGGACACAAACACATTGTGGTGAAAAGCAGACCTGGTGACTTAGACAATAAACTAAATTGGGCAGTTTAAGAAGCTGGTTCAATCATTCATTGTTCAGTGAGTCTGATCAGGTTACCCTGATCAGGTTACCCTAACTGCATGGACTCCAGTTATATAAACACATACAGAGTAGGTGTTGTGAATCATGAAAGGTACTATATACTGTGTCATTTTTATTTTTAATTTATAGGAAGTATCCAGATACTCAGAATATCCCCTTGTCAGGATGAATTTGTGAAAGTATACAGTATTTAATTTCCAAAATGCAGCATACAACAGCTAGGACTAATCACTCCTTTGTTCTACAACAACAACAGTGGACCAAGCATTATGGGGGAGTTCAGTAACTCCATATTAGAACACACCTTGCACACTAAATTCTGCTAAAAATTTGTTGTTTTTAACTTTATGTATTTATGACATAAGACAGTGTAGAATCAGTAATATATAAAATATAGAGAGACTGCGAAATTCTTAACTTGCATATATACTCAGCAAAAAAAGAAATGTCCTCTGACTTTCAACTGTTTTTACTTTCAGTAAACTTAATGTGTAAATATTTGTATGAACAGTAAAAGAGTCAACACCATAAGACATAAACTAAAAATGTTTCACAATGTGTCCCTGAATGAAGGGAGGCTCAAAATCAAAAGTACCAGTCAGTATCTGGTGTGGCCACCAGCTGCTTGAAGTACTGCAGTGCATCTCCTCCTCATGGACTGGACCAGATTTGTCAGTTCTTGCTGTGAGATGTTACCCCACTCTTCCACCAAGGCACCTTCAAGTTCCTGGACATTTCTGGGGGGAATGGCCCTAGCCCTCACCCTGCGATCCAACAGGTCCCAGACGTGCTCAATGGGATTGAGATCCGGGCTCTTCCACTGCGAGGATGATCAGCTGTCCTTCCTGTCTCCCTGTAGCGCTGTCTTAGGCGTCTCACAGTGCGGACATGGCAATTTATTGCCCTAGCCACATCAGCAGTCCTCATGCCTCCCTGCAGCATGCCTAATGCACGTTCACGCAGATGAGCACAGACCCTGGGCATCTTTCTTTGGGTGTTTTTCACAGTCGGTAGACAAGTCTCTTTAGTGTCCTGCGTTTTTAGAACTGTGACCTTAAATGCCTACTTTCTGTAAGCTGTTAAGGTCTTAATGACCATTCCACAGGTGCATGTTAATTAATTGATTATGGTTAATTGAACATGCATGGAAAACATTGTTTAAACCCTTTACAATGAAGACCTGTAAAGTTATTTGGATTTTTAAAACATTATTGTTGAAATACACAGTCCTGAAAAAGGGACGTTTCTTTTTTTGCTGAGTATATAACCAACATGCAATATGTGAAGACTTTCATTAAAAATGAGAATGTATTAAAACACATAACATTGCAATGTGTTGTTAAATTTGAACTTTGACTTGTTTTCAGCATCACAAAAGAAATGTTAATATTTTCCGCATTATGTCTATGCATTACGTGGGTGCATTTTGGTGCCTGTATGTCTCTCATTTCCAAAGTTTTCAACTGGATGAATTATTTTTATTAGATATAGTACGCTTGTTATTATCTTTCTCATACAATCCTGTAGCAAGTACATATATATACGTTACAAATAATGAACTAAATCAATTCACAACAAATATGCAAAAATGCATATATTTAATTATATTTTAAAAGTTGTACGAGTTTGCTAGTCCTGCATACGTGTGCTTTGTATACTTGGTGAAGGCTTATGGCCACGTAATCTGTAATATCTTGTGGAAGGTATGGAGCTCCTGGAATCCATCTTTCTATTTGTGGAGAAAGAACTGCATATTGGGGGTTGATGTGTTTGGAGCCTAGTTTTATTAAAACTGACTTGCTTGTATGAAATGTTATTTGATTTTAATAAAATCAATAAAATGCAAAAAGAGAAAAAACTGCATATGAATCCTTAAGTCACATCTGTCTAAAGAGGGCATAGAACTGCACATGGTTTCATCTCCTGTTAATGATTTTCATGTACAGCATATCCAGAAACAGCTATACCTTCGAGGTTATCCAGCTTGGGAGCCTGATAGGTTCACCTCAGCCTTCTGTGGATGATATTGTCCTTTTAGCATAATCACGCTGAGATTTCCAACACATGGCACTTGCCTGAGTGTAACACAGTCAGAATACAAAGTGTTAGCACTTCCATGTCTGTTATTGCTCTCTTTTGTAAAAGAGTGGCTTGCTTTGTTCAGGTTACTGGTGAGCAGACACCCTATTCTGAGTACAGTAAGGTATCTTGGGATCTTGTTCACAAGTGGGGATACAGGACTGACCAATGTAAACAGGGCACTGGCAGCAGATTTGTAAATGTTGTCCCAGACTGTAGCAGCAACTTGGAAACAAAGTCCTTAGAGGATGCCTTTAGTTTACCAGCTTATTAACCTTCCCATCTTCATAAATGTAGGGGGCCAAAAGTTTGCAAAGACAGGAAGTTAATAAAATGTGTCATACATAAGAGAATTGTGAGTGCCTTGAATTGGAGAGAATGTTACTCAGTATACAGTAACAACAACAACAACATTTATTTATATAGCACATTTTCATAGAAACTACAGTATGCAGCTCAAAGTACTTTACACGATGAAGAAAGAGAAAAAAAGACAAAATAAATAAAAATTAGAATAAGGGAACACTAATTAACATAGAAAAAAAGTAAGGTCCGATGGTGTTTTATCTTGGTAGAGTAATATATATTGCTCTACTTTCCCCTATTGTATTATTAATATGTAGCCATAGAAAGCCTAATCTCACAGACTTACCACTGTTTATAAGGTATTATTGTATATAACTTAACCCACCTTCCCCTCTATATCTATAACCTCAGGCAATTAGATGTAGTAAAAAGACAAGCAGGAGTTAAGTCACACATAAAATAATGTATTACTGATAATATTCATAAATAGCAAAATACCCGCGCTTCGCAGCGGAGAAGTAGTGTGTTAAAGAAGTTATAAAAAAGAAAAGGAAACATTTTAAAAATAACGTAACATGATTGTCAACGTAATTGTTTTGTCACTGTTATGAGTGTTGCTGTGTTATACATATATATATATATATATATATATATATATATATATATATATATATATATATATAGCAAAATAGCAAAATACCGCAGCAGCAAAGTACTGCATTAAAATTTTTATTAAGAAGAAAATTAAACCTTTTTAAACTGAGGGAAAATATGCCAATAATTATTTGTTAAGGATCTCTTTGTGGGCGGCACGGTGGCACAGTGGTAGCGCTGCTGCCTCGCAGTTAGGAGACCCGGGTTCGCTTCCCGGATCATCCCTGCGTGGAGTTTGCATGTTCTCTGCATGGGTTTCCTCCGGGCGCTCTGGTTTCCTCCCACAATCCAAAGACATGCAGGTTAGGTGGATTGGCGATTCTAAATTGGCCCTAGTGTGTGCTTGGTGTGTGGGTATGTTTGTGTGTGTCCTGTGGTGGGTTGGCACCCTGCCCAGGATTGGTTCCTGCCTTGTGCCCTGTGTTGGCTGGGATTGGCTTCAGCAGACCCCCGTGACCCTGTATTCGGATTCAGCGGGTTAGAAAATGGATGGATGGATGGATCTCTTTGTATACCACATTGTCAGTTCGGCTCTCTGGTTGTAATATGACAAAGCTGTGCGCTGAGCTTACTCTTGAGCATGCAACTTACAGTTGGCCATGTAAACAGTAATCTTGTCTCAAATCTGACAGCTTGGATTGCTGCTGTCATAATCGGTTTGAGTTTTATGGTTTGTTTCAATTACGACAGTATTTGCAGGACTTGTTGTGTTGAAGTGACATTCGGCATCTGTCAAGCGTTGTAAGCACACAACCGGTTTAATCAATAAAATCACATCCAGCTTTTGAGAGTTTAAACATCCATAAACATCAAAGTATCCAATACTGAAATCGTCACCTGTGAATCTAAAATGTTTAAGAGGCATTGGCGGTTGTCGAAAGTTGTAAAATGTTTGGCCATTTCGGTACACTTGAAAGCGACAACCGAACAATTCAGCGGCAGCCATCAACTCACATGCAGAACCATAGGTGAAAGGCTTAAGCATTTCACTCTTATAGTGCTCCTGTGTAGTATAATTATCTCCTGTACTGTCATCAGTCCACAACTTGAACCTGTCCCAGTCATTCAATACATAAGACACAATGTTCCTCAAGAGTGAGCCTGATATGGCCGTGCAATATGTAACAAATAGAATGGAAAAGGTAGGTGCCATCTCCGGGCATGGAAACCACTCGGTAAGTGACAGTTCTTTGATCAATAGTGATCACCTCGATAGACATGGTAATGGGGGTTGTAATGATAAAGGAAATGGGTACCTGAGAAATGTAAAGTAAGTCTAAAATACCTATACAATAACTATAATTGTAATAAACAAACAATAAAACAGTGGAGAAGCCGTGGATTAAACAAAAAGGCTGTAGTTATCTGTAGGGAGACGTGAATCTTGTGGCAAAGCAAGGAAAGGAATGTAGAGACCGGAGCGACGGACGGTCTTATATAGGCAGGCAGCCAACAATGTGGGAGGCGTTGGGATGGGGGACCCAACGCCACCTCACACGGTGACCGAGCTGCAGGCTATGGGCGTATATATATGCGTAAGTAGGATTCAGTTAGCGTTGGGAACCCGTGTACCAAATTTCTTGAAGATGGGCCCATAAGTAACAAAGACTGTTGAAAAGCTCAATATGGCGGCTGACAGTGGCATCATACCACAGAAATAAGAATGTACATTGGTTTCGGTTATTGCAGGGAAGCCGCCTACCAAATTTCGTGAAGATAGGGCCATGAATAAGAAAGTTCAATATGGCGGACGTTGTTGACCGTTATGCGTAGAATTTCGAAATGAAACCTGCTTAACTTTTGTAAGTAAGCTGTAAGGAATGGGCCTCGCAAATTTCAGCCTTCTACCTACACGGGAAGTTGGAGAATTAGTGACGTTTTGAAAATTCAATATGGCGGCCGACAGTGGCGTCATACCACCAAAATAAGTACGAACATCGGTTTTGGTTAGTGCAGGGAAGCCACCTACCAAATTTCGTGAAGATGGGGTCAGCCTTCTACCTACATGGGAAGTCGGAAAATTGGTGATGTTGGAAAGTTCAATATGGCGGCCGACAGTGGCATCATACCATTGAAATAAGTAAGTACATCAGTTTCGGTTAGCACAGGGAAGTCGCCTACCAAATTTCGTGAAGATGGGGCCATAAATAAGAAAGTTCAACATGGCAGACGTTGTCAACCGTTATGACCGTTACATGTAGAATTTCGAAATGAAACCTGCTTAACTTTTGGAAGTAAGCTGTAAGGAATAAGCCTGCCAAATTTCAGCTTTCTACCTACATGGGAAGTTGGAGAATTAGTGATGAGTCAGTGAGTCAGTCAGTGAGTCAGTCAGTCAGTGAGGGCTTTGCCTTTTATTAGTATAGACTAGCAAAATACCCGGCCAGAGGAGTAGTGTGTTAAAGAAGCAATGAAAAAGAAAAGGAAACATTTTGAAAATAACGTAACATGATTGTCAATGTAATTGTTTTGTCACTGTTGTGAGTGATGAGTGTTGTCATATATATATATATATATATATATATATATATATATATATTTACACACACACATAAACATATATATATATATACATATCTATACATATACACATGTATACATACATATATATCTACATATATACACATACATATACACACACACATATATAAACATATATACATATACATACATATCTACATATATACACACACAGCTATTTCGTATCAGTGCAATACGCTGCATTTGTTAAAACGGATGACTCCCGCTCTTACGTGCAAGTCTGCGTGGATATTATGAACTATCGTATTTGTTCAAGTTCTATTTAAATTTTAAATAGAAGGAATTTTTATTTAGTCGACAGAAATATCTTTGGTAGGAATGGTAAAACAGACAGGAATATTATTCGTGAATAAATCAACTCAAACCTTAAACAACTTATAATATTTTGCTCTCCATAAAAATATATCCTGTCTAAATTATACAAGTTAGAAATAAAGTAAACGTTAAAAGAACAAACATTCAAATTTCTTTACTCTTATGTAATTTTATATAAAAAATAAACTTAGATTTTAAATATCCCAAAAGATTTTGCTCTCCATAAAAATATATCCTGTCAAAATTATACAAATTCAAATATGAACATGCTGCATAACAAAACCTGGAAATATAAATAAAATGTGTTCCTTTCAGCAATAACAAATCAAATCATTCAGTTGTCTTTGCTCATATGTCATTTTAGAGCTGGACACCTGGCATCTTTTTTTGGCCACAGGTTCGTTTCTGTTTGGTGTGAGGTTCTGTGTTGTGGAGATTCTCAGGATGGATTGCAGGTGCTCATCAGTGAGGCGACTCCTGTGTGCTGTTTTGTTAGTCTTTATCACTGAGAAGAGCTTCTCACACAGATATGTGCTACCAAACATGCACAAGGTTCGAGCCGCATGTAGACGGACTTTTTTTGTTCTTCAAAGTCACCAAAGCGCCGTGCAAACTCAGTGCGCAGTGCGCTCAGTTTATCAGCAAAGTGCGATTTGGGAACACCGTAGTGACGACTTGGTTTAACATTACTTGGCAACAGGGAAAGTGGGGCAAGGTGAACTGGTGCATTTGTGTCTCCCATAAAAGCAGCTTCACTTGAAATCACTTTGTGATTGTGCACAGGTTAAAACGTCCGCTGAAGTGTCAGATTCTTATTTAATTATGCTGCTTTCTGTATCTTCTGCATTGCATTCAGGTTACCCTGATGTTTTATCTCATAGTGCCGTCTTAGATTAAATTCTGTAATTACAGCCACATTAGCTCCACAAATGAGACACACGGGTTCAGTAAACATATACTCAGCCTCCCATCGGTTTTTAAAGGCTCTATTTTCAGAATCAACTTTTCTCTTCAGCATCGTGTGAGCTAGCTTCGCAATAACTTGTTCAGCAAGGCTGAAGCGCTGCATTATGGGATCTGTAGTTTATTGTGTTACCAGCGCTTCATATACGCGGGCTTTAATAACAATAATACAGTATATAAAATGATCTCGGGCGGATATAATTACGCCGGGCGGATGTGGCCCGGCCCTTGAGTTTGACACATATGGACTAAATAGAACTTGAAAAGATATATTTTTCAAATGTGATCGCAATTCAGATAGAGTTGCGCACTACAGCCTGCATGCCTCAATAGTCATCCTCCCTCGCTCTTACTTTTTTACCGTTCATCTAATGAATACACTGAGTATGGCTTTACCAAAACAATCATTGATGGCGAATAAAGTATCCATTATTCGAGTATGTAGATCGGGATATATATATATACATATATATATATACCCGCATATCGCAGCGGAGAAGTAGTGTGTTAAAAAAGCTAGAAAAAGAAAAGGGAACATTTTAAAAATAACGTAACATGACTGTCAATATACAGTATTTGTTTTGTGAGTGTTACTGAGTGTTGCTGTCATCAAGGATTTGATTATCATTATTTCTTTCAATCAGGTTCGTATTTGTAGGATGTGTTGTGTTCAAGTTACATTCCGTGTTTGTCAATCGTTGTAAAGATGACAGGTTTCATTCATCGATTCGTTTCTTACTGCATCAATAAACAGCTCGTCTTCTTCTTTATCTGAGACCTGACACACTGCATGCACGGGTTTTTTACACTGTCTTCCTTTAGCGGGACATTGACTTTTTCCACCGTGTGCTTTGTTTCCACAGTAGCTGCATTTATGAATATGCTTATCAGACGCTTCATATTTTTTGCTGCCTTTTCAATTGTGTAATTCGGTTTTGTTCAGCTCTTTGGAACTGTTGCTTTTATCTGTGCACTGCGTCAGTTCACGTGAGCCGCTCGGTGTACATGCATCGAAGTTCCCAGCTGTGCTGGTGCCATCTCCTGCTATGTCCATGGCTGTATTTAATGTTACCTTAGTCCTGGCACTTAAAACTTTCTCTCGCAGTTTCGCTGAGTTTGTGCCAAACACCACCCTGACCATCTCATCTTCCTCTCCATAAGCACAGTCCTTAACCCGTGAATATTTAGTGGGAGTTTGCTATTGGATTGCGCTGACGGACGGCCTTATATGGGCAGGCACTAAATTACAAACGCCAGCGGCAGCCTGTCTATGAACTTAATTTAAAGTGTAGGTTTACATCGTGCTTTGTTTCCGAAGTAGCAGAACTCATGAATATGGTTGTATATGTCACTCGCCGCTTCTTATTGTTTCGCTGCCTTCTCAATTATATGTTTTCTTCAGCGCTTTTTTGAGGTCTTCCTGATTTTCTATGTGCTGCGTGATTACGTGGGAGGCGTGATGATGTCACACGAAACTCCGCCCCCACGGCGTTGAAGCTCATCTCCATTACAGTAAATGGAGAAAAACTGCTTCCAGTTATGACCATTACGCGTAGAATTTCGATATAAAACCTGCCCAACTTTTGTAAGGAAGCTGTAAGGAATGAACCTGCCAAATTTCAGCCTTCCACCCACACGGGAAGTTGGAGAATTAGTGATGAGTCAGTGAGTGAGTCAGTGAGTCAGTGAGTGAGTGAGTGAGTGAGTGAGTGAGGGCTTTGCCTTTTATTAGTATAGATAATAACAAAATGCAAAGTACATTTGAATATTTGCAAACATACAACCTGATTAAATGGTGATGTGTAATTCAGGTGGCACACAGACTTGGAGTTACTTAAAATGTCTCTAGTTAAGGCATCGTTGGTACTCAGCTTTCAGCCACATGTCTGTTCAATATGGCTGCTGAGCTGTGATCTTCATTGTGTTGTCTTCATCATTACAGGTTAGCAAGAGAGATGCTTCTTCATCATATGTTGGTTAGAGAGAGAGAGAATGTGGTTGAGCAAGCAAATTTATAGGTTTTCTGTCCAACTCCCTACAGCCAATAGGATATCATGGTACTTAAAGGCCTCTGAGACAAGCCAATTCCACATAGGCATACCTCAGACCAATGGGTGAAATAGAACATCTTCTCTCCTACCACCCCCTCAAGACCATATATTAAGCTAACCTGGCTTTGTGTGGGGGATGGAAGAAAAGACTTTAGCGAAGAAACACTCATCAAACTGGTTTAAGACACATCCCCCAAATCCTGTCGTAAAATTATAAAGAGACAGTCGTAAAGGGGTGGGGGCAAACACGAATACCTCTCACCAAAGTAACACTAAATTACATTGGTTTGCCTAAATTATAAATAAACATACAAAACATTTATCAAGTTATATGCAAAATCTCACATCACAACAGATAGCCAGGGAGGACAGAAAAAACAAAAAAAACTCCAGATGGCTGGAGTAAAAAATAAAATCTGCAGGGGTTCCAGGCAGAAGAGACCGCCCAACCCCCTCTAGGCATTCTACCTAACATAAATTACCTCAATCAGTCCTCATGGTATTCAGGGTTCTCATGGAAGAACTTGATGATGACAGTCATGTGAACTTCTGGCCTTTAATCCATCAATGTAGGGACATAACGGTGCATTGATCAGGTGGTGGTGGCGCAGGGCGTGACCCCAGAAAACCGGAAAAAGAACAGAAGAGAAAGTAGGGGTTAGTATGGATTTTAAAGCCACCATGAATAATCATGATAATTAATTGACTATACAGAGCATCAGGATTAAACTAAGATGAAGCTATGAGAAAGCCATGTTAAAGTAATGTGTTTTCAGCAGTGCTTTAAAGTGCTCCTCTGTATTAGCCTGGTGAATTCCTATTGGCAAGCTATTCCAGATTTTAGGTGCATAACAGCAGAAGGCCGCCTCACCACTTCTTTTAAGTTTAGCTCTTGGAATTCGAAGCAGACACTCATTTGAAGATCTAAGGTTACGATTTGGAGTGCAAGGTGTAAGACATTCTGAAATATAAGATGAAGTGAGATTATTTAAGGCTTTGTAAACTATAAGCAGGATTTTAAAGTCAATTCTAAATGACACAGGTAACCAATGTAGTGACATCAAAACTGGAGAGATATCCTGAGAGAAGAGCGTTATAGTAATCTAGTCGACTGAAAACAAAAGCATGGATTAATTTCTCAGCATCTTGCAATGTTATAAGGAGTCTAACTTTTGCTATATTTCTTAAGTGAAAAAATGCTGTCCTAGTAATCTGATTAATATGTGATTTAAAATTCAGGTCAGAGTTAATAGTTAATCCTAAATTTCTTACCTCCGTTTTGAGTTTTATTCCTAACGCATCAAGTTTATTTCTAACTGGCAAAATACCCGCGCTTCGCAGCGGAGAAGTAGTGTGTTAAAGAAGTTAAAAAAAAGAAAAGGAAACATTTTAAAAATAACATAACATGATTGTCAATGTAATTGTTTTGTGACTGTTATGAGTGTTGCTGTCATCAAGGATTTGATTATCATTATTTCATTCAATCAGGTTCATATTTGGAGGATGTGTTGTGTTCAGGTTACATTCCGTGTTTGTCAAACATTGTAAAGATAACAGGTTTCATTAATCGAAGTGTTCACTACCCAAATCGGTACTCGTGAATCTAAGATGTTTAACAGGCATTCCCGGCATTAAGTTGTGGATTTGCCTGCAAATATTTAGCGGCAGCGTGTCTATGAACTTAATTTAAACTTAAGCTTTACACCTTGCTTTCCTATTGATATGTCTACAAAGGCTTGTTCAGCTTCAGAGGGTTGTTCCTTTCATACTGCATCAATAAACAGCTTGTCTTCCTCTTTATCTGAGACATCACACACTGCATGCATGGGTTTACCATTCCCAGTCCTGAAAACTTTAGCGAAGTGGTTCAATTTACCACATTTTTTACACTGTCTTCCTTTAGCTGGAGATTGACTTTTTCCACTGTGTGCTTTGTTTCCGCAGTAGCTGCACTTATGAATATGCTTGTAAGCGTCATTCGCTTCATCTTCTTTTGCTGCCTTCTCAATTGTGTAATGCGTTTTTTGTTCAGCGCACTTTGGAGCTCTTGCTTGTTCTCTGCGTACTGCGTTCACAGTCAAATATCCTTGACCATCTTATCTTCGTTTGCATAAGCACAGTCCTTCACCAGCAATTTTAACTCCGTTACAAAGTGATCAAAAGTCTTGTTTATACCCTGCGTCTTCTCATTAAACTTGTATCTCGCGAATATTGTATTTGTCTTAGGCATGACAAACGGCTCAAAACGGTCATAATAAGTTTTCAGTACCTTGGCTTCCTCCTGGGTGAGAGTTAATGTATTAAAAATGTCCCTTTTTCCCCAGTCCACAGGAGCAGGTAGCTGCATTTCTCACTCTCGTCTTTACCTTTTAGCAGGCCAGAAAATATAAGCTCCACGTGCTGTCGGAACTTTTTCCATTCTCCTGGCAGGTTAAGAGAATCCCAGTCAATTCGTAGTGAGGGAACTCCAACAAAATCTATGACTGTCCTCTATTCTGACACCATGTCTTGTTTTCACAAATTGTGAAAAATGAAATGATGGCGAGACTTTCTTTTAAAGTTTGCAAGGGAACTTTATTTATTACAGCTCTTACATTCACGGCATCCGTGCTCTAAATTAACTTCCATAATAGTAACCTTGAGGTCCCTTTTTCTGGTGCCTTCCTGATGACATAGGTACTTAAACCATGCCTGATAATAATACATTTCAATGACATATAAATATTACAGTGATCACCTTGATAGACATCTCACCACCCAAATCGCTACTCGTGAATCTAAGATGTTTAACAGGCATTCCCGGTATTAACTTTTTGATTTGCCTGCGAATATTTAGCGGCAGCGTGTCTATTGGATTACTGCTGACGGACGGCCTTATATGGGCAGGCACTCAATTACGTGGGAGGCGTGGGTATGGGGGATGCAATATAGGCAGGCAGCCAACTACATGGGAGGTGTGGTGATGGGGGACGCAACTCCACCTCACACGGCAACTGAGCTGCAGGCTATGGCCGTATATATGTGCGTAAGTAGGATTCACTTATGACAGTTACGGGTAGAATTTCGAAATGAAACCTGCTTAACTTTTGTAAATAAGCTGTAAGGAATGAGCCTGCCAAATTTCAGCCTTCTACCTACACGGGAAGTTGGAGAATTAGTGATGAGTGAGTCAGTGAGCCAGTCAATCAGTCAGTGAGGGCTTTGCCTTTTATTATTATAGATAACCTCATTATATCCATTATTGCCAATCACTACAATTTCTGTTTTCTCTTTATTTAGTTTGATAAAATTACTACTCATCCATTCAGAAACACAAGTAAGACATTGAATCAAGAGAGTCCGGGTCATCAGGCGCTATTGATAAGTACAGTTGTGTGTCAGCAGCATAGCTATGGTAGCTCACGTTATGCCCCGAGATAATCTGACCTAACAGAAGCATATAAATCGAAAAGAGCAGCAGACCCAGGATAGAGCCTTGTGGAACACCATATAGAATATCATGTGTCTTTGAAGTATAATTACCACAACTTACAAAGAATTTTTCTATTACTGATTCCATTCCTAGAACAGAGTAGGTCCTGCCTGAATATGAGTGATGTCACCTCCAGTTCTTCCAAACCCCAGATGACTTAAAAGTAGATGGCAAAGGGAAGTCTTCATTACTTGACCAACAGCAACCTCTGGACATCCTTTGCTGTTTTTTAAGGTTTAAAATCTTCAAATTTACTTCAACAATTCTACAGTTAAAAGGAAATGCCCTGGTTGTGATCCTGATCTTTTCTGTTTACTGTACTTCTGTTTTACAAATGCCTTACATGATGTCAAATGTGCTATATATCTGCAGAAGTGATGTGAACATTAGCAGTGTTGCTTAATATTATACGGAGAGAATTTTAATTTAACAATCCTGCTCTAACTTTATGGAGCTGTTTTACTTACCAGGACTTAGGCCTCCAACCTTCTTTCAGTTTTGCATTCTGACATACCCCTGCCATATACAGTATACTGTTGCAATTTAATCAGTTACCCTGAAAACAGACACTTGAATGTTAAGAGTTAGTGTCTATCATGAAAATTTGTTTTAAGGGAAGTCTTAAATTCAACCTTCAGTTCCCTTTATAATAATGTCCCTCTTGGAGTAACATTATCAATATATTTTGGCTGACTTCTACCCTGTTTATCCTTGAAAAATGTTTTGTTAAATCATAAGAGATATTTATTTTCTGTTGTCTTTCTGAATGGCAGTCTTCACTATCACAAGAATGTATGTGCGTCAAGGTCAGTCTCTCTAACAGTCCCATGATATCAGTTTCTGATTGATGAATGAAAAAGCACGCAGTGTCTTTTGCAGGGGTTTATACTGGCATTAAAGAGAAAACATAGAGAAAGAGTCATGTCCAAAGAGAGTTCTGATCACAAAGTTCATTCAAGGGAACGGATTGTTGATCAGTGCAAGGATACTCAGAGATGCAGTCATTGTAAATTCTACAACACAAATCACATTACAGACTCAGAGACAGTGCCTCTGAGCAAAGCAAAGCGTTACAATTAAAAACACAGTATGATGGTGTAAAAAATGGCCAAATTTGCATGCACAGGCAAACATATCCTTTAATTTTTAAGCTTTAAACAATTCATAAAGTAATACTTTTACACTACCGAAAAATGTAAGGGTCTTATAGAGACAGAAAATACCCTGAGGCTACTACTTGCCCCCAGCTGAGATAAGAAAGATTTATTTCATCCTGTTCTGGTATATTACCAGTGGCCAGTTGTTCTCCACCATATTTAATCCTAGTTTGGTCATTCATCTTGACTCCCTGATGAAGAATCTATAAAACTTTTACATCTCCTGAATAAGAAACTTCTGTAAAAAGGGGGAAAAGATTATTTATATGCTGAAAAGGAAAGAAGCTTTGCTTCAGATTTGCAAAGTGTCAAGGATTGCAAACTAAAAAAGTTTTTAGAATCATAATAAAAAACAGAATATTGTCCGAAGTCAGAGTTAAAATCTAGTGGAATGTTTTGTCAAAGTAATTTTAATCACCCGTACTGTTTAAGCACTAGCTATTGTGAGAACTTTTCTGAGTGATCTAAAGTTCAGATACATGTCTGTGTAAACTGTCATGAGATTTGGTGCCATCAAATCATGGTGGGGCTCACAAAATTAAGGCATAAAATGCCTGTGCCTCTTGAGAAAAATCCCCTCTTAAAATGGGCTACTGATGACATCAATTAAATAACGCTAGAAATTTATAACAACCAAAATCACAATACTGATAGTTCCAAAAATGAACTAATGCAGAACATCACTTAATGAAATCCTAAAAAATACTAACAATCAACTCACACAATTTCAGATTTTGCTTAAGTGGTATGGTAACCTCGCCATATTAGCTTATTTGTTTTCCATTAAATAAAACAAAGTTGCATATTCTAATTCATTCAACCACATCTGATCAAAGTATGTTCAGCCACATGTGATGTTGGAATGAATGTGGACGCTCTAACTGTCAATAAGGTCCACTGCATGGAATCTTCTTAGATAAAGCTTAAAAATAATAGGAACCACCCAGATTGTTTTTTTCTCCAGCATCTCATCAGCTAGACATTTTAATTTTTTTTTCTGTCCTCTCTGGCCATCTGACAATAGCATTAGCCTTATCGTTATAATCGCAATAGACTTATAAAGAAATCTATAAATAAGGACAGTACTTTATCTGTTGCTTGTAATTATGTCTTATTTAAGTATGTATTGATTTATTTTTATTTAATATGTTTGCTATTTCATTTATTCATTCATGTACTTATTTATTTCTAATTTTGTGCTTTTCTTTAACCTCTTGTGGAATGCTTTGAGCTTTGAGTTGTTGTTCTCAATTTCTACAGTCTTGGAATAAACTAAGATTCCTTTTTTTCCCATATTTTACTTTTATTGCATAAACAGCCTAGCTCACACTGCATCGATGCCTCGGGTTTTGAGCTCTTCCACCAGCTCATTATAAGACCGATGACATTAACGGTCTGCTCTTCTCTGTCTATTTATACAAAAATGGTTGCATTGTTTCACACTGCAATTTTTTCAAAGCTCTCTTATGAAAGAATGTTTTTTTCAATAAAATACGAAAAAGTGTTCCTTTTAACAGGTAAAGAAGAAAAACAGTGGTGTTGCACCATAGCAGGTCCCTATTTACTCCTACCAAAAACAGTAACCTAGCCCACAGCCCAAGGATGAGTTCAGAAGTGCTGGCTTCACCAAACCGGCCCTACAGAAGCTGGAATTAGGCACCTGTCTGTCATATCAAGCTCTAGTGAGCAAAAGAAAAGCACAATACCATGATGATGCAATATGATAATCACCACGTCATCACTAGAAGTGTTAGGTATAAAAAAAAGTAAAACTTTAAATGTGCTCATCACATTAGAAGGAGAGCAGGGCTCTAATTACCCTTTCCACTAAATTGGCAGTTGACTGAAAACAAAATGAGAGGACCATCTTTCCTGAGGGAAAACACCCCCTATTCCTTTGATCTTTTTGTTTTAAAACAAAAGTAGGGGGAAAGGATTTGCTATATCAGCAACAATATAAAAGCTAATAGGTCACTGTACTCATGAAATTTTTAAAGCGTTTCTGAAGACAGAAGGGCTGAGAGGAGGTACAAAAACAACAATTCCCTCTTTCAGTGACACTGCTGATTTAAGGATACCAGGGTAAATGAAGAAAGGTAGCTATCTATTTTTTAAAAAATGGAAATGCATAATGAAAAGAAACTGGGGGTAAAAAAATCGGGCATTTGCAAACATCGAAGGACCAGTGACTACATATTTTTTAATAATAAAAAAACAAGAAGGACCCATTTATGCATTAAAACACATGTGAGAATTTGCAGTAGAATTTCATATGGCAAGATGCTTAGTTTTTTTTGTTCTTTGTTAGTATTTTATCTGTGGCATACCCCATTTTCATTTTGTGCTTTTGTTCTATCTAGCTTTGGAAGAGTGAATGAATTATATATTGGGCCAAATTCAAATCACTGAACAACAACTAAGCCCGAAACACAAAACAATATCTCAATGTTGGTGCCATACTTTGCGACTTCTGATAGTCACGCAGTAGCAAGAAGGCTAGCAATAGCACACAAATGTCACCAAAAATGGCAGCACCCACAAGAAAACAAAATGGTGAGACACTATTAAATTACCATTAAATAAATGATCTTAAATCAACAAAATTGTAACATAAATGAATTATGCATATTCCAAAACCCCAGATGAACAGAAGAAATGAAGCAAGCTAAGCCAGAGTACAATTAAAAAGGATCCCAGTTCCAATATCCAATATCCTGTAGCAGCTTTTTGGTCTTCCCTATTGGCCTTAAAGTAATAAACTGGCTGTCTTGTTGAATAATTGAATCTTTGATATGGTGTGTAAGCGATCCTAAATTGTGCTTGGTGTCTGTGTGTACGCATGCCCTGCGGTGAGCTGATGCCCTGCCCCGGGTTTGTGTCCTGACTTGCGCCCTGTGTTGGTTGGGATTGGCTCCAGCAGACCCCCGTGACCCTGTAGTTAGGATATAGCGGTTTGGATAATGGATGGATGGATACTTTAGCTTTGGTTTGGTACTATCTTCCTTATTATAATCATTTTTCTCATTAGAACTTTTGAAAGGCCTTAAAGTCAAGATTTTAAGTTGCATCAACAGTGAAATGTATGCAAAATGTGAGAAACTTTAACTTATCTATTTTCAAGTGATGCAAACCTTTATTTATTTAATTTAATATAATTGATTCAACCTTTTCTGCGGTGGGTTGGCACCCTGCCCGGAATTGCTTCCTGCCTTGTGCCCTGTGTTGGCTAGGATTGGCTCCAGCAGACCCCCGTGACCCTGTGTTCGGATTCAGCGGGTTGGAAAATGGATGGATTCAACCTTTTTGCGTGATTGGTAAAAAAAAAAAAAAAATGACAAGATATGTTCTGAAGGTTAAAATGAAAGCTTTAGTGAGCAAAATAGATAACTAACATCAAATATGGCCAAAAATTATCAAAAACAAATAGGGTATTATCATTTTTATTTAATATAGATTAATTAAATTGTTTTGCCAGACTGAATTAATTAAAGTTTTTTTTCTGTCAAATGAATGATTAAATTAATTAATTTGATTTGTTGGGAGGGGATTTTTTGAATTTTGCCCTTCTATATACACATTAATCACAGTAGTCTAAAGGCTAATATCCAATACTGTTTTGACCCATATTAAGCTTTCTCATGTTTTGTTTAGAGTCGCTTTCTGTGGAATCCCTGTAATTAAATCACACAGCAAAGTGCATTATTTCATTTTTAATCATATATAAAATATTTACTTTTTACCATAGCACTAAATTAGTGCGTTACATGTTCCTTCTGTCCATTGTTCATATACTAACTCTTGTCACTACAGCAAGACACCTGCTATTATTATATATTATTATATTTTACATACGAAAGGTTCTTTGGTGTGAACATACAGTAGCATAATGCTTTGCATCATTAGATACACAACATACTTTGAAATGTTTGGAAGTGTATGATTATCATATCTGTATCCCACAGTACTTTGGGGAGAAGATTAATGCTATAAAATCAATGCAATTTTGGTGCCATTTATACGGGTTCTTTAACAGTAATGGTCAGATTTTAGCCCAGCTGGTTTGGTTGTTTTGCAAGTCAGTTTTGTGACAGTAGTCTAAGTATGGTGAGGAGTGTGGGTATATGAGACACATAACCTATGGAGACTGCAAAAGGTATGCTTGTTTATCAATATACCATATTTTTTATTCAGCTACAAACATAATGTCAACTTGGTCCAAGAAATAAAACATGAAACTCTACAATGTGTAATCATTCGTGATCATGATCTTAAAGAGAGTTTGTCACACTTCCAGTTTCATGTACAGATTGAAGGTGTTCATTGAATGTTCTGTATTGTTTAAAGAGAGTGATTTTGTACACAGATTTGTTTAGTCCAAGGCATGTTCAATGAAGGTCACTCAGGTTGTTTTACATATGCAGTTATTTTGCATTAGAAACTACTTTAAAGCTACAGTCTTTGAGAATCATGACCACAAGAAGGAAGCAAAGTTCTTCGTCTATACATGTTAGCATTAATAGATCTGTGGTTGGTAGAGAGATCTGAGTTATCAACTAATGTCAACTGAAGATTTTCAAGAGATTCCATACAAAAGCAATTAAAAACTGCAATAACAATAATAGTATATTTTATTTACAGTATATAGTGCCTTTCTCATGCTCAAAGTATAAAATGCTACCGCTGCAGATCTAGTTCTACTGCTGTAGGGTCACTACATTCCATTACCTCACACTTGGCTCATCAAATAGGTCCGATTCTCCTTCAATTTTTCCTGTTATAAATTAGAAAGCTTTCCCTGAAAAAAAAAACAAACACCAGCTACAAAGGAGAGTTTGCATTGAAAGCAGTACCAGTAAAGGTATGATGTTAGATGTTGAAATAGTTTGCATATTTTATAAAAGAAAAATTAAAGATAGCTGCCTTTATGTGCAATTCTTTCATTCGGTATTAAATGTTTTTTCTTTTTTTTCTGTTTGGAAGCATTAAAAGCTCAGTGTTGGATGATTTGTGATAGTGTTTACTCAGCCGTCTTGTAAAAGAGTGATTAATTGGCCCCTATTTGTACATGGCTTCCTGTGTAATGCACTGTACCAAGATTCATTATTCAATCTTTTCATTATCATCATTCCGTTTCATTGCTGCAGACATTGGAGCATATCTTCCCAGCATCAAGCATAAGGCAGGAATGATCCTTTAAAGGAGGTACCAGTATATGATGACTTACTGTTATCTTTTGATTGCTTGTGCTGACACTTGTAAGAGTGAGCACTATAAAAAGAATTATATGCAATAATCACTGTTTGTAATATTACTCTTGATTCTTTTTATTTAAGCATTTACTCACTATGAACAATAATACTGATTTTGGTTTCTTCCATATGTGAATTGTAAAATAGCCTTCCCATGAAAACCTCTAAAGCTTGATTGTAGTATGTTTCCTCCTGTTTCTATAATTGTTTACAGCTCTTTGTAGCAGTGAGCAGTACAGACATTGGGTAATTCTTGACTATTTTTTCTGAATGTTCTACTCTGTGTTTTGGTTGTGTTTGAGAAAATGAACAATATGGAATTGACATGTATGAAAGTATAAAAAGACACTTCCCTGAAGCAGACGCTGAGAAAAGAGTTACAAAAATAGGACTATTGCACTCTGATGATGAATTTTAAACATAGTAAAATGAAAGGAAGTGAAGGCGACTTAAAAGTAAACATAAGTTCAGGGACAACACACAGAGTGCAGAGACATCTCTCTCTTTGTTATCGAGGTACATATTCCTTTTAGTTTTGGGTTAAACAGAAATAAATACTGATATTTAAAAAATGTATTTGTTGTTGTTGTTTTTATACATAGTAATGGTTACTTAATTGTCTAAGTAAGACTAATAAAGGAATTTTTAGAATCTCATATGGACCACCCACAAGCTGTACCAATTGTTGAATCTAGTTAAATAGCCCTTTATTTCCAGCTGTCATTTCACCATACTTTACATCTATTTGTCATGGTTCTGGCTTACTCCACAGGCAGGATGCTTTAGTAAGTGTAACATCATTATAAGACTAATTAATCATTGCATTTATTTGATGGTTGTCAATAGAAGCCATATCCTTCTTTCTGTAAGTCATGATGCCCAGCATTTTCAAAAATTTAATTTTGGCTAATTCTTCTATAGTATGTGTATATTTTATATTACAATTTAAAACAAAATGAAATTCCGTTGTGGCCATTTGATATGAACACATCATCACTGAACACAGTAAAATTGCAAAGTAATTAATATGACAGCACAAGATTCTTCTAAACATTCGAAGAATAAACTATTTTAAATTTAATTTCAGCTGAATTTAGGCTGTTTTTTATGTTCTTCAGGTGACCAGGCTTATAAACACTGCTTTTGTACAAGAGTTGTAAAAAAAAACAAATTCTATACGAGTATCAAAAAGCAATCACTAATCATCCTTCAATTCTACATAGTTTTTATGCATAATTTTCTACATAGTTTGAATCACTGTTAAAGTCCCTTTCTAATCAATGATTTGTTTATGCCTGTTGTTCTCTCTAAAATACTAGAAAAAGTAGCTTTCTCTCTAAAATACTAGAAAAAGTAGTCGCCAGTCAGCTTCAGTCACACCTTACGAATTACAATTTATTTGAGAAATTCCAGTCTGGTTTTCGCACTGGTCATAGTACAGAAACGGCATTAACACGGGTTGTAAATGATATTCTGATATCCTCTGAAGAAGGAAACTCCACTGTAATTATGTTGTTAGACTTAAGTGCAGCATTTGACACCATTGACCATTCTATTTTACTGCACATGCTAGAAAACGATGTTGGGCTTACAGGGCCCGTGCTCGCTTGGTTTAGTTCTTATTTATCAAATCGATTCCAATATGTACAGAAATGTGCTGACACTACTCCATCATTATACACAGAAGTTCAATATGGTGTCCCGCAGGGCTCAGTACTGGAAACTTTACTGTTTTCACTTTACATGCTTCCACTGGGATCTCTCATTAGGAAACATAATGTTCTGTGACAGTTTAAGGGTATGCTCGCACCCTCGCACCCTCAGACCACACGTCAGACACCAGATAAAAAGTCCAAATAGTTATTTATTATAATAATAAAGTGCACAAAGCACCCTCCACTCCCAAATACTCAATAAACCAATAAATAATAACCAAATCCTCCAATCTCCCAGACGCTTAGCCACCCTGCCTCCCAACTCAGCTCGTCTGTCTGGGATCTCCCAGAGTCCTTTATACTCCTTGACCCGGAAGTGTTTGTCCCTCAGTCCATGTGACTTTCTATCACTTCGGGTCAGGTAAAAACTTCTCTTTTCTTCATCCCGGAAGCACGTCATTTCTTCTGTCCATGTGAGTGGGACGGACTTCCGGAGTGTAGGGAAAATAGTCCCTGGGCCTCCCTGCAGCGACTCCTGGCGGCCCCCATGGTATCCAGCAGGGCTGTGCATTTAAAGACCACTGTCCATAATTCCCTGCTGGCATTTGGGGCACCTCTACGCTGCAAGGAGGGCTCCATCTGGCGGCCTGGAGGTATTGGCCGGGTAACATGGTCGGCCATATCTTACAGTTCATTTTCACTCGTATGCAGATGACACCCAGTTATACCTTTCATTTAAATCAAATGAAGTTTCTCCAATGTTGTCTTTATTTAGTTGTGTTAGCGAATTAAAGGAGTGAATGAATGAGAACTACTTGTCTTTAAATACAGATACAGTAAAAAAGAGATGTTAATTGTTGGAGGGAATGACGCTGATCACAACAATATTTTTTCATCGTTTAACTCAGTTGGAATCCGAATTAATTTTACTGAATCAGCCCGCAATCTAGGAGTTATCTTTGATTCTAGCATGTCATTTAAAGCACATATTACAAAGTTGTCCAAAACATGTTTCTTTCATCTTAAAAATGTTAGGAAATTAAGGCGCTTTCTAAATAAACAGGATTCTGAGAAATTAATTCATGCATTTATCTCTAGTAGGATTGACTACTGCAATGCGGTGTTCACTAGCTGCTCAAACTGTTCTCTATACAGCCTCCAGTTAATCCAAAATGCGGCTGCAAGAATTATTACAAGAACAAGAAAATATGAACACATAACTCCAGTTCCTAAATCATTACACTGGCTCCCGGTCAAGTTTAGGACAGATTTCAAAATCCTCCTTTTTAACATATAAAGCATTAAATGGCCAAGATCCGACTTACTTGTCTGAACTTATCATGACTTACAAACCTGTGCTCACATTAAGATCTCAAGATGCCGGTCTGCTTATGATTCCAAGGATTAATAAAATAACAGTGGGAGGTCGAGCTTTTAGTTACAGGGCCCCTAAACTGTGGAATGGTCTTCCTGCTTCTATAAGAGATGCCCCTTCGGTCTCAGCCTTTAAATCCCGGCTGAAGACTCACTACTTCAGTTTAGCATATCCTGACTAGAGCTGCTGATTAACTGTACAGACTGCATCTCTGTTGTTAATCATTAGCACTAAAACATAAGTAACATGATAGTTATAATTGAATACTAACCCTCACCTATTCTGTTTCTGTTCTCGGTACTCAAATGTGGCAATTGGTGCCACGGCCCACCTGCCAAGTTGTTTGCCTGCCTATGGTAAAGTCATCCCTGATGGAGGATCGCAGGAATCATGGGAAAGAGGGGTCCTTTCATCGGATTGGCTGGCCCAGCACTGTTTCAGTCATGGAATTGCCAAATGGGGGAGGCAGCTTGATGGATGAGATCTCCAGGACTCTAAAAATTTCCAAATCTTATTATATGATATCATCTACTGTTAAATTCTACTCCGTACTTCTAAAATTTTTATTTTTATGCTGTATTGAGGATTTGTTCTGTTCTGTGTATTGTATTGACCCCCTTCTTTTGACACCCACTGCATGCCCAACCTACCTGGAAAGGGGTCTCTCTTTGAACTGCCTTTCCCAAGGTTTCTTCCAATTTTCCCTACAAGGTTTTTTTTGGGAGTTTTTCCTTGTCTTCTCAGAGAGTCAAGGCTGGGGGGCTGTCAAGAGGCAGGGCCTGTTAAAACCCATTGCGGCACTTCCTGTATGATTTTTGGCTATACAAAAATAAACTGTGTAACTGTGTTGTAGAACTGTGAAAATCCTCATGTGGTAGAACTCCTTGCCAGCTGGGAAAAAACAGTGACGTACTACTGACTGTTCAGCCTTGGTTCTCTGATTTTCTGATTTCATTGATTGTCTCTGATGAGTGTATGTTTTTTTTTTCTCCCTCAGTAGAGGCAGTTTGAGGGTGACCACTATAAGGCTAATCTCTGTTCCTGTCTATGTAGTCTATGTTCCTGTATATATGAGGGGAGTCAAGCTAAAGTTAGAAAACAGGATTTATTAGAAAATGGAACAAACCTTAATAAAACTGATAATGTAATTTCTCAATATAGCTTCCACCCTTCTCAATGCACTTGTGGCAACTGCCTGGAAGTTCCTGGATTCCAGCAGAATAAAAGGTTTTGTCTTGTCCTCGCAACCACTCATGAACCCGAGTTATTGTCAAACACTACACTACTGCAAGTTACTGTGATTTCCTGGAGACCAATGTGAAGCCTGCTATTTGATCCAAGCAGCGGGGACTGCTGCCTCTATGACAATGGCTGCCCACACACTTCTAAGAACACCAAGGCTTGTCTGGAGAAACTGAAGTCTGAGGCATTGCCACCTTATTCGCCAGTTCCTTTTTGGACCACTAAAAAAAACATCTTATGTGGTTGTCAATTCAAGACAGATGACAACGTGTAAAAAGATGTGCACGAGTGGCTGCGAGGACAAAACCTTTTATTCTGCTGGAATCCAGGCATTTCCAGGAAGGTGGCGCAAGTGCATTGAGAAGGGTGAAGACTACATTTAGAAATGACATTATCACTTTTGTTAAGGTTAGTTCCATTTTCTAATAAATACCATTTTCTAACTTTAGTTTGACTCACCTCGTACAACAACAACATAAAGAATGTCTCAATATGCTTTAACAGGCCCGTTTTTTGACAAACACCAGCCCTTGACTCTCTAAGAAGGCAAGAAAACACTCTAAAAAAAACTTGTAAAAAAAATGGAAGAAATCTTGGGATGGGCAATTCAGAGGGAAAACCCCTTCCAAGTAGGTTGGGTGTGCAATTGTTATCAAAAAATGAGGTAAATATAACCCACAAAACAGAATGTAAGTAATTCTCTTCACAGAGCTAGATGACCAATCTATCATTGCCACCTCAGAAATACAATACAACAGTCCAAAGTGCTTTGTTCTTGCACAGCACTCACTCACTAAATACAGAACTATCACATAATAGGATACATATTTGTTCAAATACTTCAAAAACAAAGTAGAAACTAATTAACATAAATGAAAAACAACAATATCTGTCCATCAGTTAATTGTAGAACCACAGCCAGATTGTAGAAATGGAGTCAGACAAGCCAAATACAAAGTTCCAGAGGCCTGCTAGCTGCCTCCCCCCCATTGGCCATTCCACAGCTGAGTCAGTGCTGGGCTGGCCAATCTGGTGAAAGGACCCTTTTAACCCATGTATCCAGTGCTTCTTTATCTGAAAATATTTAAAGCTGGTGTCACACTTCACACCTTGTCAAACAGTTTTTAATTGTAGCTTTCATTTACATAATCTTTGTGAAATCACAGTGAGTCACAGAGATTGGGTCTGAATTCAGAATTCCTGGTGAGCGCTTGTTCAGTCACTAGACTAACTACAGAAGTTCACATGAGCTGCTAAAACAAGGAAACCTCATGGGACTTGTGTAGTATAACAGTAGACTTGGAACTGTAATGAAAAGTCTGGAGGAAATTGTGCCCACTCCCTAACTGCTTTACACCCTCGGAGGAAATGAAACTCAACACCTGTAGCTGCAGCTCTGACTAGAAGCCATGCTCTGTTGTTTGGTGTGACACTGTTATAAAGTGCTTTACCCATTATGAGACACAACACAACACACAGTCCCAATGCCGGTTTCTCCATATGAACCTAGTAGTTGTTTGGGTATTTCTCCTTTACAAGAAATTCAGTTACTGCACATTGTCAAAAAGAATTGTTCTTCTCAGACATTTTCTTTGTCTGAACATTTAATTAATACTGGTAATATATTTTTTCATGCAGATGAACAGCACTAAATATTTTAAATGAACATTTTAATTATCTTGAAAAGTGTGAAACTTGTTTATTTTATGTATTTTTTTACATTGGCAGCCGTGAACTATGAGAACATTAGGCTAGTCTGGCAAACTTTGCTCAAAATATGTAGATAAACAAAAACAAAGGTGTTATATGCATCATTTCTGCACCTACAGTTCAATTTGTACTTGTAATCAAACAATGAATGTGAAAAGAATCGTTTTTGTTGTTATATTTAGCTCAGGGATCTTAAACCCCAGTCCTGGTGCCTCATGCATAATGTCGTGCGTAGAACTCACACTATAACATGACATAAGCACAAAAGCCGAAATGTGCTTACGCACAGAAAAATCCACATGTAGGAATCTGTGCGTTCGCCAACTTCCGTGTTCTTCCACTACATAAATCCCGGTCAGCGTGAAAAGTAATGCTTGTGCATGCGCGAGCTGTCCCACCCAAACTCCTCCCAGAATTACGCCTGTTTGAATATGCAAATCAAGATATAATTGGCCCTCATGCTCAGCCTTCTGTGAAAAAACAATGGGAAAAGCACGGGGGAAAATATAAGAATTTCAGCAAATACCAAGTGGGGGCAAAGGAAAAACATACTATTTGTTCATTTAAACCATGGTATAATCAACAAAAGGAAGCTGATCGACTGACATAGTGTCTTGGAGAAACTTGAAAGCTCAAGTTCACAAAGTCGCACAGTGCCCAAAATAATAAAGAAGTTGTCAGATATCAAAGTCGCTGTGAAAAGTTGAGTCGTAGCCTACCATCTGAGTGTCATATGAAAGCTTATTAGGGTACAGAGAAAAAAAAAGGCACACAGTGGGAAAAAGCACAAAATACCAACTTCAATCTCAAAATTTCCACTTTAATCATGTAGTTTATTTTGTCATTAAAGTAGAACATCATAAACTTCATCTTAAAATTGTTTAATTAACCAGTTTCTCAAATCACATCGTAATTAAAGTAGCATGTTAAATGCTTTGAATTCAGCTCTCTGAATAACTAAAATACTGAGATGTATACATGATATTATTTTCCCGATGATAGGAGTTAAAGCACATTATTAAACATGGGTTTCACGGCGCAGTAATTGTGCGTGACCTTCGATGAAATTATTTATTGAAGCAGTACTCATGGGCGGCTCTAGGCTCATGGCGGCCCTGGGCAGAGAAAGAATCAGTGGCTCCTTCACCCGCCAATGTCAATATAGTATGCACGGCGGATGGCAACGTCCTTTGAGGACACTGCATAGCCGCCTCATGCTCATGACACAAGCGTTTAACTTTTGTCGAAATTTGCCACTGCGTTTTTAGCTGTGTCATTATTTTCTCTTTCTGTTTTATATTTAATATATATTGGTGTGGCCACCCCTGCAGTACTGTCTCTTTCAAACGTACTCACCTCCAATTCCTGTCCTTGCTTTTCTTTCTCCAAGTAACCGATCACCACACAATCAGCTCTGTAATAGACGTTAAGCCATCTGTAAGCTTAGAGCGGCGATTCTTCAAAACATTTAAGGAACATTGCAATATCTTCGTAGTACATGTTTAATTATTCTATCCTTCAAGCCAGTCCCAGTGAAGCATACAGTGCGAGGCAGGAACAATCTTTAATTATAAACAATATATATTATTTAAATGAAGTTAAAGTTTTATCTGTATAATATAATAAACATATTTTGCTTCATTTCATCTTAAAAATTATATCGTCATCATATGTAAATACACTCTTTATAAAGTGGCTCAGGTTGTGTAATATTATAACTGTAGTGCAAGTTTACAGTGAGGTAATTCTACTTATAAGTACAGATAGTTCTACAAGGAGCACTTGATTGAGTGCGTTTAGAGCTCTTGGGATGAAACTCTTTCTGAACTGCGACGTCCGTATTTGCCGTGTGAGAAACAGTTCAAAACAGAAGCATGGCTGAGGCAGCGTATGCTTGATGCTGTATACCGATAATTCTCTTTCCGATCAGCTGCTCCAAGTGGTGCAGTGAGAGTAATATGGAAAAAGATAATCTGCTGTGGCAACCCCTAACGGAAGCAGCTGAAAGATACAATATGCGGTTAAATTCAGTGTATTTAAAAAGCCGCGTCAGGAAAAGAAAGGATAAACACACAGGAACAGTAGCACTGCTTTGATGCTGGGTGCTGCCATTCTGCAAAACCGAGCGGAGAACTTGCATACAACAGGGTATGAGGTACCGTGGAAATGTGTGTGGCTTTACGCCAAGTTTAGGTTTTATATATCGGGATTTGAATGTGGAAACGTTCTTACGCAACATTTCTGTGCGTACGCACCGTTTATACATGAGGCCCCTGGAGGCCCGCAGTGGCTGCAGGTTTTCATTCTAACTCTTTTCTTAATTAGTGACCTGTTTTTGCTGCTGATTAACTTCTTTTGAATTCATTTTAATTGACTTTTTTTTTAAGATTTGTTCCCTGGAATTTTTTCATCGTTCCTCTGAATTGCTTCAGAAATGAAGTGTGAGGTGAGTGAGCCAACAGAAGACCAACTAAGTCAGGGCCTCAAACTCCAGGCAATTTCACTCCAACCAGTTGTTAAATTAGGCGCTGAGTCTTGTTAATTAAAGCCATTCTTTAATTCCATGACTTGTTGATGCTTTCATTGTGCAATTGCAGACATTTTTAAAATCATTGATTTTTTTCTTTACTTTTCTAAGAGCAGTGTTAAACTGTTTTGGAGACCTGAGCAAATCAACATTCCTGAGACCTCCACCCTTTTTATTTTCAGATATGGTGTGATGGTCACAGTTTGCTGGTCCTGTTTTGGTTCATTTTGTATCTCATTATTGTTTGGCTGCTAATTATAGAAAAAGAAACAACTAAGGAGTCTGAGTCTTCAACAGCAAGTCAATTAAAATGAATTCAAAAGAAGTTAATTAGCAACAAAAAAGGTCACTAAATAAGAAAAGGGTTAGAATGAAAACCTGCAGCCACTGCGGCCCTCCAGGACTGGAGTCTGAGACCACTGATTTAGCTAGTACTTTTTATCAAAAATGACCTACAAACAACATGTTTTTTTGTCAAAGTTGGGTATTTGCAGGTTAAGTGACTTGCTTAGCATCACATAATGAAGGATATAACTGCCAGCTGTAAAGGTGAAGGCCCAGTTGTTTCGTACTAGATCATAGTTAGTGTTATGTGAATATCCATTTTGGGTCTCAGTACTACAGTATAAAGTTACTACTCCATTTTTTTCTTTTCAGATTATGGTTTTGCCTTACTTGTTATCTTTTTGTGTGCCTAACATAATAAAGTTCAGGAATCTGATGCAATCTTCCTGCACGTGGTTTACTGATAAACAAGAAATATCTTAGTTAAATTTGTACTTAAAAAAACATTCTCTGTGGTGAGGATGATTGTTAAGCCTTTAACAGTATAATTCCTCATTACCTTTGGTGGATATAAAATCCATCCTTCTACAATCTACTTTAATTTAGAGTCTGTGCCTATCCCAGCATTTGATATGTAGCAGAAGCAGCCCTGACTAGGGACACTATTGCATTGCTAGGATTACGCAGTTACTCACCAACATCGACACAGGTAGAACATACAAACTCTACACCAGCACTGTCCAGGTTTGAGTTGCACCCCAAGACCCAACATCAGTGAGGCAGCAGTCCTAACCCCTGTGCTGTCTACTTTATTAAAAGGTTTGTGATATTTGAGACTGGTCTGATCTCAACAGACAAGCCCCCAGTTCTTCTATTCTCAGATGAGTATTGGCTGGCAGGAAAATGAAGATGTTTAGACACAGGCAATATTAATAAAGAGAGGCAGCATTAAATTATGGGCTGCAAAATAGATATGCAGATCATGCAAACAATAATTGTTCTCCTTACACTTCTGTTGTAGTTTTGTGATAAAAGCATGCTGCACCTTTCAGATATTATTAATCTTTGCATTATTTCTGACAAATCCTCAAGTGGGTGCTAGTGATAAACAAATCAGGACCACATAAACAAAGACATCAAAGTATGGCACTTTTTCCATTTCACTGATTCAAAGCGCAAATGCTGTGGGCCTCTGAGGCAATTTGCGACAATGGTAAATTTTCCTTTACAGGAAAAGACATGAAATCATCCAGGGAGGCATAAAGACCTCCAGTACAACATGTAGGTATCTGCAAGCCTTTACAAACCTGGACAGGTTCAGTGTTATTGTCTGTTCTTTTATATAAAAAAGATCATCTAATAATGTGAAAGCTGCAAGGTAAAAAGGATGCTTGCTAATATTGCTATAAATCCCCTGGATAATGCTCTAAACATCTTGAGGAATGTTTTGTGGATAGATGGTTAAACAATGTAGCTCTTTAGGAAAAAACGATCCATGGATCTCTTTAGAACACATTGATCCATTGAATTAAATGAAAACCAAATGCTGTATTCCACTGTAGGAATATAATACATGCAATTGATGAGCAGCTATCTTTTTCTGACCACATTTCTGTTTCTTGTTCATGCAGGTTTACGCTGTACAACATCCGCTAGATCAGACCCTATCTGACATGCCATGCAACCTCTGGTCCAGACTTTGGTCTTGTCGCATCTGGACTACTGCATCTCACTTTTGGCAGGAGTACTCACATGAGCTATCAAGATTTAACCAGCCGAGATGGGCACATGTCACTCTTCTCTTCAGGTCGCTTCATCAGCTCCCTGCAACAGCAAACATTAAGTTCAGATCCCTGATGCTTGCCTACAGAGTAGTCAGTGGGTCAGCACCTGTGTATGTGGAGACACTGTTGAAGTGCTATGCTCCTTCTCGCCCATTCAGGTCTCTATGTGGCATCAAGTCTCAAACCAGACTCTTTCTCTGTTTGGTTCTACGTTGCTGGAATGGGCTACCTACCTCCTTCTATATTGCTGACTCCCTCAAAGAATGTAAGAAGTGTTTGAAGACCCATCTGTTTTGTGAGTCTGTCTAATTGAAAAGAAAAAAAAAACTTTGTGCTGTGATACTTTATATTTTTGGTTATTTGTTTATATGGTTAATTGCTTTATTGATTGTAATCTGTGATTGTAAATGTTTGAGTTATTACATCTTTTCATTTGTGGCAATAAACGTTTGTTATTCATCCTATTACTCATCCTATTACACTCCTATTACTCATCCTATTACACTAGCTAATCTTACTCAATTGTTTACCTCATTTGTAAATCGATTTGGATAAAAGTCTTGCTAAGCAAATAAATGTAAATGTCACGACTGGTAGGAATAATGCTGTGGACTGAGGATATACTTAATATGTCAGGTGCACCAGAAGGGAGTTTTCTGAAGGCTACTATCTAAAGGGAATTGCCATTGTGGACTGGCACATTGAGAAGCCTAGTAAGCAGATAGCACAACAGGGTTCAAGTTAAGGAAACAGCCTGACACCACCCTTAATACTGGAGTATAAACAGCTGTGGAAAAGAGTATTAGCTGTATAAATGGAGGTTGGGGCTCGTTGATGCAGCACATTCAATAGTAGGTGTACTACTACTACTACACTAAAATCTTTTTACTGTGCTCGTATTCAAACCCCAGGGTGAGCTATGAAACAAATCTGGAATTATGGGGATCAATTGGGATGAAGGTTCATTAGAAAAAGTGCTGGAACAGACTGAGTTGTGGGAAGGTTAAACGAGCAAGTCTAGCTAAGTTTGGCATCCTTTTAGGGTGAACAAGGACTAACCTAGTGTATAGTCTGTCTTGTGCTACTTTGGCAATTCAGTTCAGGGTCAATGGATCACAGTAAATATCCCCCTTTTACAACCTGAGTCACTATCCCATGTTTTGCATCATCCAAAAAATACACATAATTAAACCAAAATCACAATTAAGAGATCCAAATTTCATGTTACTGGTTGAAATATTATTATTACTTTCAAATAAAATACTCTACCTAAAATTGTCAGAATAAAAGAAGAAAACATTTGGCACAGTGGGCAACTTTGTAGCTGGACATGCAGCTTGGGAGCACATGCACAATTCAAAAGAGAGTTAAGGTAAAAATTAAGGGAAAAGAACATACTGTTTGCTGAATCAACATCAGAAGAACAAGATGCATACTGTACGTCAATCAGGAGGCTCAATAGAATTGCCAACACTATTATTAAACCTGTAATTTTTTTATACAGAGTTTTGCGATACAGACATGATCAGTCCCATACTGTTGTCTGATGTCATGGAGTTACAGTATATATGGATTTAAGAAAGATGGTACATAGGACATGCAACAATGTGTTGGCTGACACTTTTGAGCCAATGAATACACAGGATTTTCAAGTTGGAATTTGAAAAATTGAGTATAGTGGTCATTTTATATAATTCTTGTCAGGCATCCCACTAAATCTGTAAGTAAAAAGTTTACTTTTTTTCATTTTAATCAAAGTTGCCTGGGAATGCAGATGATTTTATCAGACAAAAAATGTTGAAGGACCCTAAGTAAGCAGGGCGTATTTGTGGAATATTGTTTATTTTTAATATATTCTGAAACTTAGCTCCACTTTTAGATTTATAATCCACCATGCTTTGTTTCCACTTGCAAATAAACAAAAGAATACATTGATTTTTAGGGTTTTTTTCCCAGTTAGCAGCGAGCTTAAGTGCATGGTTAAACCCAAGACTGAATGAGTGAGTTAAGTTAAATAGACCATATTATTATTTTTTTAACTTATGTTTATGATTTCATGAGAGTTCAATTGCCTGGAGAAGCTCCCTACAGTGTATGATTACTGTCATTCTTGGTCATGACTGAGTATGATTACTGTCATTCTTGGTCATGACTGAGTGCTCATATATAGATCTGTTTGGCCACCTGCCCAGAGAGTAATGCAAGTCTGGATTATATAATTCATCAAGAATTCTTATAATATTAACTTTCATTTAAAGTATACATTAGAAGATATGGTTTCACAGTAATTCTTGAAGTCTTTTTGCAGAGACATTTAAAATAAATGTGTATTGTTTATAGATCTTTCAACTTATTTGAAGAAAACACACTTTAAAAAGGAGAGAATTGACACTGGCGATTAGTCTGCATTAATATCTTTTAATAAACAGTCAGACTTTTGGTAGTGAACATATTTGGTATGATAGCACAAAATGCCTGGACAGGCACACACCACTCTGGCAGCACTGCTCTGTGATCTTCATCAATATATGCTTAGTTTTGAATGAAAAAATAATTTGTAGGCAATTTTTTAAATTTTGTCACAGTTTTTCATTACCTACTTCTCACATGAAGCACTATTGTGATCAATAATATGACCATTGCCATACTTTGCAATGTAAATCAGAAGTAATTAAGAAATTAAGCTGGCTCACATTTGAATAAAGTAATCCTCCCAGTTCTTCGTAATTGAATAAAAATACTGTGATATTGCAACTGCGTTGCAGGGTGGCATGGCTTGTTTGCTACATATGTGATTCAGATGAAGATCTTTGTTTTGTATGTAAACATTTAGATTTGGACCTGTATTCCGTTTATTTCCTCATCAAAATATACCTGTCCCCCTTTTGAGATGTCAGTTCACAGCTTAAAGGCCAGAAGAAAATCTGACTAGTATTGCTGGAACAGCTACAGAATAGTGTGGCTGGAGTGTGAAAATAAAAGCCTTAACACTTCAGTGAGAAAGGTTGGCACTGCGATAATTCAAAGCTATAAGATGGAACAGTAACAGACAGTAAACTGTGCTCACTATTTAAAAGAATATTAAATAATATTCCTTTAATATATATTACACCTTAATATATAGCACGATGTGTAGATAACAAATCCAAGGAGGTTATGCTCAGGCTTTATAATGCACTGGTGAGGGCTCATCTGGAGTACTGTGTGTAGTTTTGGTCCCAGGCTACAAAAAGGACATAGCAGCACTAGAAAAAGTCCAGAGAAGAGTAACTAGGCTGATTCCAGAGCTAAAGGGGATGAATTATGAAGAAAAATTAAAAGAGGAGATGATTGACTTGTTTAAAATTATGAACGGAATTAGTACAGTGGATTAAGACTCTTATTTTAAAAAGAGTTCAACAAGAACACACGGACACAGTTGGAAACTTGTTAAGGGTAAATTACGCACAAACATTAGGACATTTTCTCTACACAGAGAACACAGACACTTGGAATTATTTTCCAAGTAGTACAAAAGTACTCTTTATGTTTTTATAGGCCGATTTTTACTTAGTGCTTTAACTTCTTCTGGTTAAGCTTGTACTTGACTTAGGCGAATAAGCTCGTTTTCTGCTTTAGACAAGTCATCTAGAGACAGTGGCTTTAGCCTCATTATTGATTTGTATTCCTTCATATGTTTCGCGATCAGCATCTTTTGTCTTTCTGGGCTATGTCCAGATTGGCTGACTGTATATTAAATTGCCTTTCTCTCTTCTTTCAAACGCATTAGCACTTCTTTAAACTTAAGGAACCAAGCTATTGTTTTCTTTAATTTGTACCATTCTGAGTAGTACTCTATAAGTCTTTTTACCAGTTCAGTTTTTTCTTCTACACTTACAAAATTTACTACGCACCTTTTGATTTCCGGTTCGTCGCTAGTAGACAAGTCCACCTCATCCGGTCTCTTAGGCCATTCGTGTTCTGGCTGTAGTAGAAAATTCGGGCTTTGTATCCAAGTCTTACTTTTGATGAAGCCTTCTATTGTCAAACCTCTTGATGCCTGATCCGCAGGATTTTGTGCAGATGTGACGTATCTCCATTGCGAGGGTTGCATGTGCTCTCTTATCACTGCGATTCTGTTGGCAACAAATGTTTTGTAGCGTGCACTTTCATTTGTGATGTACCCTACTACTGTGGTGCTGTCAGTCCAAAAAATTGACTCTTGTAGGGGAATCTGCAGTTCTCTTTTTAACATTTTGTCCATTTTGACTGCAACCACTGCTGCTATAAGTTCCAATCTTGGTATAGTGACAGATTTTAGTGGTGCCACTCTCTCATTTTCTTTGTTAGTCAAAAGGAGATAGGAAACAGTGCCATACCCGTTTTCTGAAGCATCTCCAAAATGATGCATTTGTGCGGTCATTATTTGACCAAATCCAGGCGGTTTAAAGCACCTGACTACATTAAAATCTACAAGTAGCTGCAAATTGTCCATCCATTTTTTCCATTGCCGAACGTACTTAGCTTCCACTTCTTGATCCCAAGCATGAATTTAATGTCTTCCTGTGACATTTCCTCTTTTTCTTCACAGTCGCGTTCTGGAAAGTCTATATTGTATTGCTTAAGTAACATTTGTTCTACTTCCTTTATTGTTACACAATTGACTGAACATCTTTTTTTACTTTCGTTGTCTGACTCCTTTGTATAGCAAGTAACAGTCCATCCTAGAACTGTTCTCGTTGCAAAAGGTCCATCTCCTTCGCTATGTATGATTTCCCATGGCTCCAAGAGTTTACGAGAGTCTGTACCTATTATTAAACCTACTTCTGTGTTTATTTGGGGTAGGTGTACATTTTTAAGGTAAGGCCATTTCATAATATCTTCTTGAGTAGGAATTTTATCTTTATTTCCAGGTATAACAGTTGCTGTACGTACCTCTGGTAAGTCATAAAACATGTTTTCTTCTAACCCACAGACTTGTAACTCTGTTAAGATTTTACATTTTAATGGTTTTTCTAGATTATTTAGAGTGTTGAGATACAGATGCGATTTTCTTCCCGAGAGGTTTAATTGTTCTCTTAAGCTCTCTGTGCAAAATGTGGCTGTGCTAAATGGGTCTATTAGAGCATATGTTTCAATATATTTTTCATTCCCTTTGGATTTGACTTTAACTGGGACCGCAGCTATGACACTATTTCCGGCCCCGGTTGTCATACAAAACTCTTTCGGTGTTATGGGTGCATTCGTAGAAGAAGAGCTTTTCGGTTTCGATTTAGAGCTCTCTTCTTTAATGGATTTATCTTTATCATCATAAGCATCTCCTATATAAACGTGGTTTCCATAAAATTTTTCTAACATTCTTCTGGTATTTTTATATCCTTCTTCTGGCAGCAATTATGCGTTATTCAGAGCAATGTTTCTAGGTTCGCCTTTGGTGAATTGTACCAAATACTCTAATTTGCTACCAGGATCACTCACTTCTTGGTCGATGATTTGATCAAATGCTCTTATAAAGTTTATATACTGTAAGTCAATGGATCGCCTTCAAATACTGGGATCTTTTTGTGGGGTACATTAGGCGCTTGTGTTTTGTTGCTGTTTCTGTTGATCATAACGTTGTTCATGATGCAATTGTTGAAAAAGCGCTTCATTGTGTTGCTGATAAAACAGTTGCTGGGGTTTATTTTTACTTTCATTCGTATTTGTAAAGTTGTAACTGTTCGCATCTGATGACTTTTCAAATTTCACATCTGGTTTCTGACTCAGTCTATTTGGACTACGATTGCGCCCTTTAAGTGCTTTTAATTTTGTGTCGGATTCTGCTATAGCTGCCTCCAATTCCAATTGATTTCTTTTAATTTTCAATTGAGCTTCTTCAGCTTCTCTTTTAGCTTTTATCTGCATTTCCTCAGCTTTTCTCTTAGCTTTTAACTGTATTTCTTCCATATTTAGAGCCTGTTGCTTTCTTTGGTTCTCTGCTTTAGCCAACAGCACGACGTGTGCTGCCTCTTGAGATCTGATGGCGCTAATAGAAGTCCCGGCTGAACTTGTACTACGTTTAGATTTGGGAGGCTTTGGCTGAATTTGCCGCCAAACTTATATGACTTTTACTTTGAATGGAAACCTGTGAGATACTATCTTCTGGAGAGACGTCAGGAAAGTCATTCGTCGTTCTGTAATCCTTGAATAAGTTAGCCGAAAAGTCGGGCTGCTGGTTGAAGCTTATATTTTGACGTACTTCAAAAACCCATTCCATCGTATTTTCTGAAAATGTGTGAACAATTTCCATTTTAGCATCAAAGTCCTTTTGAAGCATTTTCCGTATATCTTCATTGCTCTGGAGGGATAAGAGTTTGTCACTTAACCTTTTATATTCCATTCTCTGGTTAAAGAACGAGTTCTCGATGATCGGTTTTATAGATTCACAATTAAATTCATTTTTTCTTAAATCCTTCACAAACTTCATCACATTAGATAATTGTATTTGCAGTCCATTTCGGATTGAAGTTTAGTTGTTAATGAATTGGACGGCTTTATGTCATCATCAGGATGATCCTCCATTGAAACATCATGATCGTCGTGACTTCCGCTCACACCACTGTTACTTTCAATGGGGGTTCGAAATGTTCTCTGGCTCCCGGACTCAGATGCCATGGCGATGAAAATGCAGGCTTGCTTTCTTTTATAATCCAAGGAAATTTTAAACTTTCAGTCCCAGGCAGGTTCAGATCTTAAGCAGGTTTCAAAACTTCAGGCAGGTTTTTTAACTTTAGTGTAGCCACCGATGTATAAGGCGAAGTCAGGCACGGGTAAGACGTGTGTCAAAGAAATCTCTCAGTCCAAAAGTTTGTTTTAAAAATATTTAGTGAAAGTTAAAAGCAAATAATCCATACAAGAACAAAAGGAAAAGTAGTTACACACATAGAATAAAGGCAAAAAAAAAAGAAAAAATGTATCTTCTATAAGCTTAGCTTTTCTTAAGAAGCTTTGGTTATTTCTATACTTAAAGGCTATTTATTTCTTCTTCTGTATGCTTTAAACATACAGTTCAACTCTTAAATCTTTTATTTTACGTGTTACTTCACACTCAAAAGGCCCGTAGGCCGTTGGCACATAGACATGCGCCCAGGAACGGTCACGTGCGCAAGCACGAACGTGAACACAAACAAGGACACGGTTAAAAAACCGTATGCCTCTGTACCTTACACAAGGCAAGGTTAGACACTAACTGAAGAACATTGTTTACTCAAAACTGACAGGAAAATACCAACTCAATTCCATTCACGGGGGTTATAGGAACCTCCCATATTTTATGCATTATCATCTAATAAATATTCATACATTTTATAGAACTAGGAAAATGGCTCTTACAATGTTATTTTAAAAGAATTAAGTGGATAGAATGGCAAGCTTTGTTGGGCTGAATTGCCTGTTCTGAGATAGATTGTTCTAATGTTCTAATTTGTAAATTTAATGCATAAATACTACAGTATATAACTCTAAAATGCATGTATAATATTATAAAAATATAGCATATAGTGCAAATGAATGATTTAGATTTAGGGGTGTCACTACACTGGTTACCTGTGTCATTCAGGATTGACTTTAAAATTCTGCTTATGGTTTATAAAGCGTTAAATAATCTCACCCCATCTTATATATCGGAATGTCTGACACCTTATATTCCAAATCGTAACCTTAGATCCTTGAATGAGTATCTCCTTAGAATTCCAAGAGAATAGGAATTCGGCAGGCTAATACAGTGGAGCACTTTAAAACACTGCTGAAAACACATTATTTTAACATGGCCTTTTTATAACTTCACTTTAACTTAATCCTGATACTCTGTATGTTCAATTCATCATAATAACTATTCATGGTGGCTCTAAAATTCGTACTGACCCATACTCTCTCTTCTGTTTCTTTTTCCGATTTCTCTGTGGTGGTGGCCTGCGCCACCACCACCTACTCAAAGCATCATGATGTTTCATCAATTATGGATGGATCAAAAGCCAGAAGTCTACGTGACCATCATCATCAAGTCCTTCCGTGATAACCCTAAATCCAAAATGGACTGTTTCATTTATGTTAGGTAGAATGCCCAGAGGGGACTGGGCGGTCTCATGGTCTGGAATCCCTACAGATTTTATTTTTTTCTCCAGCCGTCTGGGTTTTTTTTTTTGTTTTTTCTGTCCATCCTGGCCATTGAACCTTACTCTTATTCTATGTTAATTAATGTTGACTTATTTTATTTTCTTACTGTGTCTTTTATTTTTCTATTCTTCATTATGTAAAGCACTTTGAGCTACTTTTTGTATGAAAATGTGCTATATAAATAAATGTTGTTGTTGTTGCAGATTACCATGAAAGTGAAGCCTCAAGATACAGCAAGGTAGTGTACTTAAAATAAAAGAACATTTTATACAATGATATCTGAGGTAGCTATATGCATTTTAAAGTTGCCCCTATGCCATCCCGTCAACTGTAATAAATAGTATATAACATAAGAAGACCGTATTAACAGAACCGAAAATACTATGAAGATAAAGCTGAAACAGTAGCATTGACAATGACACTATCACCAGCTTTGGTATATTAAAGATGTATTAGAAGAACGTTTTTGTATTTGCTTACATATAACAAGGTCAGTCCATCCAAAAAAAATCATCAAGGGACTAGAAAAAATACATGCTTTCATTTTTTTTTAACTTCTATATTGCTAAAACACAAATGCAGTACCTTACCCCTGCACACAGGACAATGACATGGCATCTAGCATCATATCCAAATTGAAGCAGTTACTGTATACTCCATTATATATTTATCTTACATTACACAAAATTAAGTGAAACTGGGAATTAACAGTTGTGCAGAGATTCCAGAGATTTCTTGCAAATTGGGGAAAACTATATAAAAGGAGAGGGTTAAGGTTAGGGGTAGGTTAGAGTTAAAGGAATGCTTTGAAAGAATGAGATCCACAGGAAAAGGACTTTTTTCGTACTGCGTTTAAATGCTAAGTTAAGTGCAATAACATTTTCACCAATGATATACTCCCGCAAAAATATGTTGTTTACCTCATGACTTATAAAGATTTAGTCTATTTATTTATTTATTTTTATCATAAATTATGGACTACTCTACTTTTTTATTATTGACAACTTCCTTTGATTAAACAAGTGTTGCCTTTGTTTTGTGGTTCATGTGCAGACAGAGGCCACTAACAGGGGTTCATCCAACACATCTGCAATTTTTTTTTCTCTGTAATACAAAATGTTTACAGGGTCTCATCTCTTGCATGGTGGACATTACAGAACTTTTCAATTTTTTTCAGGAAATAATAAAACATTAAACTTAACTAATACCTGTAATACAAAATGTCGCATCGCCTTCATGCTCTGTAATACAAAATATATTTACATTTAAATATTAAAACAATAATTATGATTAACAATTGAAATGCACCAACCTCCCAGCTCTGCAATGGCCCTCTTTCCTATTAAAATTAAACGTATCAAAATGTTCCTGGGCTTTTAGCTCTCACTATTTAATTAAAATAACAAACGAAAATCTAAACAAATAAATAAATAATATTGGATGGGTATTTAACTTACGTTACACCTTAAAGGTACAGTATTTTATTTCTGTTAATTTATTGCTAGACTGACCCTTGTTATGTACGACTGGGGTGGCCAAAGAATGGAAGGATGGGGGAAGGCATCTGCTTTGGGACACTGCCTCCCCCAGGACGCTAGATGGCGGCTTCCCTGCAGCATAGCAGTGTCCCGGATTCCCACATTGCACCATGGGATCTGGAGTTTGGCTGGGACATTGGGTGCTGCCAGGAGAAGCTGCAAGGAGACCTAGGCCAGAAGTACTCCAAAGTCACCGGGATGGAAATCCCAAAGTACTTCCGGGCTGAAGAAAATGCAAGTTCTCCATCTGACCCGGAAGTGCTGGAAAGTCACAGAAGCACTTCCAGGTCAAGGACTATATAAAGGACTGCTATAAACCCAGCAACGAGCCGGAGTTGGGAGTTAGAAGACAGAGATTGCTGGGAGGTGTGGAGGAGAGGATTGTGTGTTATTATTGCGATTATTATTACTTGCCTGTGTATGGTGATTGTGGTGCTTAGAAGCACTATTATAGGAAGGAAAGGAATTAACATACCTTTTTGTACTTTTACCTGGTGTCCTGGACGTCTGTCTATCGGGTTAGAGGGGCGACAGCGCCCTCTAGTGTCAACCCTGCACTCTGACCTCCAATGGTCATGTGAAAAGACAACGTCCCATCAGGAATTAATAAAGTATATCAAAGCCAAATTTTTTGGAACATATGCATACGTCTAATTAGGTATATTTGTTACACTACTCGTTTTGATACATGACCTTGGTCAGCTTTAACAGCCTTTAACATATTCTATTCTTGTAAAGACTGATTTCTCTATTGTAGCCACTTTCCCACTTCATCATGAACCCTGACATTACTTTCAAAACTTTTTCCAGATTGCATCTGTGTGGGCTCCAAAGAAGTTGAAATTTAACAAAGCATGAGCTGGGATATAGTCCAAATGGAAAAGAACATGTTGTGACAGCGTTCTCTGTTTAAAATTTACATTACCATGCAACATCATTTTGAGGGAAAATTGCACATGATATTGGAAATAGAGATAGGGGCAGGAGAAGTAAGTGGGACATTTCAATTTAGACAAAACCAAGTTTTAGAAATTTCCTGTTAACTTTGATTTAGACATAAAAATTGTTGCAATTTTTTTGGAAGGCTTTACATCATGGTTATAAATGAGTGCATAACATAATTTGTTTAAAAAGTTTAACTAAAAAGACTATGAAAAGATAAAAATATCAACCACATAAGAGTGTTGGAGTAACAGGGGCAAATTTGCTTAATTACTGTTGGAATGAGCTTGAAAAATGTAAGCAAATTAGGAACAAAATAGTTTGGTGCAGTGTAAGGGAACTGTAAATTGTGTAGTATTCACTATTATAATTCCCTTGACCAACCTCCTGGTGCAAACATCTTGCAGAATTGTAGTCACAAGTTGCAGAGTTCAATCTCCCATACCCTCTTCATAAAGGTTTGAAATTGTAAAAAAATAAAATAAAAAAGAGGAATTTCTTGTTTGAATAAATGCACTTTTTTCCAAGAAATATTGTCTTAGTTCCATCAGCTAATTTTCAGGTTCCCTTCGAGTCGAGTTTCAGTGCACTGGGGACACCAGAGTCTATACAGCTGCTAGCAGTACAAACCAGAAGCCAACCCATAACCTTTACACTCACTCATACTGGGCCAGTTTAGAGGCAGAAATAACCTAACATGCACATCTTTAAAAAATGGAAGAAAAAAACATTTTTTTCTTGTTATGCACTACACTCAGGGTATATTACACGGACTATATATGTATTGGATATTATTAAGTGCATCAGTCCACTGTTTCACATTTAGGATTCTGGTCAATATTCAGATTTAAAGTTTTCCTGTTTTAATAATTGAATAACATTTTCAAGAAATGAGAGTATTATTATCCTGCATTGCTACCTAATCTTTGATGTACGTTTCTGGTCAGAAACCAACATTGTCAGTTTCTCTGATAGTATGTTCTTTTGGTTCATTTTGTATCCTAAGAGCTGTTTGAGATATCTGGTTATACGTATACACACGGAACAGCTTGCACACACTGTGCGTCACTCAGTATCAAAGCTTTGATGTAAGTCAGTCTAGTTAACATTCTGACTGACCTATATGAAAATTCCAAAAGACCCTAGAGCAGTGTAGCATCAATTAGGAGCTTTGAGAAAGCAATGTATTGTTCAGGATTCCTTCACTGCAGAGACTAATAAACATGCAACAATGACTCACTGAAATCAAAAATCCTTTTAGAAGGAGGCACACAGGCAATGAATGCTTTTCTGAACGGCAGATGTACTCAGATGAAAAGGTGACCTTCCCCCCACCACCTGGTAGGATCCTGAAACTCCAAGTTCATATATTTGTGCTGCATATACCTGCAGATGTACAAGTGCAAACCAAAAAGAATCTGGTGGCCTTGAAGCGAATAACATGAAAGAAGGCAGGAGCCTTCTTGGTCTAAGAGCAAGGATGTACAGATCAGTACCTCAATCCCACTCTCTCTTTAATTTATATAATTTAATTCATACTTCCGCAAATGCACAGGTAAATGCAAGTAATGTTTTTGGGACCAGTGTCAAAAATGAATAACTTTTACATATACAAAACATGAGGAATGCTGCAGCTTAGTCACAGAATCATCCATCTCTTATAAGCCAGATGTAAGCATATCCACTAAAGAAAGCAATGATACAAACTGCTATTGATGAAAAAATTCAATTAAAAAATGTCTACCTAGAAATATGTTTTCCAGAAGTCTGTTACACATAATCTGCGGTGGGTTGGTGACCTGCCTGGGGTTTGTTTCCTGCCTTGTACCCCGTGTTGGCTGGAATTGGCTCCAGCAGACCCCCATGACCCTGTAGATAGGATATAGCGGGTTGGATAATGGATGGATGAAGGTTACACATAATTGATAAGTTATCCAGCACACATTACAATGCTAACTATGCTAATGGAAAGATAATATTATAGTAGACTATGATTACCATATAACCTATTACTGAATTTAATAATGAAACATGTTAAGCAATACTGTGTATTGTCTAATATCTAATCACTAATAGTACTGTAGGCCTTATTTTTTTTCCCCAAAAAATGATTGTAAAGTATGTAAAGTAATAGTCTATGACTTAATTTTAAAATACTTTCTTTACCTTGGGGGGCAAATTAACTACAAGTGACAAAGAAAAGATGCCCTAGTTTCCTTATTTGTACAAAGAATTGAATGTAAAAGGGGCAAACTTCAATTAAATTTTAAAGAGAATCTTTTTTAAGTATGATTATAGCACCTTCTTTATCTAAGCACAATCCACATTTTCAAGAATAACAGATGCAAACATACCCTTAATGGTGCTTTTGCAAATCGTGCTCTGTGATGGACTGGACTGCTTTGCTCAGAATGCAGCACTAAACAGGTTTAGACAGTAGATGGACACATGGTTGATGGTCAAGCGACTCCACTGTACATGAGCTGTTTTGTTTTCATATCCAGAAGCTCTTGATTGAGAGCATGCAGACTTGGAATATAAGGAAATGTTTGCCAGGAATGGTCCTACAAAAGTTTACCACTTGCAGTTCACCTGCTATTTCAAAAATACTGACATCTGACAGTCTTCAAGGTCTTTACGCACTGCTGCAAAAGACATTAGCACTTATAGCCTCTGAACAAGTCCCAAAATAGTTGGGGTGCCAAGAGGGCAAACTCTGTTTAATTAAACAGATGTATGATGGCACTATCGTGACAAAGCACACAATGGCCTTTTATCGCCCTCAGCGGCATTCTGTGTTATTTTCAGGACAGGTATCATCCCTGACAGTGGGCCCCTCAGGTCCAAATGAGACAACACCTTCCAGTGATGCCTCCCTCTTATATTGGCCAGAACAGAAGGGGCCGGGCTTCACTGGCTCCATTGCCTTCATGGGGCAGTTGCTTGGTGCTGCGAGGGAAACAGGAGACAAAACTTTTATCCTGAATTGGTACCACATACCTTAGGTGAGTCTAGAAGACAACCCTCAGGCGTTGTCACACACGTGTGATCGGGAGACAGCTAAAGGGCCTGAATAATAGCAGTACCACGCCAGACTACGGGGTGGTAAGCTGCACTGACTTTCCCTCTCAATCCTCTGCAGACCATCCACGGGAAATCCTTTTAGGTTGTGGCGCCATTGATGATGTCACTTCCAGTACTGGCGCTATTGATGACATCATTTCCAGCACAGGTGCTATTGAAGATGTCACTTTCCGGTTCTGGTGTCATTGATGTTGGCAGTTCTGGTCATGACAACATCACTTCTGGTTCCGGCCTAGATGACGTCACTTCCTGTCCCCGCCTCTAAAGCCCCCATATTCTAATTTTTAAATCAGTTCTGTTCTGGACTCAAATCTGAATACAACTGATCAAAAACAACCCTTTTGCAACCAGGGCACAATAACCTTTTTTGATGTTTTTGTGTTATTCTTGTAACACACTCCATTTACTTGTGGAACAGGGCCAGTTTAAAACCACCATTTAACACTATCAAGAGGTAATTTTTGGATTCACCTAGTGTCTCAAATGAAGCTTAAATGAACAGGCAAACTCCTCACAGATGGCACCCCAGCCCAAAGCAGTGTGGTTCTTTACTGTAACACAGCAATTGTCCCTATTGTATCACTGTTGCTTTAATCATGTGTTTAACTGTAATGTTGTTTTTGGAATTTCTGAAAATGTGATCTCATTAAATTGTTTAAAACTGCATCAACTGTTATAATAGGCATATTGCAGTTAACTACAATTAACAAGTATTGTGTGACAAAACTGAAATGTACTAGGCAGAGGAGTAGCTTCAGTGACAGACTTTTGTCACTGTCTTGCTCCACTGACAGACTTAGGAGATCGTTCCTCCCCCACACTATGCGACTCTTCAATTCCACCCGGGGGAGTAAATGCGAACATTAATTTTATTTAAATTCTTTTCATTTTTATTACTATTTAATTTAATATTGTTTCTTTGTATCAGTATACTGCTGCTGGATTATGTGAATTTCCCCTTGGGATTAATAAAGTATCTATCTATCTATTTATCTATCGATCGATCTATCTATCTATCTAGTAGCAGCTATATCTAAGGTAGGAGAGAAAAAGTAAAGCCTGTGTAATCTTGACATGCCAAATGAAGATTGGATATCCTAATGTTGCATTTGTAACACTTTTCTTTTTTCAATGTAGGGATAACTTTTGTTTTGGCAGATACACACTGACTCAGCCCTCCACTAGTTCAATCTGTTGTTACACACATAAATGAAATATTATGTCACCTGCCTCAGTTAAGTATTCTCAATTCAGTGCAATAACATGACTAACAAGGACATATTGTTTGGACAACGTGTGGGAACTGAATTTCTAGTGAATGAGAAAGTATTGATAGCCGATTTTATGTACAACTTCATCTTGTACTGTATATAGTCATGACTTTCTATATACAGTGTGTGCTAGTAGTGTCAAACGATGTGCACAGTTTTGTAAAGATAAGGATACACATCACACATAAGCCCTACAATGGTCAGCCACAAACTGCCTCCAACAAGAGCAAAGGATAATTTCAAGAATTCATGAGAGAGAATTGATGCATGAAAGTCAGAGAAATTCAAGTAGGCAGTGGGAAAGGGCATCATGAGGTATAGGAGCTGGTGCGGAGTTTGGGAAAGTTCCTGCACACAGACTGCCCTCTTCCTAACCAAAAAGTTTGCAAAAACTTTTTCCTTGTAATTGTGCATCATACTGTTGAAGGGTATGGCTTGCTCCCCAGTATTGTTACAAAAAAAGTGATAAAACTGAATTTGACCTGCAAACAAAACGGATACAATAAAGTACTGCTACAAGATAACTGTCAGATTTTTTTGAATTATGTCAAAAATGTTTTGATTAGAATAGGGGTTACTTAATGAAGTAAAGAAAAGTATGAAGATTTGAGAGGCATTTAGTAACTTTCAGTTTCTATATTCATTAATTCATAAACTGAATATGCTTATTATTTTGGTACAACTTGTGTAAAAAAACACTTTAAATGACAAATACCATCCAAATAAAACAAAATCAGATTTTAATAACTATGTGGAAGTTTTCATGTATTATTTGATTATTTTAAAATCGTCTGATCGCTGCTCTTGTTGCAGGTTTCTTTATGCCAATACCTTGGTTCTACAGCCTATTAATCTGTATGTATGTAAATGACCACACTTATTTTTAGGGTTGAGTAATACAGAAAGTTTCCTTGGGGAGACACAAATCAGTCTTTTTATTTTACTTTTCTCTACAAAAACATACCAGTCTCTTAAGTAATGGCTCTCATTGACAGTGGAAATTGACAATGTGTACCACATAATAAACTGTGACCTCTATCAGAAGTATTTTTTTCAACATCTGTATGAGCAAAACTGGTTTCTAATTTATTCACCTATGCACTTAAATTTACAGCTCATGCATTTAGGCAAGACGATCAATTTCGCAGCTTTATCTGGGTTGAAAATGGAGCTACGGCAAAAACTTGTATCTAACAGGCAACTTGACGTAAACAAGGAATCACTGTTCTCTGACAACCAAGAGAATGAACTGTATTCTTTACGCTGGCTTAAATATTTCTAGAACCAATTAAACATAAAATAAGTGAAGGAGGGAATCTACCTTTTTAATTTTGAAGAACATTAGAATAATTATGATGAGAACAGGCCATTAAACCCAACAAGCTCATCCATCCTAATTATCTAGATTCTCCAAAAGAACATCATGTTGAGTTTTGAGGTCTCTAAAGTCCTACTGTCTTCCAGACTACTTAGTCATTTATTTCATGTGTCCATGGTGAAAAACGTTCTAACATCTTTGTGAAATCTGCTTTTAACAAGACTCCAAGCACATCCCTGTATTCTTGCTGAAGAATTTAATTTAAAATAACAGCTAGGACCCACTCTACTAATTACTTTTACAATTTTAAACACTTTGATAATCATCACCTCTAAATCTCCACTGGCTTAAAGTGAAAAGGTTCAGCTCAGACATGCATCTCAGACCCAGAATCAGCCTAGCTGCTGTCCTCTGTACTTTCTCTGGTGCTGTAATGTCTTTTTTCAATATGGAGAACAACATTCCAGAGAGTACTCAAGGTGAGGCCTTTCTAGTTTACTAATTTATTGTATATTTTGAGTATAACCTCCACACCTCTACTCCACACATTAGGATATTTAACCTAATTTCCTTTTAGCCTTCTTGATCTTTTCTATACACTGTCATGATGTAGAGAGTAACAAGTCCACTATGATCACAGATCTTTCTCATAAGTTGAATTTTCAAGTTTCAAACCTCTCATTGTGTAATCATATATAACATGTATACTTCCTATGTGTAATACATTACATTTACATACATTAAATTTATATCTGCCAAAAATCTGCCCAAGCCTGTACACTATTCATGTACCTCAGGAATTTAGCTGATTCTACATTCTCTGTCTCTGCAGAAGTAACACTGTAGTTGAGTCAACACTGAAAAACAGAAAGCCAAAAAGAGATGACAATTTTATAACTTTTGAACATCTTTTGATACCTAAGTTCTCAACTGCCACAATGAAAAAAATATTTTTCATCTTTATATTGAGAAAATATTTTTTTCCTCAGCAGTGTTATACCAGTCGCAAATACTTAAAGTGACTCAGCTGGAAGGCAGTATAGACTTGTGCAGCCTGCTTTTTTAATTCCAGCCGATCTCGTCATATTGTGTGCTAGCACAGTGGATTGTGAGCAACTGCAAAGATGGTATTAAAAAATGGCGTGAAAGAAGAAACTGGAACAAAAACAGTTTTCAAAAATATTGAAGTATTGCTATTAAAAACAAAATAAAGAGGGGTAAACAAAAACTTCCACGAATTGTTAATAAAATTACAAGAATATCACCAGAACTAACATGCTAAGACTAGGAAACGAATCAACAACAATATTTATTTACAAGATGAAGAAATAGAAATATGTTTAGGCAATACTAAGGTACAAAGAATAAATTAGGCTCCGATAGCCAGGAGGACAAAAAAAAAACAAAGAAAAAACTCCAGAGTTTTGAAAAAAAAAATCTACAAGGCGTTCCGAGGCCACAAGGCTGAACAGTCCCCACTGGGCAACCGCCCGGCCCCACTGGAATCAAGATGTGGAAAGGTTAATAACCTGAATTCCTAACAATAGTTCAAGACTTCAGGCCTTTCTCATTGGAGGCAACCCTATTTCTTTTCTGGCCTGGATGTAGTGATGTATTGCCAGGCTTGGCAATACTTTTTTTTTTTTTTGCATTTTACTGATTTTATTAAACTCAAATAACATTCCGTATATGCAAGTCAAGTTTAACAAAACTAGGTTAAAAACAAATCAACCTCCACCCATGAGAAAGAGAGCTAGGCCAACCGAGTAAAACTCCTCAATTTAAATGCTTAATTTAAAATGTTATTGATTAGATCCTGCCAGGTTCTGAAAAAGTTTTGTAAAGATCATCTAAGTGAGAATTAGATTTTTTCCAATTTCAGATAATATATAACATCAGTAACCCACTGACTCAAAATAGGTGAGTTAGCATTCTTCAAGTGGAGCAAGATAAGTCTACGTGCTAATAGTGTAGTAAAGGCAATTATACTGTAGTTTGTTTGTGCTTCTCCACTTTAATTCCATCTGAAGTACACCAAACACAACTGTTAGTGGACTAGGAGGGATTGTGACACCAAGGCTGTCTAAAAGGCATTTAAAGATTTGGTGCCAAAATGATGTTAATTTGGTGTAGGCCCAAAACATGAGGCCTAGTGAGGCTGGAACTTGATTGCAGCGTTAGCAAGTTGGATCTTCAACCTGGAAACATTTTGTACAATTTTAAACGACACAGATGTGTTAGATAGATGATTTTAAGTTGAATAATTGTATGCTTTGCACATATGGAACTCGAGTGAATTCTGTGCATTGCTACCTTTCACTTGTTTTCTGAGATGTTGAGTGAGAGATACTTTTCCCACTGTACTCTGAGATCTTTGAAAGTAAAGGACTGTAAAATGTTTTTATATATTACGGAGATTCTGTCTGATTCCTCAAGACTTGACAATACTTCTGACGGCTCAGGGCATCAGATGTTCCAATTGCTGATGTTTATGTTCTCTATTTCATCCTCTTCCTTTTTCTTTTACCTTCAACTAGGGGTTGCTCTTACGTTTCACTGTGTTTCTTTGTCTACTTCTTTTTCCCAATTATATTTTGCTATCCTTTATTATTATTTAGGCCTGTATCACCTGCAACAAAGATGTTTCTCTATATTATATGAAACCCATCAAAAAAAAAAAAAACTCTTAAAACATTATCAGTTAATTTAGTATCACCATTGTTGACTGAAATATAATTTTTAACAAAATTACTATAGCATCTAAGAACTCCAGTTACTATCATTCTCAATTTAAATTTGTGCACCACTAATATTTAATACCCCACAGACTCTTTGCTATGGGCTTATCAGCTGAAATCTTGTGTTCCCTTTGTTCCTTCAGTTCCCTTTGTGCCTTCCTACATATGTTCTGGGAATACCCCACTGTTATGGCTTTCTGGTGATTCAAAACCCCTTTCTCATCTCAAATTTTAACTGTTTGGCACTTTTCTGCTGTCATTTTCTCTAGCCATCTTTCTTTCTAGAAAAGGCTATTATCTCTAGGCGGAATTGCCGCAAATATATGGAAAATATAGTTTTTTTCAATCTTATAATGTTTGAGTTGTCTGTGGCATAGATTAATGGTACATATTTTAAATTAGCAGTCTGTTGTACATCTTGTTAGCCATATGGAGAGGAGCTATAATTCAATGTGCATGTAGTTTTTTCTTTTCTTCCTCCCTTTGTTGTCTCTTGATTTCATTCTGCCTTACTCTCCAGGCAATCTAAGGCCAGGTGTGGGTGGAATTGTGGGAGAGATCTCAAATTGGGGGTTGGGAGCTGTGGGGTGGATGCTTTGTTGCCATATTACAATGTATTTTTCTGCCATCTGTTGTAATTATTCACAAGTATTTGATCACAAATAAGCTAATTCAGGACAAACACTATTCAAGGTTTAAATCTGTAATCTTGGACAGAGAGCTGAAGCATTGCACTGAATTTTACAACTCACATGGCATTGTGTGCCTTAGCAGCTCTCCAGTAAAATGATGAGATTCGAAAAATGGTGGTGTGACACATTTAAAATATTAATATCTCCCAAAAATGAAAAGAATTTTTCCAAAAGAAATGAAAATAAAGCATTAAGAATATTCACAAGAAATCAACTGAAAGAAAATCATCCAGGGCAAACAAAATTTTAAAAGAAGAATCTGAATCCTTACACTAAATTGTTTGATTCTGAAAATTTATAAAATGAAATATTTTCATTATTGAATTTACTGTTTTTTAAGCTGAGGGAGTTTTGTTGCTCTTTGGTAAAATCCACACATTGAAAGCAATTAAAGTTGTCAGTTGCTTTGTTAATAAAATACTATATCAAGCAGCATCTTACTACTATATTTTATATTTGAATAGTTTTTTATATTACAACACATAGCCTATTTACTGTAAAAAGAACTGTAGTAAAAATAATACATATATGTGGTATAAAGGAAGAAGTGTTAGGTTTCAAGACTGTCACCCTAATTACTAGCAGGTCAAGGAAAAGAAAATGAAAATGGCACACAACAGTGTAAATACGGCTTTGAGCCAAAATAAAGTGGTGGGGTTGCCTTTCTCAGCAATAGTTCCAGATTGAACTCTGACCTCCATCCTTATTGTTGCCCTCCGCTGTTTGAGCCTCAGAACTATGGATAAAAAAGGGAGATGTGATTAGAGATGGCGCCCCTTCTCTTTTTGGGGTGGTATCATAACTTTTCTTAGAGCCCAGAAGATGCCCTGTGATAATATATACAAAGAAATGAGCATTGTATGCCCCATCTAATTGTTATACTCAAAAGACAGAGCTGAGACACAATCATGTCAAAGCAAAGCAATTGGCGGGTGCCATTTTAAAGCTGAAAGTTCCTCAGAGATGCAAAGTTCTGATCTCCTTCAAAGATGGTTGTCTGAATGCTGAATTGTGACTGTCATTCAGTTTTTACTATATATCTCAGCTACCGGAATTGACATGGTATCCCAGGTACCAGACCTGACCTCAGTGGTCCTCCAGGACTTTTTCTTCCTCCACTCTAAAAAACAGGAAGAATAAATGTTAGCTGTGGTGTCGCACTTAACTTGTTCCCAGTGTTTGTCCAGCATAAACCCGTAAAATGCTCCCAACACCCAGATTTTTGATGACATAAGTAACACAGTATTTTCTAATCTCCTTAATCCAGTTGAAGATTTTAGTGGTCTGAAGCGAAGCCTATCCTGACAGCACTGAGTACAAGGCAGTAAAAAAGTCAAGATAAGCCATCAATCCATCGTAGGGGTGACACACACACACACACACACACACACACACCCTCCCATTCAAACAGAGCAACCCACCGATCAACCCAAAAAGAATACCTTTGGAAGACTCCACAGAGGCAAAGTATTCTAACACAGGACATCAAATCCATGAGGTGGAAGTTCTCCCACTATGCTGCCATAGAAAACATTAAATTAACAAACATGCTCTTTGGCCTATGAAAAGAAAAGAAATGTTTTTCACTAGTCTGGACGATTATCTCCATATTTTTTTTTCAAGTTTTGTTCTTTGCTTTCTTATGTTCAATGATCATTTTCAATTTCGAAAAATCATTTGCAATAAATCCCCAAATTAATTTTTTAAATTAAAACATCCCCAAATCGTACATTTGATCAAAATATTGATATATATTTTTTAATTTTCAGAAGACTAAAAGATATTAATAAACCTCAGCAAAGCTGTTGTTGTTGCAATAATCTTCTTTATTTCTTAATAAGGAGATGTGCATTTAGTCCATTCATTATTCTCCCCTTTGCGTTTGCCACTAGCCCATCATCTTAGCCACTAACATCATTTAAAAGTTGTTACCATATGACATTAAAAATGCATTATATATTTTTTAAAGATGATAATCATAGACATCAATGTTGTAAATATGCCCAAAGATTATAGATACACTAATCTTTAATTCTGTTATTATTTGTGATGAGAACACATTCAAAAACTGTACTTTCTTCTGGTATAGGCTGCACTTTGTCTGAATTATTTACACTGTATAAATGTCAACAGATTTGGATAATATTCTCCTGGATCCTTGACCTCTTCTTTATCTTCCGACTAAATCATAAATATACCGTATCTGCTGTCTTCTACTACGGGCCCAGAGTAAGAGATGGCTGTACATGCCAGTGAGATACACACATTAAGTTTGGTTTATTTATGGTTTTAGTTTGCATGGAAATTAGAAGAATAGTAACATGAAACTGACTGGGTGCAGTGCAGCCTGACCATATGTACAGTAAAGATGATATTACAGTATAATAAAGTAGTACAAGATCAAAGCAAGTAATGAAGAGTGTTTTAAGATGCTTTGCCATTCAACAACAGCATAATATGTATAACATTAGCAATATTCCATTGCTGTATTTTAAAATAATCAGTGCATGATTTTTGTTTTATAAACACTTTCAAAACCCTGCTGCTGTAAACTGAAACACTGTAGGAAATCAACATGTGCAGTCAAACACACAGTATTAATGACACAAACAGAAATAGTTTGGGATGAATTATTTTTTAAAACACCATGACACATACCCAAACTTAAACAGTTTAGATAATGACTAAATATTTTTATAACATTTTAAAAAATCTACACCGTAATGAAATGAATAACATACTTGCCTAGCAACTATCACATTGTGATATTTACACATACCCATGGTAGTCCCCTGCCATATTAGTTCTGCTTATTGAATCTCAAATGCTTTTTTCTTATCTTTGATTAATTTTATCATACTTATAATTTGTGTACAAGTGTATGACATGGCCCAACTATTGGCTGATCCTGCTGTTAAGTGTTTTGACAGATTAGAAAAAGTCTGAATTAGCACAAGCAACCCTAATTAGAGGTATTTTTGTAAGAAATGTAATGATTTCCTTCATAAGTACATACAATAAAGAAGAATAATTGCACCAAATATTTAAAATGTTAAAACCTATGCTTCAATTGAAATGATTTAAGTCTAAATATTCTTGATTGTAACAAAAATGTGGCACTTTATACTCTCTGACAGAGGTCTACAGGTATGTGGGGCTAGATCCTTAGTTAAGGATCAAAATAAAAAATAACATCATATTCATAATCACTGACCATGAAATTGTCTAAAACAATATTCAACATGCTTATGTTTGAAATTTGTCATTTTGAAACCTTAAGGGTTGGTTGGAAGGGAAAATATTATCATATTTCTGATAATGATATTCAGATATTCAGACACCTCAAAATAGCATAAAATGACATTCCACATACCATATTACCAAACCCTTGTTTTTTTGAAGAGTTGTGAAAATGAGAATCTTTGACCCCTCATATCCCAATAGGGGGTGAACATCTGGGGCCATTTCATATGGCATGAAATAAACTGAATATCATAAGTGTGTGCAATATGGTCCATTGAGGGTTTTAAAGTATAGAGGGCCAAAATTGGGGGAAACACTAAACCCAGAGAAAAAATAAAGTGATTTCAAAGCATTTTATATAAGTAATTGTTATGAACAAAATGTTTTAAATAACTTCTTCTCTAATTTAGTCATTATTCCTAGTGCCTTTTTAGGCACCTCATCCTTTCTTGAGGAGCATTTCCTAATCCATCTGTACATTATCTCAGAATTAATATTAGTTTACGTTTATTTTGACATTTTCTATGGAAACTAGAAACTAACTAATCCTTTTCTATGAAAACTACAGTATATCCCTGCCAATGTTATACTTCTAAATTTTATAAAACAACCCATTTCCTGTAACACTGCTACCTCTGATGTGATATGGGACTGAGAAGCCAATTAATGGCACATCAGTTCAGGTTCACTATGATAAATAAAAAGCACAACTTGTTTTCATCATTAAAACTAGCCAATATCATCTTACAGCTTTATTTATGTGGAAAGAAAGTTGTACTCTCTAGAATCATTTGAATAATAACATTAAAACATGACAAAGCCATGAGAATACTGCTTAGTCACTAATATTGCAGTGAATGAGCACTATGATGATCATGGGTATTTTATTATTTAGTGAATGAATATACTGTAATTAAGCAGAACCATACCTTTTTACTATTTGTTTTTCTTACCATCTTCTTTAGTAAAACCCCTGTGAGCGTCCAAGTGTCCGTGTGTGTGTGTCTTCTGGTGAAGTGCGCATGCGTGGGGCCACACAGGCGCACGCGAAACAGACACACACAGGCGCGCGCAAGACAGACAGACACACACACACACAAGCAGGTGCATGCGAGACAGACACACACACACACAGGCGCACACGAGACAGACAGACACACACACACAGGCGCACGACAGACACACACACAGGCACGTGCAAGACAGACAGACACACACACACAGGCGCACGCGAGGCAGACAGACAGACACACACACACACAGGCGCGCACAAGAGAGAGACAAACAGACACACACACAGGTGAGAGAGAGAGACACACACACACACAGACACAGAGGTGCACGCTTAAGAGAGACACACACACGCGAGAGGCAGACACATACACTTGACACCCACTGCATGCCCAACCTACCTGGAAATGGATCTCTCTTTGAACTGCCTTTCCCAAGGTTTCTTCCATTTTTCCCTACAAGGTTTTTTTGGGAGTTTTTCCTTGTCTTCTCAGAGAGTCAAGGCTGGGGGGCTGTCAAGAGGCAGGGCCTGTTAAAGCCCATTGTGGCACTTCCTGTGTGATTCTGGGCTATACAAAAATAAACTGTATTGTATTGTATTGTATACACACGCGAGAGACAGACACACACACACGCAGGCCAGCGAGAGAGACACACACTTGTTGCAATGTTACTTTTCTTGGCTGTTTATTAAATTACAGATTTTTCAAATGTTCATTTTTTTCCCTGTGCTTAAAACTCATTAAAAAAAGTGTTTTTAGCGAACGGGTCGTAAGGCTATAGCGTGAACTCTTGCAGTTTTAGTTTTCTCTGTTGTTCAAGGTTTTCTTAGTGTTATTCAATGGTTTTACATTTAGTTTACTATTACGCTGTGCATTCAATGGTATAATTAACTATATTTGTGCTTAAAAACTTAAAAAAATATATATTTACATACAGTTCATATGGTCTGGAACAGATTAATTGTATTTACATACAGTCCTATGGGGGAAATTACTTCGGTTCACAACCAAATTGGGTTAAAACCAGAGTTTTGGAACAAGTTATGGTCATGAACCGAGGTTCCACTGTATTACTGTCAGACAAAATTATAGGCATTTTACGGAAATACAAACCAGTATTACTGAGAGAGAAAATTAAAGTCACACAATACAGTGACGCATATTACAGCCACATACAAGGTCCCTTGCCATTTATTATAGACTGTTCCTACTAATGTTTATGAACTACTGTTCTAGTGCCTGTTATTGTAATGGGCTTAATGTCTAGCTGTTACATAAAGATTTTGGTTGGTTAGTGGGTCTGGTGGGAGATTCCAGAAAGCTCAAACCACATGAAAGCTTCAGAGACATTCTTCAAAGTATACATGCCAATGTTCTGCTTACTCCGGCCAAACATGAATTCAGCATCAATCTTGCAAAAGTACTCATGTCAACACCTGCATTAATTGAGCAATGAGGAGATTTATATACAGTGATATCCACACAGGTGGCACAGTGATAGTGCTGCTGCCTTGCAGTAAGGAGATCATGGGTTCATGTCCTGGGTCCTCCCTGTGTGGAGAGCACTTTGAGTAGTGAAAAAAGTGCTATATAAAAGTAAAGAATTATTATTATTATTATATAGTAGTAGCCATGGCCATTGAGTGTACAGTAATCCCTCCCGCGATAGGTGAAAATCCGCAAAGTAGAAACCATATGTTTGTATGGTTATTTTTATATATTTTAAGCCCTTATAAACTCTCCCACACTGTTAACATTATTAGAGCCCTCTAGACATGAAATAGCACCCTTTAGTCAAAAGTTTAATAAACTGTGCTCCATGACAAGACAAAGATGACAGTTCTTACTCACAATTAAAAGAATGCAAACATATCTTCTCTTCAAAGGAGCGCTGTCAAGTGCAGAGAATGTCAGAGAGAGAGAGAGAGCGTGACAGAAAAGCAAACAATCAAAAAATCAATACGTGCTGTTGGGCTTTTAAGTTTGCGCACCGCGATAAAGCAGCCGCAACAGAAGGGAGCAATGTGAAGGTAGTCTTTCAGCATTTTTAGAGTAGCATCCGTATCTTCTAGGCAAACATCCTCTGTGCAAACAGCCCCTCTGCTCACACCCCCTCCGTCAGGATCAGAGAACGTCAGGGAGACAGAGAGAGCGCAAGATTAAAGCAAACAATCAAAAAATCAATCCGTGCTTTTGGGCTTTTAAGTATGCAGAAGCACCGTGATAAAGCGGCATTTCTTAGAGGAGCGTACGTATCCCCTAGGCAAACAGCCTCTCTGCTCACACCCCCTCTGTCAGGCGCAGAGAATATCAAAGAGAGAGTGAGAGAGAGAGAAAAGCAAACAATCAAGCACCGCGCGGGAAGCACATCATATATCATTGAGGAATTTTATTTAATACGTAATACATGCTCTGATTGGGTAGCTTCTAAGCCACCCCCCAATATTGTCCCTTGTATGAAATTAACTGGGCAAACAAACTGAGGAAGCATGTACTTTAAATTAAAAGACCCATTGTCTCCACGAACCAGCGAAAAATCTGTGAAATATATTTAGATATGCTTACATTTAAAATCCGCGATGGAGTGGAGCCGCGAAAGTCGAAGCGCGATATAGCGAGGGATAACTCTAATTTCATACTGCCTATGGTTAGATATGGTCAGGAGTCTAAGTGTCTGGGCTAGCGAGTGTCCTGGATAGAAACCAAGATGAAGGCCTTTAACAACCTCTTAGGCACCGCCATCAGCAGTGTGTCTGAGAGAGTGTTGACCTTGTTTGAGAGGTTTACTTACCTTGGCAGTGACATTCATGTGACTGTTCCTATGAAGTCAGTAGAGTGACTGGGAGAGCATGGGGGGTCATGAAGTTGCTGGAAAGGGGTGTGTGGCACTCCCGATATCTGTGCAAAAATCTTTAAAGTTGTGAGACATGGATGCTATCAAGTGTCCTGAGATGAAGACTGGACTCCTTTGGTACTTTGTCTCTTCGGAGAATCCTTAGGTACCACTGGTTTGACTTTGTGCAGAAAAAGCGGTTGCTCATGGAGTCCAGAATGAGGCACAATTACCTGCATTGTGAGGGAGTGTCAGTTACGGCACTACGGCCATGTGGCGTGATTCCCTGTGGGTTGCAGGATCCTCATTGTTTAAGGACTGGAGTGACTGGACCAGGCCAAGGGGACGTCCAAGTAAAACCTGGCTGCGGCAGTTAGAGGGTCATTTCCGGAGGGTGGGACTTGACCGCGTGTATGCCTGGGGAGTTGCCAACCAAGCTGTTTCGTTGTGTGGTGGGTGTGGCAAGGCACTGTACCAATGCGTGCTCCCCAACATGACCTGACCTTACTGAAGGTCAGATAACATGCAGCCTCTAAGAATTAATTAAAGACAACTAGTGCTGGAGCACAAAAACCCTAACATTCATTTAATTTTCTTAAAGTTCTAGAGAATAACTTTTCAATTGGAACTATGTTATAATGAAAAAGGAAGAAAATTGGAAAAAAACAACCAAAACTTCCAAAGCAAAGTGAGATCTGCATGAGGGGCCTGTTATATACTGTTTGGTTTAACTACAGTAAATGCACTTGCAACAGCTTTGCCAGAAATACCAATGGATTTTTATGGGTTGCAGAATCTAAAAAAAATGTACATTTTTAAAACTATAAAACCTGTCCAAGGTGGTATCTAGATGCAATAGTCATCTTCACATAAATATTTTATTTTAACAATAATAATAATAATAGCATGCAGTATGTTGTAACAAAAACTGAAAGAATATGGGAATAATGGCGAATCACTAACCTAATTCAAGTGAGGAACCATTAGAACACAGGTTACCATCATATCTAACATGGACAACATCAGTAATGTGATAGTCACTTTATTTCAGTTATTCCTCATTAACTAATGTAAGGGAAAAGAAAAAAAGAGCTTGAAAATGCCTGCCTGTTATATTAGGACATCATGTCTTAATTTGTACCAGAACACTTTATATTAGGAAAAGAGACCATATATAACATTTAAATTTCAAAGTCAAGTCAAAGTCAAAGCAAACTTTATTGTCATCTCCACCATATACAAGTATATAGATAGCCAAAATTGTGAAGCTCTGGGTCCACAGTAACAATATGAAGTGCAAATATAAAAATAAAAATTCAAAATTAAATTTGTGATTTGTTCTGATATAACAGTTTACATAGAAGAAGTCTTATTCTGTAAACCAAATGTTTAGACAAGATTTTTAATAATTAACTATTTTGGGACCCTAATAGTGGAAGGGGTATTGCTATAATGTACCTGAGTTATCATTGGTGGGATTGAAATGTCTACCAGCTACACTATGTACAGTAAATTAACCCAAGTGATAACAGGAGCTGTTCTCTTAATACTGAGCAGACTTGCTATGAAAAGCTTTTCTGCTCACATGGTGAGCTTCCACCAGTTGGTGTAAATAAAGGACATCTTTGGATTTCATTTACAACATTGAACTCAAGACTTTTTTATTTACTAAGTATTTTCTGCAACACTAAATAGAAATAACTTCCATTTAACAATCTTCTATAGCCAATCATATAACTGTATTTATTTGTTTAATATTGATTGTACCAATTTTATATTCTGCATTTAGGGATGAAGCTACAGCAGTGATGAGTAATATAAACAAAGCATGTTGAAAACATTTATATTGTACTGGACACAGAAAATACATCTTTGTTTTCTTTTGTGTAATGTGACAATGTGTAATATTTAAATTATAATTGCATCTCTGTAACACGGTATCTTTGACTAATGATATTGTTACAAAAATTCACCAGGTTTATTAAATGCTGCTGCTACATTTAAATGTAAATGTGGTTGAAGGAAAGAAACATCAGCCTTTTAAATGTGACATAGTCCAAGGAGGAACACCAATGCATCACAATTACTAAGAATGGCTTTTTTGTTTGTTTGTTTTGTTTTGTTTAAACTATTCCAAGTCTATTGTCTCTGGTTATTCCACCCTCTCTCACAAGCTCCTGGCCAATGTCCACATTTTATACCTTTATATTTGAAGTTCTTCTTTCTCTAAACAGCTCATTAAGTCAACAGCAGATGAGTCATCACCACAGCAAGGAGTTCTGCCTAGAGATAGGATTGTCATCCAAAGGCTAAAAAGCTCAGTGTTTCTGGCCATGACTTCATGCTTGTTAAAATTCATTATGGCTCAGAACTGCTTCTATTAAGATTGCAATTAAAATAAATCATTTCCATTTTGAATGTATTGCCCAATTGCTTTGGAAAAGATGTCTCTACCCTTAACAAAGGCTGAAAATCTGTAAATTTCAGGTTTAAATCACAGCGAGCACTCCGTCTGACAGTACACAAGTCATCTGCCTATTCTTGATTTATACTGTAAATACTCAATGTTTTTAACCAGTAGATGCAATGTAAATCATAAACATGTACTTAAAAAGAGCCCCATAGATTTTAATCAAAATTATTAGAACTAAAATCAAGTCAACAGTTATTAAATGTTAAAGTGTATGATTTTGTTGTGCCATAAAGGGACAGTTAGTAATAGTAACAGCTCTGAATCAAACCAGAGGGGATTCTACCTCCAGTGCCATTATCTACCAGGTGCCATGAAAGACTACTGCTACAGGTGGATGGAAAGCTGCATCTTATGAAAGTGAAGTCTACACACCGGAAAAGAGGCTCAGTGTCTTTGGAAGAGCTTAAAAATGCAAACACCATAAAAACATATATAATGTTTCCATAGTTCAAACAAATAAATTCACAAACATTCTTTGCTTGATATTGCTGGTGGCAACTATGGATTTACAGGCAGCAGCCTAAACTCAACCTGAAGTTCCCGAGTCCTTCATCATTGTGCAATTCTCCTTAAATTAGCACCTTCAAGATATCAGTTCACTATTATTGGGCTACTGCCTCAGAAAGACTTTCTCAGACTGTATGTTCATGAAGTCCACCTCTCATTCTTTTTCTGGCCAGAAACCTGTATTTACTGATGTACTGAACTGGAAAAGGAATGCATTAGTAAGTTTGGAATTGGCAGATGAATCATGACCAAAATAATAAGCTGAGAGTCATAACCAGGAAGCCAAGTAACAAATAACTACAGCAGAATACATATGACTAAAATTGTTGTCAAGTAGCAAGACAGAATTTGTAGAACCAGTAAATAAATGTGTAGCCAGAGCCAAAATGTTAGACTTAAATTACAGTCCAGAAATGAAGCACTAAATCGTTAGCCAGAATAACAAAGGAACGATCATTTAACGTTAACGTTTAATGCTCACTTTTATATAGTTCCAATCACGACATCATGTGTTGAGCACTCCTTACCTACCAATGACTTAGTAACTGTCTATAATAAAATTACCTAAATAGTGACACCTACAAGAAAACAACATGGTGAATATGCTTCATTTTTAATATTATTAGAAACTTTAAAACACACACTCACACATTTTATCAGAGAATCCATTGGTTTTCAAAACTGCAGAAGTAATTCAATGAAAAATTAATTTCCAAACTGGATTTTAACAGTTTACCACTGCTTTAGAAACGGGACAGACTGCAAACACATATGTAAGTCACTGTCATAATCTATCCAGTCCATTTAAGCAGATGATATGCACAGTTGAATCCTTAAAAAATGGCTCACGGCATGTGCAACTGTACTTTGGCTCTCCTCTAGCCTATTCAAAGTAATGAACTTCCTTTCAGTACATGGTGACAGCTGACCAGCCTCGACTCATTTGCATTGTGTCATTATCAATTCTGCTTCAAAAGTAACCAGATGAGCTGTGTTCACATGCTTTGACATTTGTGACGTTTTTCTTTCACACATGCATTTCTGTCCATATTTTGAGAAAAAAGTGATGTTGCTGTTGATTTGTTGTTTGTTGTACACAAAAAGCAGTTAAACAGTTGCTTCTTGAAATAAATTAAATAAATTAAGGATGTTCTTCACTTGTGGTGGGCTGACACCCTTCCCGGAGTTTGTTTCCTGCCTTGCACACTGTGTTGGCTGGGATTGGCTCCAGCAGACCCCCATGACCCTGTAGTTAGGATATAGCGGGTTAGATAATGGATGGATGGTTTTATGTTCTTCACTACTCTGACTACAATGCACTCACAAAATATAATATTCAAAAGATGTGTTGCTTCTTCTGTTGCTGTATATCTATGTGATTACTGAACAGGAGTTACCAATTTCAGAAATCTTGGAAGCATTTGGTAGAATTCAGAAATTAAACGAGGGTTGCGTGCCTACACTTAATTTGGCGATGCCATTTAAATGAATTGTACACTAAGACTTTAGAAGCAAGGATATGGATAAAATAAACAACACACACAAGTGACTTTTTGGATGATCATATAAATATTGGGGATACGACTTGAACTATTAATGAAATCAACCATCCTTGTGTAAGGCTTGCACAAAAAGGCAGTTAATGGGCTTATCACTTTCAACAAATGATACTCTTTTTCCCTTAGCCTAGCAGGTAAAGTTATTGTGAATAAAATCACAGCATGTACAATTCTTAGTATAAACTAATTTGGGTGTTTGTTTTTTCAGGAGTTATTGTGTAATGCAATGGTGCCTGGCTTTTCTCTTGATGTTACTGGGATAGGTTTTAGATCCTTTTAACCTTATACTGGACATAAGTGGGTTAAGAAAAAAGATGGATAAAACATAAACTTGTTTAAATATTGCTGAACATTTTATAATTGTAATAATGGTATTAATTATGTAGGCAAAAACAAAAAGGTGTAGCTGTTAATGAACAAAAACCTTCATTCACAGTGGGCCCCCAGGACTGAACTTGAGAACCACTGCACTGTCATAGAAGAGCTAAAGAAAGGAAAAAAAAAATTAAGAGAGAGAGAGACAGTATCTTCAGTAGCGATCCAACCAATGCTTCACTGGGAATACATTGGCCCCAAGGGGATAGACCCATTATGTGTCCAGGAGGACCCATTACGGCAATAAACAGAGAGAAAGAGAGACAGAGAGTGAGACTAGATATACGATCACATAGATGGCAAACCCTGTTTTAATGGACCCAGCTCTGGTCTTTGCCATCCTGCTGGCATCTCTCTTCAGCAATATCTTTAGCTGTGCTCCCCCTCATAATTACTCTAAACATAACTTGAAACAAACAAAAAAAAAAATGTACTTGGGCTGGTATATCATGATTGGTAAGAAGAAGAACGGGCTTTAGCTGCCTTAAAGGCTTGTATATAGTAATCTCTTTAGTTAGCCAATAAAAGGTGTCATTTTGCTTGACTTCTCGTTGCATCCATAATGGCTAGTGCAGTACAACACTTTAATACAATTGAAAAATTTGCAATGAAGCATTTTCAAAAAGTCTAATATGAATAAATATTGTGTGTATTAATGACAGAGCAGCACAGTGGGAAAGTGATTGACACAGGTTGTGCACCTCAGGCTCAGTACTGAGCCTAATCAGCATGTGAAATTTACACATTTTCCCTGAGGCTGCACAGTTTTTCTCCAAGGACACTGCTTTCCTTCCACATCCCAAATGCTCAGCTGACAGATCTTGAAGTGGTCTGGTTTGCACCATTTTTTAGCAGCTGTGTACCAGCAGAGTTTTCGAGCATTTCAGCTTGCATCATGCATATCCAACATCTCCAGCTTTTAGAATGAATGTTAGCTTATTGCAGTACTCAAAGCTACAAGGAAACCTGGGTACTCCTGCTCTTTGACTGATGACTATTGTATCTCACTAGAATCTCAATAGAAATTAGACAGAACATACATCCCGGCTGTTTGATGGATTGTTACTGGAGTGTGAAACTCAAAGCTTGTGCTTACATAGGGTAGCGGTGCTTACGTATATCCACTTCAGTCACTACCAACCAGTACCTGTAAACTTGCCCACTGTGAGCATGGGCATATATTAAATTGTACACGGTTCCTGTTCCTATATGTTGACATAGAGAAAGGAACTCAAATAAAGGATGAATTTTATTTATAAAGCACTAGCATTAAGCAGTCATTAGACGTTAATATTAGTTGTAGAAGGAGGGTGTATTGAGGTATATGCTTTGTTAAATTTATTAATATTCATTCAAACATCATTAACATAGAAGAAAAGCAATGTTATTACCATGAATTTAACTAAAGATTATATAGTTAAATATAAATGGCATAGCTGCTTTAAACCATATCATGGGATACATATTATATTATTATAGCTTTTAATATAAGTGTTTAAGGCAAAGTTACACTAACAAACATGCTGACATTTTGCATTAAAATCTGTAAAAGCTGGTTAATAGCAGATTGAACACTAAACTACTGCTTTCTCAGCATGTAGGCTCAGCTCCAACAGCACTTCTGTCACAATGAAAGTTAAGCTATTATTTTTATTAGTAGTAACAATAAGTGTCATCATAAGTGTAGAAACGACTCCAAATGAGCTCCCGACTGCTCAGTATTGTGAACACAAAAGAACCTTAGCTAACAATGTGCAAACACTCTGTCAAAGTGTTGCCACATTGAAAAACTACATTGTATAATACGTCTTGCTGTGCACTTCTTTGGCTAGAACAGTAAACTACACTTAAGCTAACTGACTGCTCATGTATAACTGAAAGAAAAACAACAAACCACACAGAGTGAGCATTACTATTTTCAAATTTACACCTGACTATACTTGAAAATACCATTTGAGCACAACTGAGAAGTACAGACTTTGATCGTTCAAAGAAAAGGCTTCTGTACCAAGAAGCTTTTGAAGGATTCAAAATTCACACTCTGAAATATTGTAATTATCAGTAAAGTTTTTTGGCTTATAGTAAAGATTCATAAAATTGTTTACACGGTTACATTTAAAATAAATATAAGTGCACATTTCAAATTGGACAACCTTTAATGGGATAATGAAGCATGCAGTCACTTGGCTGTTTTCCAGAAATTTTTGTCAGTGTCCCCCTGTGGGCACCTTGTACTTAGCAATTATTTCTTTAAATACAATAGGGGCTAGCAGATTTCGGTCGCAAATCAGTCAGTAACTAATTAATATGAATACATGTGTAATGAAAGACTTGTGCATTCAGAATGTCAAAATGCAGCACCAACAACACAAACTAAAATAATATATCATCGTAAACTGACAGATATACAAGAATAGTTCATCCAGAAAAATCCAATTTCTTTGACAATTGAAACCACCCTTTCCATGCTAACATTCTGCATAGATAATAGCAAAATCTGCATATGTACCTTTAAAAAGAAGTCTATGTCTAATATTAGATCCCGCATCATATTGTACGTATCATTAAATTGCTCTTCTTTATCCTATGCTGTTTGGCACATTTATATATTCACAAAAGGTCAAGCAGTTCTACTCACAAATCATGGTGCCAGAGTGTGACAATGTCTTAAATAGGTTTCAATCCTACCTGGCAGGTAAAAAATTCTTTGTAAGTTGTGGTAATTATACTTCCAAGACACATGATATTCTATATGGTGTTCCACAAGGCTCTATCCTGGGTCCGCTGCTCATTTCGATTTACATGCTTCCGTTAGGTCAGATTACCTCGGGCCATAATGTCAGTTACCATAACTATGCTGATGACACACAACTGTACTTATCAATAGCGCCTGACGACCCCGACTCTCTTGATTCACTGACACAATGGCTTACTTGTGTTTCTGAATGGATTAGCAGTAATTTTCTCAAACTAAATAAAGAGAAAACAGAAATTTTAGTGATTGGCAAAAATTGATATAATGAGGTTATTAGAAATAAACTTGTTGCATTAGGATTAAAAGTCAAGACGGAGGTAAAGAATGTAGGGGTAACTATTGACTGTGACCTGAATTTTAAATCACATATTAATCAGATTACTAGGACAGCATTTTTCCACTTAAAAAATATAGCAAAAGTTAGACCTTATAACAAGACCTAATAGCAAGATGCTGAGAAATTAATTCACGCTTTTGTTTTCAGTCGACTAGATTACTATAATGCACTCCTCTCAGGACTACCCAAAACAGACATAAATTGATTGCAACTAGTGTAGAATGCAGCTGCTAGAATCTTAACTAGGAAAAGAAAATCTGAGCACATCTCTCCAGTTTTGATGTCACTACATTGGTTACCTGTGTCATTTAGAATTGACTTTAAAATCCTGCTTTTAGTTTACAAAGCCTTAAATAATCTCACTTCATCTTATATTTCAGAATGTCTTACACCTTACACTCCAAATCGTAACCTTAGATCTTCAAATGAGTGTCTGCTTCGAATTCCAAGAGCTAAACTTAAAAGAAGTGGTGAGGCGGCCTTCTGCTGTTATGCACCTAAAATCTGGAATAGCTTGCCAATAGGAATTCACCAGGCTAATACAGTGGAGCACTTTAAAAAAACTGCTGAAAACACATTACTTTAACATGGCTTTCTCACAGCTTCCATAGCTTCATCTTAGTTTAATCCTGATGCTCTGTATATTCAATTAATTATCATGACTTTTCATGGTACAGTGGAACCTCGGTTCACGACCATAATTCGTTCCAAATCTCTGGTCGTAAACCGATTTGGTCGTCAACCGAAGCAATTTCCTCCATAGGATTGTATGTAAATACAATTAAACCGTTCCAGACCATACGAACTGTATGTAAATATATTTTTTTAAAGATTTTTAAGCACAAATATAGTTAATTACACCATAGAATGCACAGTGTAATAGTAAACTAATGTAAAAACATTGAATAACACTGACACAAACACCCAGGCTCCCTGCTCAGCTGCACGCGCAGGCTTGCTCGCTCTCAGCTGCACACGCCCTCTCTCTCTCTCTCTCTCCAGCACGCAAGCCCGCGCTCTCTCTCTCTCTCTCCAGCACATGAGCCCGCTCTCTCTCTCTCTCTCTCTAGCACGCGAGCCCGCGATCTCTCTCTCTGTAACATTGCAGCAGTTCGCGCTATAGTCTTGCAAGCCGATCGCTATATAAACACTTTTCTAAATGAGTTTTAAGCACAGGGGGAAAAAAAATGAACATTTGAAAATCCGTAATACAAAAACCATAAACCACCAAGAAAACCTTGCATGAGTCGAGTTCTGGCATGAAGTGAGGAGGAACTGAGTGGAGAGGAGGTTAAAGTTTTGAGGGAGAGTCTGGCTCCGCGATGGAGGGATATTTTCCTTCAGGTGTTTTCTCTCTTGTGATTTCTGGTGTTTTTAGCTGGTGGGAGCGAAAGCCTCAGGCAGCCATTCCAAAAACAAAGTACTTGTGACCCAACCCTTAGTGTTTGCCCTCCATATTACTGGCAGTCTGGCTTTGTTTACATTATGCTGCTTGAAAGCATGAGGGTTCTCAAATTGGTAAATCAGTAAACTGGTAAACAGTTTTTCCACCTCTTCCAGCACAAACACAGCACCCTGAGGCGCTTGTGCTAATTGCTGGAGATTTTAACCATGTGATGCTGGTCAAAACATTACCTGCCTTCTCCCAGTATGTGGATTGTAACACCTGGGGAAATAGGACTATTGACCTACTGTATGCAAACATTAAAGGCGCATACAGCGCCACTCCCCTGCCTGCGCTTGGGAAAGCAGATCATAACCTGGTTCTGCTTCAGCCTCACTACAAACCAAGAGTGAGGGAGCTACCTACAACGACACCCTCATTCAGGAAGTGGTCCCCTGAGGCAGAGCAGGCTCTGAGAGACTGCTTTGGAACTACGGACTGGGATATCCTGCAGGGGTCACATAGTGAGAACATTGAGGAGGTTGTTGACTGCACTACCGACCACATCAACTTTTGTATGGACATTATAGTTCCAGTAAGAACAGTACGGTGCTATGCTAACAACAAGCCATGGATTACAAATGACATCAAGGACCTTTTGCACCAGAAGAAAAGGGCTTTTAAAGGCAGTGATCAGCCTGAGCTCAAGCGCGTGCAGAAGGAACTCCTAGTCCAGGTCAGGGTGGCGAAGGAGCAGTACAGGAGAAAGCTGGAGCAGAAGTTGCAGAATAATAGCATGAAGGAAGTGTGGGATGGGATGAAGATCATCACTGGCTGCAGCTCGAAGCGGGGTGCCACCATCAAGAGAGATGTGGAGAAAGCAAACCAAATGAACAACTTCTTTAACAGTTTTGACCACCCTAACCCACTCTCACATCGGAGTACTGCACCCTCCACCCATCCTTCTGCTTACCAGCATAGGAGAGACATCCCCACCCACAATTACAGCAGCCCAGGAGAGCAGACAGCTGAGAAGACTTAGTGCCAGTAAAGCAGTGGGTCCAGATGGACCTCTGAAAGCCTGTGCGCTAAATGACTTGCGGGTAAATGCAGACAGAGGCCATTTATCTGTTCTCATCCTCCTCGATCTGAGTGCCGCATTTGACACCATTGATCAGAATTTTCTTAGAAACCGCCTTAGTCAATGGGTGGGCCTCTCTGGCAGTGTCTTAAATTGGTTTAAATCCTACCTGGCAGGGAGAAAATTCTTTGTTAATTGTGGTAATCAAATCTCAAAGACACATGATATCCGATATGGTGTTCCACAAGGCTCTATCCTGGGTCCGCTGTTATTCTCAATCTATATGCTTCCATTAGGTCAGATTATCTCAGGTTACAACGTGAGCTACCACAGCTATGCTGATGACACACAGCTGTACTTATCAAGAGCACCTGATGACTCTGACTCTCTCGATTCACTAACACAATGTCTTACTGGTATTTCTGAATGAATAAATAGTAATTTTCTCAAGCTAAATAAAGAGAAAACTGAAATTTTAGTGATTGGCAATAATGGATTCAATGAGGTTATCAGAAATAAACTTGATGCATTAGGATTAAAAGTTAAGACGGAAGTAAAAAACTTAGGGGTAACTGTTGACTGTAACCTGAATTTTAAATCACATATTAATCAGACCACTAGGACAGCATTTTTTCACTTAAGAAACATAGAAAAAGTTAGACCTCTTATATCATTGAAAGATGCTGAGAAATTAATTCACGCTTTTGTTTTCAGTCGACTAGATTACTGTAACGCACTCCTCTCAGGACTACCCAAAAAAGACATAAATCATTTGCAACAAGTGCAGAATGCAGCTGCTAGAATTCAAACTAGGAAAAGAAAATCTGAGCACATCTCTCCAGTTTTGATGTCGCTATACTGGTTACCTGTGTCTTTCAGAATTGACTTTAAAATTCTGCTTATGGTTTATAAAGCCTTAAATTATCTCGCTCCATCTTACATATCGGAATGTCTGACACCCTATATTCCAAATCGTAACCTTAGATCCTCAAATGAGTGTCTCCTTACAATTCCAAAAGCTATACTTAAAAGAAGTGGTGAATTGGCCTTCTGCTGTTATGCACCTAAAATCTGGATTAGCCTGCCAATAGGAATTTTCCAGGCTAATACAGTGGACCATTTTAAAACACTGCTGAAAACGCATTACTTTAACATGGCCTTTTCATAACTTCACTTTACCTTAATCCTGATACTCTGTATGTTCAATTCATCATAATAACTATTCATGGCGGCTCTAAAATCCGTACTGACCCCTACTCTCTCTTCTGTTTCTTTTTCCATTTTTCATGATGCTCCAACAATGATGGACTAAAAGCCAGAAGTCTACGTGACCATCATCATCAAGTCCTTCCATGAGAACCCTAAATCCAAAGAGTACTGTTTCACTTATGTTAGGTAGAATGCCCAGAGGGGACTGGGCGGTCTCATGGTCTGGAATCCCTGCAGATTTTTTTTTTTTCTCTCCAGCCGTCAAGAGTTTTTTTTTTTTGTTTTTCCTGTCCACCCTGGCCATCGGACCTTACTCTTATTCTATGTTAATTAATGTTGATTTATTTTATTTTTTAACTGTGTCTTTTATTCTTCTATTCTTCATTATTTAAAGCACTTTGAGCTACATTTTGTTTTGTATGAAAATGTGCTATATAAATAAATAAATGTTGTTGTTGTTGTATCCATGGTAGAGCGACGGGCGCTGAGCAGGATCCTGTCAATCATGGAGAATCCACTGCATCCACTGAACAGTATCATCTCTAGACAGAGGAGCAGCTTCAGCAACAGACTGCTGTCACTATCCTGCTCCACTGACAGACTGAGGAGATCGTTCCTCCCCCACACTATGTGACTCTTCAATTCCACCCGGTTGGGGGGTTAAACGTTAACATTATACAAAGTTATTGTCTGTTTTACCTGCATTTTTATCACTCTTTAATTTAATATTGTTTTTTATAAGTATGCTGCTGCTAGAGTATGTGAATTTCCCCTTGGGATTAATAAAGTATCTATCTATCTATCTATCTATCTATCTATCTTTGAACTACATTATTTGTAATAAATGTTGTTGTTGTTGATGTGTGGCATGTTGACTAGCACAGTCAAGTAAGAATTTCATATGCCAATAATGACCCTGTAAGCCTATTTTTTCATTATAATTTGTCTGCTTTAATTTTTTTTTTTTTTGTTGAAAAGACAGGAAAACTTCACATTTTCTAAATTTCAAGAATGCTTGAAAAAAAACGATCACAATGAAAAATAGTGTTCTAATTTCAAAAACCTATCTGTATTGACAATATTCTTATAAAATGCACTTCCACTTATAAATGGGAATACATTTATTTAAATTTATGAATGTTATGATACAGAGCAACCAAATCCCCCATACACCCAGTTTGAGAAGTGTAGATTGGCTCTGTAATTCTGTGCCCATATTTATCAGGCATCTCAGAGTAGGTAAGCAGCCCTAACTGGTTCAAAAACTTGCAATGATGCAAATTTGGACCTAATCGTAAGAGTAGAAGTAACAGCATTTTATCAGTTTTCCTAATTTAGACAACTATTCCAAACATCATCAGAATTTAGGAGAGCTCGTAAATTGTCAGGAGCTGCAAGAAGTTAATGTTTCAGAACTGCCGAATAATGATGAGCTTGTCAAAAGATACCGATATGACAGAGGTAGAATAATATTCATAATTTTCATAATATTCAGTATGTCTACAAGAAGAACATATGCACTGTCAGCCAAAATTAAACTGTTGACCAACTTTTGTATACTCTTTTGGTCACTGGGAAAATGCAATTGTAATGATTTGGGTATGTTACAACCAACCCTTTCTTGAATTTAACACCAAACACTGAGCGTCTTTACAACACGTGAGGTTATATACAGATTTACTGTATACGTTTCCCCACCACTGCATATGAGCTCAGGTTTAAGTATGCTGTATTCATAGAAATCGCTAGTTTTCTTGGAGTTGTTGGTGTGATTGGCTGAACATAAAGGTCATTGCCCAAGTGTGGGTGAGCAAGCGTACAGTACGTGAAACACAAGCGGCTGTCACAGAATTAATGCGCATGTGGTCATGGATGAAAACTATATTATTCTTGATGCTGTTTAAAAGTGGCATCAATTGGATACAGCTTAGCGCAATATCCTGCCTTCTTATGACTTCCTTCTTCTTCTCCAACTACTAAAATTATTATTATTTTAATTATTATTATATTTGTGGTGAACCTTTAATGTCACTATCGGTAAACTACAAAACATCATCATGATTTCAAAGGAAAATGCAATGTGCCAACTTTGTGCCACTTTGCAGCTCAGAGTGCTATAACATCATAACATCATTCATTCTCAAATGTGAACTCCTACTCCTAGCTAGTAGTGAGTATTGGATGCTTCATAACTGTTTCTCACGGTCTACTCTGGGATAGGACAAATTCTTATTCTAGTCAGGCTTTTAGTGCAATTATTAGGAGCAATTCTGACAGGCTTGATAAATACGGGCACTGGTCACTTTACCCCAAAAGAGTGGAACGAATCAGTGTTGGATATCTTATTACATGAAGATGTCTGTGACCTTCACTAATAAGGAATATATCTTGCTCTAAGCTGACATGTTTGTTATGAATAGTCCTTCAAGACATAAAAATGAGGAATTTCACAACACTCTGAATCTTAATATGATGATCACGGGAAAAGCAGGAACATGAACTCTGTTTTTGCTTGCTCACATATGACCTCCTGGTTAGTTCTTTGACTACTCTTTTAACTTAAACTTGGATAATAAACGGTTGTTGTTTATATATGCCTCTCATTATGTACTTTTTTAATGGCATTGTGCAGCACATCAAGCTTAATAAGGAGCCACCTTGCACCTTGTTTGTGGCTTGTTTATTTAAGAAGCAGCAACTGGAGGGGAGCACTGAGAGAAAGATGTCCTCAGAAATTGTGGTTGGCTTGGAAACTCAAACATTAAAACTAATATTCATAGAAAACTAAATGTTAACTTTAAACCATTTAACAGTTACCATTTAATAAAAGTGTTAGTGAATTCCTGTGACTTTATTTTTCTGAATGTAATTGTTTATTAATTTTGTTTTTAATATTTCATTTTGACATAGCACTGATGTCTTTACTTTGGTGTATTGTGTATTTATTTTCTCATGAGTGCCCCCATTTTGTACTGATGATTCTGATAATGCTGCTTAATTACTAGGCACCTTAGACACATGTCATTGCCAAGTGGGCATCACATTGGCGAACAGATCACTCTGCAGATCACTACAAGGTTTGAGGGGGCATTGTACCTAAAAGACAGGCCCAAACAAAACCAAAAACAAAATTTTAAAACTACATAATAACTCAGAGTGTACTAAAAAAATAGGAAAAGAAAAAAAAAAACAAAGCACCATGAACCAATAAATTAGCAAATGACTCTAGTATATTGACTCTAACAGCTAGAGCTCATTTAGAGGTAATAAAAGAGTTACCTGCCATTGCAGTGAACATGCTATATGTAAATTACATGCCACTAAAATCGTGTAAATTCTTACAAATAAATGTTACATATTTGTGGACATTTAATTGCGGAGAGTCAGAAAGTGAATACTGTAAAAGAGGTCACAAACAAAAATACAGAGGGCACCGCCTTGGTGACCCCAAGTAATTATATGAAAAGATAAACAAAGAAAACCTGCCAAAGATGCAGAGTAGTCCTTTCAGACTTGAGTTTTCAGTTGAACTTAAACAAGATCTCAGGGGAGTGTCCAGCAGGACTCAGCGAAGGTGTGGCTGTTAATTTTCCATTCTGCAGAGGGAGGAGAAGAGAAGTCATTAAAACACACCACCAACTCATGGTAGGGTGGGTAATTACCATCTACTTTTAATTTTTTATTTTATTATTTGATAGTAGTTTATAGTCATTTTAGTGTGTGGCAGTTCCCTTTGAATGAAAAATAGGCATTTTGTGCTCAAAATATTCCTTCCGTCTGTCCAGTCAGCAACATTAATTCCACCAAGGAAAGACAATTTGAAGTTAAAATAGCAACAAAAACATTAAGTCAGCATATAAAGTTCTCATGGACAAGATGCACAATATAGGAAGGCAGAAATAAAAATACCAGTTTCACAACAAATTGCTGAGGCTGTTCTTGTACAGTATATCTCTTAACTGATCTTAATAAAGTCCCAAAATTAATGGAAAATTGTTATTGTAGATTAATTTGTTTATCATGGTTTATATTTCTTGTTGCCTGCTACATGTGTTTATAAGATAAAAGTAGAATACTGAATTATTGTATTTAAATTATCAAAACCTGCATATTTGTTATCTTATTTTTTTGTATTCTTGACAGTCTTGTGTCTTGTGTTGCCATTTTGTGGTTAAATTTCCCCATAGGTGCTGTAAATTTCTGTATGCCTTTTTGTGCACAGCCACATTAACTGTTGATGACATCTGCATGATATACAACATCATGTGGGCATTATTTGTGCAACATACGAAATAAAGCATAGTGCAAAACACTAGAAAATATATTTAAATACAAAAATAGCAGCATCATAATATAATATTCTCAGACCTACTTAATCTGATTTAGGGGCTTAGGAATCATAGCCTGTCTTGCTAGCATCAAGTACATGCTAAAAAACAGCCTTAGAAATGTGCATATCCATTAAAAAAATGTAGTAATATATTTTCTCATTTTAGGAAAAATCATTGCATTTCTTTATCTGTCTGTCACTTTTATGATCCTTACATTTTTGCTTACAGGATCAAAGAGAACAAAAATAAGAACTAAGGTCAGCCCTAGATGGAAGACCCTTCTACCAAGACACACTCACGCTAGGACAAACTGAAGATGGAAGTTAAACTAACAAGGCCTGTCTTATGAGAAGGGGACAAAAACCACAAGAACATTCACAGAAACAAAAACTGTTCAATGGCATTGAGAACTTGTTTACTAGCATTTAAAGACCATTTCTTTAACAGTTCTCACTTTTAGCAAAAAATGCAAATAACGTGACCATCCTCATTATGGATTTCAGTAAATAACAACTTAGAATCCACCATGTCCACAGTACAATGAGGATTAGACTTAATGTGGAGTATTTATTCAAATTTTACTTCCTTTCCTGAGGGCTAGTTTTTATTTCTGTATTCCTTTAACAGATTAATTATTTTCAACATAAACAGTGCAGAGGGCTATTTTATTTTAAATTAATACTCACTAAAATGTGTTGGATGTGTTCATTTGATAGTTTAACTTGCTGCTGCACTGTTTAGCACATCTGAGAACAGCATGCTATAATTTTCTAAGGACATAAATCTAACTTAATAGCTGAGTATTAGAGGCAAATGAAAGATTAACTGACATGGATGTCACTTATTAATGTTTATTATACTGTAAACTGAGACTCCATCATTCATTGGATGGTAGAAGATTGACAGGTACACAAAAAAACAAGTCAACACAACAATCAAAGCACTAATTATTGAAACAAGACTGATTCATTCTTATAATAAAACAATTCTTTAAGAGTTTTTTTGTTAACTTACTGTATGTTCTCAAATGCAATTGATGCCATTGATGTTTTACAAAGAAGAAACTAATGACTCTGTGACATCATTAGTATAAATAACTAATGGTTCTTGAAATTTTTGAACTTTTTGGTTTATTTTTTAAATGCTGTTCGTTTTCTGATTGTTATCATTATTATTATTATTTAATAAGATTTCTTACTAGTATGTTTTCTTATATATTGTCACACACGTGCGCTTAGGAGGCAATCAACAGGTCCAGAAGTGAGTGAATGGGAACAAGATGTTGAGTTGTATGATGGTGCTAACGCCTCTCTTTGTAACCCTGTAGAACTAAAGAAGATAAATAATTATTACATACCTGCAACAATCAACAGTTCAGAAAATGGTTCATCATCCACTTCCGCATCCATAACGTCACTTCCAGTTTCTGATGATGACGCCACTTCTGGCTCCTAATGATGACGCCACTTTTCGGGCCTGCCATGATGACGTCACTTCTGGTCTTTCCCATGATTACATCACTTCCCGTTGCAACCATTTCCTGTAGCCATTTTGTTGTTGTATAAAAGCCGACAGAACCAACAGCTTTTTGTCGAATATCTGATAAAATTTGCTTTTCATCTTTACCAAACAGTGCTCAACATTATACAGGGCCAATCCCCAAACCTTTGTAATTGTTTTTCTGACTAATAATTATCACAGGTGGCATAGCCGGCAGGATTTATTGTTTCAACATGACTGAGGGGCAAGACCTGAACGTGGTTTTGAACACCCAACTGCAACAAGTAAATATTCAGCTGGAAGATACAAGGACCAGATTGGCGGAATCGGAGGCTTGCGCTGTGGTGGCAGTAAGAGTAGAGACATCACAGGCAGTACCTCCTTTACTTACCCACTTAACAGAAGGGGATGACGTGGAATCCTACTTTCTCATCTTTGAACGTACTGCTAAATGTAATGCCTGGCCACAGTCGGAATAGGCCTACATCCTGGCTCCCTATCTGAAGGTGGAAATTCAGAGGGCTTACTATGATCTGTCTGAAAAGCAGGCCTCCAACTATGATCTATTAAAACAAGAGATATTTAAATGCTACGGCATATCTGCGACATAGCAGGCGAGGGGGTGGTGTGAATGGAAGTTTGACCCCGAAAGATCTATGTGTACACAAGTGTACGAAGTCTGGGGCAAAGTGGGCCACTGGCTAAGGCCAGATGTAAATAGCGCCCAACGGATGGCCAAGTTGTTAACAATCAAGACCTTTATAAACGCTCTTCCAGACAATCTCGTCCAGCAAGTCCGCAAACAGGAAGTAACCTCGATGGACATTCTTGTCGAGGTCGTAGATCGGCATTGGGGGGTCTATAAATCAGGATGGTTCTTTCGCCAAACCCAACAGGTTTGTGTGCCTTTTAATGAGCCCACATGATCTACTCCTGATGTCCCCACAAAGAAGAAAGAAAGAACAAACCTCTGCGCCGTTTCAAGTATGGAGGGCTGGGACATCTATTCACGGTGTGCCCAACCCCGGAGCCGATGGATTGTTTATTTGGGAAAGGGAGAGAGGTATTGTGCTGTCATTAACCCTTTATCTTCTCCATGTACAGGAGCAGTAGTTCTGAATGGGTATAAAGTAATGGCGTTGTTTGATTCGGGGAGTAACATATCTATTGTTGCTCGACATTTTGTTTTGCCCGGACAATGGTTAAATCATAGGATCATCTTAAAATGTATACACGGGGACACCCAATACTATAAAGCTGCCTCATGTGTTATTACGGTGGGAGACATTATGAATAACATAATGGTAGCGGTAATGATGGACCCTCGTATCCAGTAATATTGGGACGAGACTGGTCCTAAATTAATAGCAGAAAAACAAAGACTGTTCCTGCATTAAATGAAGGCCTGATAATGGATGGTAATACAGTTAATCTGATTGCCTCCACGCCGTATAGTAGCTCCCAAAATACTGAAATTGACACCATAGAAAAAAGAGACGAAGGTACATCAGGCACTACGAGGGGCACTCCATCTCCCGTAGGACCTAATGCGACTGAAACTCCGCCCCTTGAAATCACCCAAGACCCCATTAGTGATTTAATTTCCAAATATAAATGTCCTTCATCCTTTAAAAGGGAGCAATGGAATGATGATTCCTTGAAATTGACGAGAAATGCAGTTGTATCAGTAAATGGACATAAGACTGATGAGACTGTACCACGAATGCCTTACTTTGTTATAAAGAACAATTTATTATATCACAAGGCAGAACATGAAGGAGCTATAAGGGAATTGGTGTTAGTTCCACACACTTACCGTCGCCAGGTGTATGAAATAGCACATTCTCATTTACTCTGAGCCCATTTGGGGACCAAAAAAACTTTAGAATGTATAAAGTTCAGCTTCTATTGGCCAGGAATAAATAAGGAGATCAGACATTTCTGTACATCGTGTCCGGAGTGTCAGATTTTTCAGATCCCTAGAAGGGACCGCACTCCTCTTATTCCTCTTCCCCTAATTGATGTGCCCTTTGAAAGAGTAGGAATTGATCTTGTAGGACCCATTGAAACTTCACTATGAGGTCATAAATATATACTTGTGCTTGCAGATTATGCCACGCGATTCCCAGAAGCTGTTCCCTTGCGCTCAGCAAATTCAAAAACAATCGCACAGGAATTAGTAGGGATTTTCGCGCGTGTAGGGATTCCCAAAGAGGTTTTAACAGACCAAGGAACTCCTTTCAACTCAAAAATGTTCAGGGAGGTTGCTAGGTTACTCCGAATTACACATTTGAAGACATCGGTCTATCACCCTCAAACAGATGGGCTGGTAGCCGCCTACCGGGATGACATTGTCATCTATTCTGGCACATGGGAGGATCATGTAGAGCATGTGCGGTCCGTTCTAACTACACTGGCTAAAGCTGGACTTCGTATTAACCCAAAGAAATGTTTCTTTGGTTTGAATGAGGCCAAATATTTAGGCTACCTAGTGAGGGGTGGATCGGTTCGGCCACAGTGTTCTAAAATTGATGCCATTATCAAATGCCCCCGTCCGATTACTAAGAGGCAGGTACAGGCTTTATTAGGTTTGGTGAGTTACTATCGTCATTTTGTTCCTCATTTTTCTGAGATAGCTGCACTTCTTATATATCTAACAAAGAAGAAGGCTACTATTAAAATGGTATGGGACGATTGTACTGAAGCTGCATATTGTGACTTAAAGTTGGCCCTTACGTCAGCACCTGTTTTGAAATCTCCTAACTTTTGTTATCCTTTCATCCTCCAGACCGATGCATCGGACACAGGACTGGGTGCCATGTTGAGCCATTGCATCGATGGTGCTGAACACCCCGTAGATATATCAGAGGGAAACGGTTGGATAGGGTGACCAGGTATGCAGCGGTGGAACATGAGGCCTTGGCGATCAAGTGGGCTGTGACACAACTACGCTACTACCTGTTGGGACGGGAGTTTACTCTTGTGACGGATCATGCCGCCTTACAGTGGATGGCCCTGAATTGAGAGTCTAACCCTCGTGTCACCAGGTGGTTCTTAGACTTACAACCTTACAGGTTCAGAGTCACTTATCGTCGGGGTTCTTTACAGGCCAACGCTGATACTATCTCCCGGACCTTCGACCTCTCGGTACAGGCCGCCCGACCCGATGGGTCTTTCATGTCACACACGTGCGCTTAGGAGGCGATCAACAGGTTCAGAGGTGAGTGAATGGTTACAAAATGAGGGGTTGTATGATGGTGCTAATGCCTGTCTTTCTAACCCTGTAGAACTAAAGAAGATAAATAATTATTACATACCTGCAACAATCAACAGTTCAAAAAATGGTTCATCATCCACTTCTGCATCCATAACGTCCCTTTCGGCTTCTGATGATGACGTCACTTCCGGTCTCGTCATTATGACGTCACTTCCAGCTCCTGACGATGACGCCACTTCTGGTCCCGCCATGATGACATCACTTCCTGTTACAACCATTTCCTGTAGCCATTTTGTTGTTGTATAAGAGCCGACGGAACCACCAGCTTTTTGTCGAATATCTGATAAAGGACTTTAACTACAGACACAGATAAATGAAATAGTGAATGCTCTAAATATTTTTTCTGAGGTCTTCACAAGTGGAGTTGCAGATAACCTTCCAATGGTAAATAAGACTACTAAGGATGTACTGACTAATGTGGAAATTGTAGAAGGAGTAGTACTGCTTAGTTTAAATAGGCTGAAATCAAACAACTCTCCAGGACCAGATAATATTTACCCTGGAGTTCTTAAGGAGAATACAGTATATACAGTATATATAAACCCTAGATGCATATTTTTAGGAAGTCACTGTGCACTGGGGAAATTCTGAAGGACTGGAAAATAGCAAATATTATCCTGTTATATAAAAAGGGTGACCAATACGATCCAAGCAAGTATAGGCCTAGACTACAGGCCAGTAAGCTTAAAGTTCATCATGGGTAAATGAATGGAAGGAACTATTAAGGATGAGATTGAGCAGCACATGGCAAGTACAGGATGTTTTCTGAAAAATCAGCATGCGTTCAGAAGATGGAGGTCATGTTTTGCTAACATGCTAAAATTCTATGAGTAAACAAATAATAGATATGATGAAAGTGGAGCATATGATATTATTTACCTTGACTTTCAGAAAGCATTTGATAAGGAGCCACATGAGAGGTTGGGCATCAAACTAAAAGAAGTGGGAATTCAGGGGGATGTTTGTAGATGGGTGCAGAACTGGTTCAGACACAAGAAGCAGAAGGTGATGGTGCAAGGATTCTTATCAGAATTGGCTGATGTTAAGAGTGGTGTTCCTCAGGAGTCAGTGCTAGATCCACTGCTATTTTTAATATATAAAAATGATTTAGATAGGAATATACTGTAAGTAACAAGCTGGTTAAGTTTTTTTTTGGTCTTCAGGCTCCAAAATGGACATCGCAACACTACAAAAGGTTCAGAGAAGAGTGACTAGGCCACTTCCAGGGCTAATGGGGATGAATTATGAAGAAAGAATAAAAGAGCTGAACATTTTCAGTTTAAGAAAAAGAAGATTTAGAGGTGACATGATTGAAGTGTTTACAATTAGGAAGAGAATTAGTACAGTGGATCGTGGCCTGTTATTTTAAAACGAGTTCATCAAAAACACGAGGACACAGGTGGAAACTTGTTAACGGTAAATTTCACACAACCATTAGGAAGTTTGTCTTTACACAGAGAATGATAGACACTTAGAATAAGCTACCAATTAGTGTGGTAGACAATAAGACTTTAGGGACTGTCAAAACTAGATGATGTTATTTTAGAAGAATTAAGTAGATAGGACTGGCGAACTTTGTTGGGCTAAATGGCCTGTTCTTGTCTACATTTTTCTAATGTTCTAATTATTATTACTTTTGAAAATTGGAATACAGTACATGTAACATTAAGCTAAACATTAATGTTAATTTAATTTTTGACCATTCCAGTTGTATCTTTTCTGTAAAAACTGAAATAAATTCCTAAATACTGTGAAGGATATGTGAGGATTAATCACCAAAATATATATTTTCTAAATATTTCCTTAAAAAGATACAAATGCTAATAAGAAGCTGGAGTAAGTTCATGAAAAATTAGTCAGAAAGTGATTTATATTAAAAATATGGGAAATTAAGGAAATAAAATGTCTACACATATTTCGAAACCTGCTTATTCCTTTACAAGGCCAAGCAAAACTGAGCATGTCCTGGAAAAACTGGGTTCAATGCAGGAACAAACCTTGGGTGGGACACAAACCCACTGCAATAGAATATGCAACATGCAAGAGGTTATTGGAAATATTTTTGCTGCAAATTGTGGCTTGAAAAGGTATTAGCTTTCACTTTAGTAAATATATAATTAGCATTGTAAAAAGCAATATAAAACATTCAAAATCATCCTTTCATTGCCTCTACACTCAAGAAGCACCTTTGTTGTCAGGTGACTTTCAAAAATGACACTAGCCCAAAGGCAAACTTATTTGCTAGGTACCGTTCTTCTTTGGTTTATTTCATATATGCCAAAAAAACTTCTATATGTGCAGGAGGCTCAAAACAGCTTCTCTCTTTCCTGTCTGCAGTTAGGGCTCAGTGGTGGGTCCGGTTCTCTTTTCTCTATATGATAAATATATAAATACTCAACTGGTTTTATTGCCTAAACCTAAAAATACTTCTATAATTACAGCATTAATTATTGTGCTTGTTTATGTAAAAAGATGAATGAATGCTGCAGTGGGTTGGCACCCTGCCCAGGATTGGTTCCTGCCTTGTGCCCTGTGTTGGCTGGGATTGGCTCCAGCAGACCCCCGTGACCCTGTATTTGGATTCAGCGGGTTAGAAAATGGATGGATGGATGAATGAATGATAATTATCTGTGTTTAAATTAAGAAAAAAATAAATTTACTGAACATACTTTGTCTGACATATATGAAATTAAATCTGCTTCTGAAAATAAGAATCACTATAAATAAGTCAAATAAGTACATAACACACACACACAAACAAAGCTTGCATATCTTTATTTAGTTTAAAGATCTGCTTATTTCCTACAAACAGATGTTTATCAATTCACTTTCATTAATTTTTCAGATGAAAGAAATCGTAACTTAACTTGAGATGTATTTGACGCCTATCCTAAATCATGTAATTCATTTGATGATCAATGGATGATGGAATCGTCCAAAAATTTGATTTCAAGATTTTCATGAGTCTCGACGTTTTAGCCCTCTCCGAGTCTGGAAATACACTTTTTGAAATTTTGTCTGTCTCTGTGTGTGTGTGTGTGTGTATGTAAATACGATAACTTGAAAAGGCTTTCACTTGGGCCAACCAAATTCTGCATGCAAGTATTAGGTAGAAAATGTAGATTTCTATCAACTCTTGATATATTCCCGCTAACTGGAAGTGGTACTTTTCCCGAAAAAATATGAAAAATTTGATAATTTCACATCATATTATGGTAAAGCAGCACATTCTAGGTATTTATTGTCCCTTTGCATTTTTTCAAACAAACTTGTTTTCGAGATAATTGCAATTTTCCATTTGACATTCAAATAGTAGTACATACATATTTGAGAATATTTTTGCTTTACATAAACAAATATTTTACACACATTACTAAAGTTTCTTGCAACTTTTGACCCACTTCTGCTTACTGAAAGTGGTAAATTCCATTTTTTATTATTAATTTTATTGTAATCATGCCATACAAATCAATCAATTTTTACAAAAAGTAGGATTGAGAACAAGTCGACCCCCACCCCTGAGAGAAAGAGCAAGGCCAAAGAATTAAAACTTAAGGCTTGTAAACATACCTAAATTAATTAGTCTGATAAGCCAATAGAGATGAATGGAGAAGAAAAATAAATGCAGAAATAAATGCTTCCTCTGTGCTATAAGAGCTTATTCTAAAATACTACTGATTAGATCCTACCATGTTTCGAAAAAAAATCGGTATAGATCCACTAACTGAGTATTTGATTTTTTACAATTTCAGTTCAATTCCGTTTCCCAATGACTTAAAAGAGGAGAGGATTTTTCCAGTTTAGCAAAATAAGTCTGCGTGCCAAAAGTGTAGTGAATTTAATCCCAGTTTGTTTGTCCTTCTCCACTTTAAACCCATCTGGAAGAACACCAAACACAGCTGTTAATGGGTTAGGAGGGATTGTGACACCAAGGCTGTCTGAAAGGTAATTAAACATTTTGGTCCAGAATGATGTTAATTTGGTGCAGGACCAAAACATGTGACCCAGTGAGGCTGGGACTTGGTTACAGCGTTCGCAGGTTGGATCCTGTACTGGAAACATTTTGGAGAGTTTTAGGTGAGAAAGTACCTGAATTGTTTGCCAAAATAAAATTATCATGGCAAATGTTTTATTCATGCAGCTGCAGAATCTAATTTATTCAACTTTATTTTTCTAATAATTCTTCAATATATTATTAATTTGATTTGATGTTGATGGTTCTTTAATGTACATAATACAAAAATATAATCATTGTGTTACGGCTTACTCCTCAAATATCAATCCCCATATCTGAATATACGAGAAAGTCTAGGGGAAACCACTCACAATTTTGAAAAAATACACTGTTGTTGCACATGTCACCTTGTACACCTGGTGTTTTTAGGTCACTACTGTTTGTTTAAATAGTTAAACAAGGAGTTTGGCGAAGCACATTCACTCAAGCATTCTAACTGAGGATGGACTGAGAATGCATCTATCGTTTTGAAACAAAGACTGGAGGTGATTCACTGAACAGATAGGGCTAACTGAGATGCTGCGGTGATTCAGTGCCACCTGGGAAGCTTCTCTGAAGTCTGTGAATTCATTTTAGGAAAATGAACACCTACTCAAATTAATATCTAGGCTGAAATTATGTGAAAGGGTTTTAAGGTAAGCAAATACAAAAGCAAAATGGTTATTGCCTACTGTATATAAATTAGTAGAAATAATTAGTAGTGGTTTAGTATCAATCTGACTTATTTTTCGAAATGTTCCTGGTGTTCATGAAAAAATGAAGAGGCCAGAGATTATGAATCCATCAATACAATAATATATCATATAGTAACTGTTCCATATCTTACAGAATCTTTTGAAATTTTCATATGTTTAATGAATGTTGCACATGTCCTAACTTAAAATTTGCACAAAATATATTTCAGTTTGCAATTACTTCATAATAGTGTGGTGCCTGTTGTAGCTGTTAAATCATCTAAACAAAGCCTTTTTATTCCCTGGTTACTTATCATACTAATAAACTATACATTCAAAGTTTAGAACTGAAATTAAAAATTAAATTAAAAAATGAATTTATGAATAGATAAGCATGCTTAAAGACCTAATAGTACATTTAGTGAGAACACACATAGCTATTTGGCCATATTTAGCAGCTGTGACAGATTAGGGCTTTCTCGTCAGACACCAGGTAAAAGTCCAGAATTATTATTTATTATAATAATAATGTGCACAAAGCACCCTCCTATCCACAATACTCATAAATCAATAATCAATAATACAAAAGCCAATCCTCCTACTCCCAGATGCATTGCCACCCTTCCACCCAGCTCAGCTCGTTGTCTGGGAGTTCTCAGAGTCCTTTTATATTTCCTGACTCGGAAGTGTTTCCCATTCTTCAGTCCATGATTCCTTATCACTTCCGGGTCAGATAAAAAGTCCTTTTCTTCAACCCGGAAGCCTGTCCTGTCCATGTGACTCGGACGTACTTCCGGGGTGTAGGGCAAATAGTCACTGCTCCCATTGACAACCATTATTCCTGAGTTCAAAGATTGGTCATTGGCATTGAAAGAGAACACTAGAGAACAGTAGTAGAGCTTTTATTAAATAAAGCATTTAAAATTCATAGGCATTTGAGCTATCTGGTTTTGATTACTTGTTGAATGGCATTATAGCCTATTTGCTTGAATTAGTAGTGCATCATTTCTCACAAAACAAAAGCAACAATAATAGTAATAATAATAATCCTCCGGCCTGACTAGAATAAGAGATACATACACAGCTCCTGAAGTCCAGTTTCAAGCAGCTCTCTCCAGTTTTTCATTTGTTTTTAAACTGACCCCTGATGTGTGCTCTTGTACTTGTGCTGAGGAAACAGTCAGTTATTATTCCAGTTCCTACGATCTCCAGGCCAAGCATTCTGAATGACTACAGACCAGTAGAACTCACTTCCACTTCAGTGAAATGCTTTGAACACTTGGTGAAAAACACTTTAATGGCAGAAACTAAGCCATTCCAAGATAACCACCAATTATCTTACAAAATAGATGTGTGGAAGATGTTCTTCTGATTGTCCAACATCAAATTTACAAATTTCTGGTTCATACAGTATACTATTTCTGGATTGTTTTCTTCAACAATCAGTACCATCCAGCCACATACTGATTGAGAAATTGAGTACATGGCACTTTTTCACAATTCATTCTCTGAAATACAGGGACTGTGTGTTGTCTCCATTATTATTTACATTGTACAAAAGTGACCCGAGAATTAACAATGACAACTGTTCCATTATCAAGTATACTAATGACACTGATAGGATGAAGTAGACTAGAGAAGTAGACTGTTTAGTAAATTAGTGCAATGGGATCTCTCTTAATCTGAATTACAAAAAGACCAAATAAATTATATTTGATTTTAAAATGGCAAAAATCTGCATGTACACTCATAATTGTTCTGGGGAAGGAGTAATAGCGGCTGAATATAAAAACAAAATATACTTTGAAAGCAATCAGCAGTTATTTCACCTCCGTAAACTCAGAATATTTAAAGTGGGCAAGGACATCATGTTGTTCTTTTATCACAATGTCATCCAGTCTGTCATAACTTTCAGCTTCATTGTTTAGTAGTCTTACAAATTAAAATTTAAAGAAACTCCAGCCCATTTCCAATATTGCAGCTAAGGTTATTGGGGCTGACATAGATGATTTATAGGTGTGTGTCAGAGGGCAATGTTGAAAAAATTGGAATTTGTTTTTATTGCCAGCAGAACTGGGAAGAATGTCACTTTAAGAACCCATACAAATTGCTCCAGAAACTCCTTTCTTCTTAGTGCCGTTTTCATATGGAATATTAAAGATGGTAAAAAATTCCAGAAGTGTACACTTTTAATATATAAAAACAGGTAAAAACACACTATCAAACTATTAGAAGTAGTTAGCAGAGAATAGATAGATAGATAGATAGATAGATAGATAGATAGATAGATAGATAGATAGATAGATAGATAGATAGATAGATAGATAGATAGATAATAAAACAAACAACAACCCCCTAAACACACATAAGAATGTCTGGCTTGAATACTGGAGAAGTGCTGCAATCAATAACAGGGCTATAGGTGCCAGTAAGATGGTCAGACCTGTCCAGATGTTCATTTGAAGCCATTGACATTTGAATAAAGCAGGTCCAGCTTGTTGTGTCTGAAAAAGGAACATGCCGTTAGATGTTGGTTCAGAATTACTCATCGTTCAGTTGCAGAGTTTAAAAATAAAAACAGACATCAATATGGTGATGCAACCACTCCTAAGCAGTAATGTGGACAAATTCAGTCAGTTTTTCCAAGTCTGGATCCCACTTTAATTGCAATGTGCTTACATCTCCTTCATAAGTCTCCAGACCTTCTTCTGATTTTACCCCTCTGTTTGATCAGATGAAAACTTTCCTGCATTAAATAGCATCTGAAATAAGTTTAAACTGGTTTTCCGCAATAAACAGTACCAGGAACAGTCCATGACTCACCATAACATATGAAAGTTCATATCATGAGTCCAACTCATTTAAAAGCGATCGAATATTCCACATTTATGGAGTCAGCCCAGTTCTTGGTGCTTTCTGCCTTACTTTTATCCTTTCTCCAAATTCTTTTCATCTTTGAAAGGTGCAACAGACTGCAGTGATCACAGAGATACCAGCTGAGTTAGGGGACATTTAATATTTACATGTTCAGTCTCCAACATTGTTCGATATTATAGAAAAAGATAGCCATCAGATTCTTCCGAACCTCTTTGTTCATGTTGTGATAACTTTCAAGTTCCCAGCTTGTCGAAAAGCAGTTGATATGGGCTGACAGTTCAGGTTTGTGTCTGTGATGACAGCGGCCTATCTTCAATCTAAGAATTATTGAAGATTAACAGTAACAAGCCAGAATCCACATGTTAACATTATCATTAATAATAAATAAATAATTTGGTTACTAATCTTAAAAAAAGAAAGTTGTTCCAAAAAAAAGAGATAGAGAGAGCTTCTGTAAAAGGCTGCTGCTTACTCAGTGACCAGAAGCTAAATATCTGTTTCTCGATTATGTAAATATTTTTATTTACAGTTTTAAACCTCTCTTGTCTCTAGTTCGTTTGTTTGTCTGTCTGTTATTGGAGATATTGTCTAACATGACTAAATAAAAACCTTGCAAAAAATACTTACAAAATAAATATGATATAATAAGTATCTCTAGTGTTTGAATGTATTGCTAAAAGCAGACATAATTCATAGTCAAAAAATGGAAGTCTTCCAAATGGGCATACATTAAAACTTCCCTTAAAATTTGGCATATATCTTTCTCCATTGCTCACTACCATTTAAGACTTGATTCATAACATTATCATGTTACGCTGCTGGCTCGCTAAAAAGCTTCCTGTAGTCAGCTTCTCATTTCAAAACATTGCTGACAAATGCAGCAGTGGACAACAGGCATTTGTGTAGATATTTGGTATTAAAATGTTTCTGTTATTGTAACCGGTCTCCACCGCACATGCCGTTCTGCTGCGTCCTGGCCTTTGGTTAACCCTTAAAGCTTCTGCGTTGTGATTTATATGCAACGTGCCGCAAAAACCGCCACGAAAGAATACTGCAAACACCCTTTAATTCTCGATGTTTATTAATGGTCTGAAATATTAAACAGAGAACATAAAAAATAGCAACTCAAGCTTTGTGATTCCTCCTCCTCTCACAGTAACACAACAAATACTGGGAGAGGCTCACACTGATCGATGTTAGCTTGATTTCAATGCAGCAACTGTCAACTTTCAGGGCAAGGGAAATGTAGAAGTCACTAAGCCTTGCACTGTTGTAGCTTGCAATAATCCAATGGGCTCTGTTGCTTGTGCAGATCAGGTACTGACATTCTACCCTGTCAGACGCAAGCAATAGAAAAGTATTGTTAGAAAAGTGCACATAGATACATACTTCTGCAAAGCTGATTATGATGTCAGACTTTGCGATTGTGACTGTTTGAAAAATATAGGATATGTGCTAAATCTGCATCAATGCAGCAGTGGACACCAGGCATTTGTGTAGACATTTGGTATTAACATGTTTCTGTTATCATAATAACATTTTTTCTTGTTTTTTTGCTAGTTTTCTGGGAGTAAACATAATGCTAAGGAGTTTGATCCAGTCTGTGGTTATGAGTGCCAGAGCCTTTGCAGGCTGAACCTAAAATTCAGGTCTTTGGAGATGTGGGAGGAAAACCAGAACATCAAGAGAAACTCTCAGCTTACAAATTCACTGCTGTCAATGGCCAAGTACAGTGTTTAAACCTAAGAAATAACTTATTATAGGCAGGCATTGTGGTTTAGAGACTAAGGCGCTGAGATTTAAATCCTAAATTTAGTCCATTTTCCATCTCTGCCTCACATGCCTGAATTGGAACTGCAAAAAATGTCTTGTAGTTAGTTGGATCAGTGCCTGGTCTTTTTTTGTGGCTTGACTAAAGGCTACATGCAAGCGTGTAATATTTTCACTCAATAAAAAGTAAATAAATACAATTTTAATTATGGACCTTTCAGTTAGAGCAGCAAGTGGACAGTTATGACAAACCTAACATATGCTACGTCTATTTGCCATACCATTCTTGATCATCTTAAACGGCATGACACTGATCATTAATTAAGAAATCCTTCTTACAGCATCGTGGGTACATTTATTCAGATAGTATCACACTATTGTAGTAATATCTTCCTGAAACCATGTGAAAGTTCCAAAAACAGCCAATATATGATTATAGCCTAGGAGAAAATGTCATTTTCACCAAACAGTGAACAGATCACATCTTAGACTGGTGTTTGGACAGTTCTACACACTCACATCTGTCTTCATATTCAGCAAATCTAATGTAATTGTTTTCATTAGAGCATAAAAAATGAAAGTGGCATGTCATCACCGAAAGGTGAAATAAGCTCATTTAAAAGAGGCTGTGCCATAAAGGTAAAAATGGCTTTAAATATATGCTATGAAAGTTTGATTATTGGGTGACATTTAATAAACCGAAATAGATACTGCTGTAAGATGTAACTTGCTTTACCATTAAAGGATTGTAACTGATGCAATGCACTTTTCAGGAGCTAAATTCCATTGCAGGGTTTCTGGGTAAAAGTTAGCAGTCACAAGTGTAAAGACATGTCAAGGACAAATTAAATCTGTTGTGCTGCCCACTCGGCCAATCACCAAACTCAAATGTGGGATTCCATTCTGGTGCTGTTAAGGTGAGGTTACTTTACAATCGAGCAGCTGCTGAAAGATTCCTTCCTTTTTTTTTCCAAATGAGAAGGGTTGTTCAGGTAAACTTGAGCAACACTGCTGCAGCAAAGACTGTGCATGAAGTTTGCACTAATCCCCTAATTAATCTTCGCTGCCAGGCTCCTCTGTGTGTAGGCACTGCGTAGGCCGGAGTGGCTTGACACAGCCTTCCAATAATATTGGCTAATTGCTGGATTTCAGCTCCTTTTCTTCCCTCCCACTTCAGGTGGGTGTCAAAGGGTTTACTGGCAGCATATATTGTTACTGACAGAAAAATATCCCTTCGCTTTGTGCTGTGAGCAGTTCAGCTGCCGTGACAGAGGCTTCCCCAGAATTATTGTCAAAGTCAGAGCAGCCCACGCAGAGCCAAAGGAACCCTAAAGTCTTTCTCTCTTCCTTTCATTCTCAGAGACAACCCCGCAAGCTGAAGCTCCTCTCTGTTTAACTCCTAACACCAACTATAACTCTCTCTGCTTGAGATGGGAATTGCAGTCCCTGGTTTGTCTGGGAAGAGTGTGGGCAGAGAGGATAAATGAGCCCAGGGCTGCTCTGTGGGTGTGGGTGTATGTCATTTAACAGGGCTTTGAATTACGAGCTTTTTGTGCATCCCTGCTTTGTTTTGGTTTGCTATCCCAAAGCAAAGGCTATAAACACACAGTGTGCAGTTATGTAAAATACCCTGAAACACCATCAAACGAGGCACCAGAAGGCAGCAAGATGACGTCTAATTTCAAATATAATGATCCTGCCCTGCTGTTTGTTGAGACAGAAGCGGCTTAATTGCTGGGCATCCTCATGCACAAGCTTTTGAGGAAAGCACATGCATAGGTATAGTGTGTTAAAAATGAAAGCAACCATATTCAAATCTGGGAAAATTATTGGTTTTGTTAATCATGAAGAGTTTTATTTCAATCAACTATACAGTAGTTTGACAGGGAGGAGACCAGTGTCATATTTAAATGTGAAAGAGGTACTGTATATTGGGTGTACTGCAACTTTGATTTGAAATAATAGGAAAAACGAGTAAATATGGCTAAATCATGTTTTTTTTTTCTTAAATACAGTTTGTGAGAAAAATGAGATTCCCATCTACGTATCTTCAAATATTCTTTATCGAGTTCCCAGCAGCATTGGACACAACATTATCAACCACCCCCGTACAGGGTGCCAAGTCTTTGTAGCACACTCTTATTCACATACCCACAGGGGGCAAATTTAGAGTCTCCAGTTAACATTGATGTCTTCGGGATGAAGTAGGATAACTATAATACTGAAAGGAACACCCAAAGAGAAACACTGAGAACGTGCAAACAAACTCAACTGAACAAGCTTATACGAATCAAAGTTCAGAACAGGCTTCATGAGGGAAAACAACATAAAAAGATTTCCTGAATCTAAAATAACACATTTCTTTTCTGACTCACATAGTTCTGAATGAAATCTTAATTTTGCTGAAATGTACATCATCATCCTTTTCAGTTGTTCCTGGTGAAGGTTGTAAGTTTGATGGAATTCTTTTGAACAGAACACGCACACATATACTGTATATACAACAGTATTTTATATACACAATTCCCATTTTATACATCTAATCCATTATTGAACACTCAAACATCACCATTAAGTTACTGTATAGCTGGTCCCCAATATCCTCCTCCCCCACCACTATTTTTCAAATAACACCAAAATCAAAAAATGTAAAAGAATTAGTTTAAAAATATTAGTCCTCAAAACAATCCCTCATAAGACATTGCCCATCATTAAATACAGTTTACTATAACTTTTTACCTATGCTTTATCACTTCAAGTTACACATTCAAAGGAATGGCCTTTTGATCTTTCTTTGTCTTTTCTGAAAATATCATCCTTTTTGTAGCCATGCCCCTCTGAATAACACAAGAAGACATGTTTGCAACACATGTCACAAGCGGAGTGACCCATGGCGCATGACTGCACAAGTGCACCTCTCTGTAGCCTGTGGAAGCAGCTCTGCTCTATTAACTCTATGAACACCGCATCGGCTGTGAGAGGGACTGAGGCTGGGACTGAGGCGTCATCAAGTCCCGCACAACACAGTCAGCTGTAATCAGTTCTGCAGGGTGTAGCAAGGCGGACTTGAAATGAATGCAAAGATCAGGTTTTTGTAAATGCAAAAATGTAATTACTAAACTATGGTTTGTAAATTGAAAAGGAAATTACTAGAATTTTCATTAATTTTTATAAAGCAGTTTTTTGTAATTCAGAGAAAGCCTATTTTATATATTGCTATGTCTCTGTCATTTTAAAAGATGTTATATCACAAACATAAATCAGCTTTTATGAATCCTATACTAAATGGCATCTAATATAGACATATGCTTAGCATTTGTCATTCTAGCCCATGTCACAAACATGTGTAGTAATGCATTTTATTGTTAAAAAAGTGTGCGATGTGGCATCTTTTGGAATGACAAATCAAATGCATTTTATTTTAAAATATATTCCAATATATTGTGCAATGTACACATTAATGCTAAAGTCTCTGTTACATGCCATTTGGTATGGGATTTGTAAAAGGAGTGTTAATGTTTGTGGAATGACAGAGACATAGCAACCAGAGGGACACACAGAAACACACACAGACGCATAATATTTTATTAAGATGAAGAGATTTATAAATATTAGAAAGTTGTGCAATAATTGGCTTCCATTCAGCACCTGATGCTTTCAAGATATGATATAGCCTTTTGTGATGCCAAAATAGATTAAAGTGACTTGTAAATATTATGTTATATTATATACTCATATACACATACCATACTTATCTGGTTCATCAATGTTATGTAGCTGAACAAGCTGAAAGCCCCACTTCACTTTCAAAGTAAAGAAATTACAAATACATATTTGAAGCTAGTTTTACCTAATACTTGTCTTATTGTGGCTACTGCATGCTTAAATGAACATCTGCCATAGAGGTAAATGTAATTTCTATTTTTATTATGAATGTTTCTCATCAATTTAGAAGAGCATACAAACAAGAGTAAGGAGTGCATTGGATATTTTTATCTGAAAATGTTGTATTTTAATACATTTCTGTTTATCATCCATCCATCCATCCATTTTCCAACCCGCTGAATCCGAAAAACAGGGTCACGGGGGTCTGCTGGAGCCAATCCCAGCCAACACAGGGCACAAGACAGGAACCAATCATGGTACCAGAAATTGATTATTTGTTGGATGTTGGTCAGACATGCAAGTAAGAATTTCAGTGTACTCTGTACATCAGACAATACTACTACTACTACTACTACTACTCGCTTATCACACAGTATATATGTTGCGTTAAGTGTTGTTTAGAGTGTTGAAATTGAAGTATGTTCATTTTAAATTAATAATGTGAAATTACCGAGTTAATAAAGTATAAACAATGAATTACAAACTATACCTATTATTCACTTATGCACCTGCCATGGAAAATGTTTAACCATTCTTTAAAAAAAATACACTTACAGTAAGTGAGTCCTATGCCATTACTGACCAAAGATCTCAACTTTCCGAAATCTTACATGAAGCAGTTTTCATTGTCATGATAAAGTACCTGACTGGGACTGGCACTGCCCCTTAACATTACCTTTTTGCCTTTTAGATAATGAGGCTGCATGAAGGCTCCACACAGCATTTTCAACTGGTCAAGGGCATCTCTACCAGGAGCACAGACTGGTGCCAGCTATGCATCCACAGTTTAGGGCCTAGTTACACACAATGAGGCTACAATGCCCTAGTGGTTCATAACTCAGATTATTAACTAGGGACTAATTGCACACTATGGTAGAGCTATGCTTCCAAAGCCAGCTGCTAGGGAATGCCCCCTTTCCATGGGCTGGAATATTAACTCGCTGTGGATAATTGGTGAACTGCTTATTAGTGTTAATGTGAGTTATTTGAGATGACTGATGTAAATGAAGTGTTTAACAAGACTTCCGCAATTCAGTGTTATTTTTGTTTTTATTTTATTACTGGATGCCATTTTGTGCAAATGTCCGTGGGTGAAGCCCATGTTAATTGTTGCTAATCAAGTGTATGGCATCATACCAGCTCCTGACATTAGAAATAGTGTAGCTCATGTTATCCAAGTTTTTCCAATTATTTTAAACAAAAGTGTCACGGAAATCAAACTCTTTAGTTAGGGAAGAAAATTTTACTTACATATAGGACCCTTGGTTGCTGCCTGTTCAACTTTGTATTTTTCCGTGCACTTTGATTCTGTTGACATTTATTATTTAGTCTTAGTTTAACAAACTTAAGACTGCTTTTTAAACAGCCCCTTGTCACCTACTTATTCACCTGTGGCCTCATGTATAACGCCGTGCGTAGAACGCGCACTATAACATGGCGTAAGCACAAAAGCCGAAATGTGATTATGCACAGAAAAATCCAGATGCAGGAATCTGTGCGTACTCCAACTTCCACGTTCTTCCGCTACATAAATCCCGATCAGCGTGAAAACTAACGCTCGTGCACGCACATTATGTAACGCCCCAACTCCTCCCAGAATTACGCCTCTTTGAATATGCAAATCAATATAAATCGCCCTTAAGCGCAGCCTTCTGTGAAAAGACAATTGGAAGAGCACGGGGGAAAATATAAGAATTTCAGCGAATACCAAGTGGAGGCAAAGGAAAAACATACTATTTGTTCAACTAAACCGTGGTATAATCATTAAAAGGAAGTTGATCGAGTGACATAGCGTGTTGGAGAAACTTGAAAGCTCACGTTAACAAAATTGCACAGTGCCGGAAATAAAAAAGACGTCACATATCAAGGCGAGTTGTAGCCCACTGTCTGAGTTTCATATGAAAGCTTATTAGGGTACAGAGAAAAAAAAGGCACACAGTGGGGAAAAAGCAGGAAATGTCAACTTCAATCTCGACATTTCCACTTTAATCACGTAGTTTATTTTGTCATTAAAGTAGAACATCATAAACTTCATCTAAAATCGTTTAATTAACCAGTTTCTCAAATCACATCGTAATTAAAGTAGCACGTTAAATGCTTTGTTTTGTATTTGATCTTCTATGTACCTATGTGTGTGAATCACTACTTGCTTCTTAAACCGGCTCTCTTCCTCCAACTGGACACAGAATCCATTACATTCGTGATATTACAGCTCTCTGAATAACTAAAATACTGAGATGTATACGTGATATCATTTTCATGATGATAGGAGTTAAAGCACGTTATTAAACATGAGTTTCACTTCGATGAAATAATTTATTGCAGCAGTACTCAGGGGCGGCTCTAGGCTTCTGGTGGCACTGGGCAGAGGAAGAATCGGTGGCTCCTTCGCCCTCAATGTCAGTAAGGTAGCTTATGCACGGTGGATGGCAACGTCCGTTGCAGACACTGCATAGCCGCCTCGTGCTCATGACACAAGCATTTAACTTTTGCCGAAATTTGTCGCTGCATTTTTAGCTGTGTTGTTATTTTCTCTTTCTGTTTTATTTTCAATATATATTGGCATAGCCGTCACTGCAGTCAGTGCTTTTCTTTCCCCAAGTAACCGATCGCCACACAATCAGCTCTGTAATAGAAGTTAAGCCATCTGTAAGCTTAGCGCCGATTCTTCAAAACGTTTAAGGAACATTGAAATATCTTCGTAGTACATGTTTAATTATTCTATCCTTAACAGAATATAGATTATTTAAATGAAGTTAGTTTTATCTGTATAATTTAATAAACATATTTTGCTGCATTTCACCTTAAAATGATATCGTCATCATATGTAAATACGCGCTTTATAAAGTGGCTCAGGTTGTGAGATATTATAACTATAGTGCAAGTTTACAGTGGGGTGATTGTATTTATAAGTACAAACCGTTCTACAAGGAGCAATTGATTGAGTGCATTTAAAGTTCTTGGGATGAAACTGTTTCCGAACCGCGAGGTCTGTACAGGAAAGGCTTTAAAACGTTTTGCAGTGGCTGAGACAGCGTGTCCATCAAACTGTATACCGATAATTCTCTTTCCGATCAGGTGCTGCTGTGATTCACACTCAGATACAGTGATTAAATACTCCGAGTGGTGCAGTGAGAGTAATATGGAAAAAGATGATCCACTGTGGCAACTCCTAATGGGAGGAGCTGAAAGAAGAAGAAGAAGAAGGAGAAGTGAGAGTAACAACACTAAAGCAGTTATGGTATTTGGAATACTATGGCTGTTCCCTGGACCATTATATTGTTACTAATTAAGTACTAAGTTAATTACAATCAGATGCGTTACACTAATAAACAATATGCGGGTAGTTTCAGTGTATTTATAAAGCCGCGTCATGAAAATAATGAGTAATCACACAAGAACAGTACCATTGCTTTGAAGCTGGGTGCCTCAAGTCTGCAAAACCGAGCGGAGAACTTGCGTACGACAAGGCATGAGGTACCGTGGAAAAGTGCGTGGCTTTACGCCAAGTGTAGGTTTTATACATCGCGATTTAAACGTGGAAAAGTTCTTACGCAACATTTCTGTGAGTACGCACCATTTATACATTAATATATTCTTTTTTTATATTTTCCCTTCTTGGGAGATGTTACTTTCCAGCTGATTACAATAAAAGTACATTGAGAAAGGGCCACTTTGACCACTTGGAAATAGAAGTCTGAATCACTTGCCATAAAGAAGAAAAAAAGCCTTAATTATCCAGTATCATAGGTAATTCAATGAATACTTATTGATACAAAAGGCACTCTTCTTTTTTTTTTTAAAAAAAAAAGAACAAAATAAATACTATTACTATTCACATACTTTTCAGAACATATGAATATAGCCTGTATGTAATAAGAAATTCATAAGAAATTATAAATAAATTTCTCCATTATAGCAAAAAATGCAAGAAATCTCAGCATTGTCAATCATATATACATTATGCAGCATTATAAATAACAAGCCAACAGGTGCTTACCAATGAACATCACTCGAGGGTCTGACTTCAAGAGTGGGATCGATCCAGGCACACTACAACTGGGGATGGACTCAGACACTCCAAAGTGATTATGTCTCTAGATTGACTTGGAAGCACCTGGGAATTCCTCAGGAGGTGATGGAGAAAGTTGCTAAGGATATGGTGGCCTGGTCAGTCCAGCAAGGTGTGTTGCTACGGCAACACTAACCAGGAACAGCAGACTGAAAATGATGATGGCATATATGCACGAATAATTTAAAAAAGTAAATATATAACTAAAATCAACTATTAACTGAAATAGATATCGCAGTTTTTTTGTATGCTGACATAGCTGCTGACCTGCTTATTTGAATGTGTATCTATTTGTTTTATTATTTGTAATTGAGAACATATGATGAGAAATTGAATGAATATGTTATGCTCATACTGTGGTTATTTTAATAGTGAGTTGAATTAGTGTGGTATAATATTTGTTAGGGTCAAATGCATGCATCAGATCACATATCAATTAATACTTTGTGATTTGCTTTGCATAGTTGACGTGTTATTTGAAAATTAAACAGTTAATCATTTTACTACAACACATACAGTACATTGGCGGGATTTTAGTAAAAATAAAATCTATGAAAATCTGCATAAAATAATCAAATTTATACAATCGTCACCACACTGATTAATGCAATATAATGTATCTCATGCTGTTATAGAAGATTGTAGTACTGCTATTGAGTCTTGCACCTCACCACACCCTCTGCCATGTTTGGTTTATGTCAGTTACTCTGCCTTCCTCTGAGGTTATATTATCATTACCAAGTATACTGTGCATAAGTAGGCAGCTGATTTTCTTGGGACTTTATTGTTAAGTCAAAGTCCTGCTTTTAAAGTGGATTTCAAGCTAAATTATAAAAAAAATTAAATGGTTTCAGCTCAGGCAGCAGGGTTTTCACTCGCACACTCCTACATTTTAGGTTAACTGGCAATTCCCAATTGACCTCTGTGTAGGACTGCGTGTGATGGGACCCTGATATTTACTAGAGCTATTTCTTGGCTTGTGCTCTGTGCTGTCAAGATAAATTCATCCCTCTCCACCCACAACCCTCAACTGGGTTAAGTTTGTATGAGAATGTTATGCTATGCTTAAGGTTGTTTTTTTTATTTCTTAATACCTATAGAATCTTCATAGTTTGGTGCAGTGGTAGAGCTCAGGGAAACTGGACTCATTTCCCAGCCTGATCCCAGCCTGCGTGGAGTTCCTATGTTCATTTTAACAGGTAACATTAATTTCTCTTGGATCTCAAATATATACAGTATTCGTTCGGTTTAATGATACTGATGATAAGTGTGTTTGTGTGGTCCATCTAGATCCTGCAAGTGAGCGCAGGGCTGACTCTAATCTCTGTTCCAAACCATTACACCTTTTCTATGTTCTGTAATGTCACTGTACATTACCACTACTATGAACGTTTTTTTACCCAGTCATTCCTGTCTTTACATTGTCAATAAATTGGCAAAAGATAAAATGTTTATGTCAACACACCACAGCATTATAGTTCAAGTTACTTAAAGAAGCAATGCAAGGATTTCTCTTTATATAACTATTAAATCAGTACGGAAGAAAAACTTAATGAATAATAAAAATTCAAACATATTGTAAATAAGAAAAATAATCAGCATTTAAAACTAGTGATACTAAAACCTTTTTATGTATTCTGCTGTGCCAAATGCCACATCCAGGACAACTGGTATGATAAATCCATTAGTTTTAGTTTACAGATTTCGAACATAACTCCATGATCTAGTATAACATTCATGTCAGTTTTCACACCTGTGTGCATGGGAGGTAACTGAAGGGCTCAAAAAGGGAAAATTCCATGCCAGACCAGGGGGTGGCAGAGTGCATTTCCTCTTTTTCATCTGAAGACCAACCATGGGAAATTTCACCTGGACTGAATGGTGTCATTCCGGGCCCAATGACATCACTTCCGGTTCTGTCACCGATGACATGACTTCCTCTGGCCAACTTTAAAAGTGCCATGTTTGCCTGTCTGTTTGTTCTATAGTTGGACTGAAGTATGTTGAGACGTGTTTCATTTGAACCAAACTTTCATAGTTTGCAGCCTATTTCAAGTATACGGACGGCTGCCCCAAACCTTTTCCTGTGTTTGTTGAATCCTCTCACACAGTAAACCATTCATATGGTATTTCAACATACTATCCGACTTGGGAATGTTTGGAATCAAGTGGAAGATAACCTGAAGACCATATATACAGTATATCAGGAAAAGCAGTGATGATTCCAAGCTTATATGTTTTGACAGATAGGGGTTGCCACCAATCCTCAAACTCTGGACACAACCAACACAAATACAGTAATGGGTTCAAAACAGATGTTTTTATTATCTCTCAAAGGTTTCTTCTAAAGATTGAACTAGCACAATTACAATGAAATTCTTCTTCCTTCCTTCCTATCTTCTCTTCTCTCTCTGTCCAACTCCTTCCAGTGAGTGCTGCCTTTTTTCCTCCCGACTGTAACTCAGCTGGAGGAAACTGGATGGCTTCCTTTTATGTAGGACCCAGGAGAACTTCCATCATCAAGGCAAAGCCTGATGGAAGAACTTCTGGGACAAACAGAAGCCCCTAAAAACATGGCTAATGAATCCCTGCAGAACCTCCTAGCGGTATTCATGGGACCCAATGGGGTTGACTAATGCCACAACAACTCCCAACATGTCCTACAGGCTTTCACGTGATTACTGTGCTACTGGGATTCTGCCATTTAGCGGAAGAAGGATAAACATATACTGAAATAGAAGTCCTCCCCTATTCCTCCTTTATTTTGTCCTACTTTTTAGGTAAGGGTAAGGGTCCCATTGTCCTTCCATTTTGACTTCCTTTCTCAGCATGGCACTTATAATGTGTAACCCATATAATGTTGAAAACCTGAAGGCTCTGGGCATATACAGTATGTGTAACCCGTATAATACAGAAAACCGCCTTCATGTGTGCATGTACGACATACTGAATCATCAAACACATAACTGTAAGAAATACTGAGACAAATGGAGTATATGAAGTTTAAAAAAAAAGAATTCTTCCAGAATAAGAAATAGTCATGTAATGATGGAAAAATAAGATTAAAAAAGTTTATGCATATAAGTGAAAGTGACCATCCCAGTCTATTTTGGTACATTTTTCATAATTTCATACATTTTCTTTCCCAAAGTCATATTTTTAAAAGTATAAACTGTATTTCATACTCAGTCCTCTCAGAAGACCAGATTTCAATTGTGGGCTTTGTCACTACCTGCCAAGAGCTTACACATTGTCCCCAAGGTTTTCCTCTCATTACCCAAAGACTTAGTTGTAAGGTTGACTGTTGGCTCTAAACTGGTGCAGCATTTGTGAAATTGAGTGTATAGTTTGCCCAATGAAGTAATGGCTGCCTTTGTGCACAGTGCTGCCAGGATAGTGTCTGACCCCATGATGGTTAAAAAAAAGTGTTAAGGATGAAGGCATGAATTTTATTCAGTTTGAAAAAAATCTATTCAGAAGAGTTATTTATATCCCAAATTAACAATGTGTGACAAAAGCCTTGATATTAAATCAGTGGGATATAATGCATTTTCACTTATCTACATTTAAATATTATTTACAACGTTATATAACGCCAACTTATTTAAAGTAACTCGCTATGCTCAGTGCTTTTGATTCACAGATTCAAATTTCAATATTTTGTTTACCACCTACAAGAAAAGATAACATGCGTCACTGCTTTTTCCTATTTTTAATCTGCTGCTCAGAGGTAAATCTAATAGCACCTTGATCACATGCAGACAACACTGACTTTCAACACTAGCAACTGCAAATCTAACCGCTGTCAGATCAATAGCCACTCTCTCCCCCAAACAGCACTTTCCATATTCTGATATCCAGGAATAGCCACAGGCTCAATCTGCCAGGAAAGAGAGGAATATTCAATTAAGACAGAGATGTCAGGGGCTAGGGGTTGGAGCTTTATTAATAAACAAAAGTAAGGGCAAAAAAATCTCATGTGGAACTATATTGTTACACTGAGATTTATTTTGCTGTACATCAGTTGAACCATTTAAATGAGAGGCAGAGTCTTGTAAATGATTGAAAACTGGCTATGAACCCAGCTTTCCCCGGGCATTCAGAGTAGTAATGGCTCACTCATATACAGTGGACCATTTATGAGAAGACATTTCTACAAAGAGGAGACTTTTTACCACTGTCAAAAATTAAAAACATTCTAAAAAATTGTTTTCCCATTATCAGAATACCAGTCCTTTTAAAAAGCTCATATCAAGGAAGAAGCACAAAGCACTAAACATACAATTGCATGATACAGAAAAAATGCTAAATTGACAACATAGGAATAACATAATTAAAGAAAATGAAACTAACAATAAGAAAGTAATGTAAATGGTAGATTTTTAAAGGGTGCTTAATCTTAGGGTAGACAGTAGCAGACGGATAAATGTATATACAAGAGTCAACACTTAACATTAGAATATGATGATTAATATAATTAAATTCAATATAATATAATATAATATAAATATTATATAAAAAATGAAAAAATTACATAAAGGTAAAAAACTATGCTGAACATGCATAGACCTGGTGATCGTGTCGCAACGTATTTTCAGCTGAAAAAGAAGCGTAAAACACTATCAAACACTATCAACCGATTGGTGCAACACAATGCTTACAGAACTGAAACAGCATTGTATTTCTTCTTAAATAAATACATTTTAAGACAAAAATAAAAATCAAAAACCTAGTATATTTTAATCAGTTCATTAATTTTCTGAAACATTAGGCAAAAGGCAGTATCCAGCACTGTACAAGACACTGTTCCATTGCAAGATACATCATTGTATACAAACACTCTAAAACACACGTCAGTGGTCACCTCTGCCCCCTTCATCTCCTACACCTTCACTGTAGCCAGACTGGGAATTCAGCATGGAGGCAATACAATAGGAAACACAGTAACACTTGTATCAAATAAATAGATAATGTAGGCTACTGCAGGGAGGAAGCCTTGGCAGACATAAGACATGAATCCACCTTTCCCAGGGCTTTACAAATACACATGTTGACATAAACTCATACTAAGAAAATGTGAGTTTCCTATCAGACATAATATTTGTAAATTGGACCAAAAAAAACCAGATACCCTGTTGGAAATCCAAGTATCCACCCATTGATCCATCAAATGTTTGACTTCACTGAAAGTCCTCAGAGTGAAAGGTGCTCTCACAACATGAGCACCTGGTCCTTATCTGAGACAGTCTTCTAGCAATGAAATGAAATTTTCTTATCTGCAGAACGTCTTCCAGACCACACCTTTGCAAAGTGTAGTGCAAGGCAAACAAGAACACGTCATTAAGTAACAAGAAAACAAGTGCAGTGAAAAATGAATGTTTTAAAGTATGTAGAAAATATCTAGAGGCCAGTATGCCATGTTTGAAAAGTAATGCAAAAACAGTCAGACACTAATATAAAAAAGCATCTGCCTGGCATGACTGCCTCTCAGAAAACCCAACTGCTTGCATAAACATTTTAATCTATCATTATACTGAAAGTGTCTTTGTAAATGGGCACATTATTACATTTTGAAAACCAGAAAAAAATGTCATTGCACTATTTCCTATGGCTCTGCTCATGCTAACAGAAATGAGGTAACCATTCTACATCAGCAATACACACTTTCAATTTGCCAGGACCATTTCACTGCTGCTTCTTGTCTTTTAATAATCAAATGTATTTTCATTGACAAGAATATTAGCCCTTTAATGCATTCATTCTTATTATCACTGTCAGTGTATGTGCAAATAAAATTTCTTAAATTTCATTAAAGTGTGTAAAACATCTTCTGTCTAGTATTTTAAATAATTTCAACTACAGATAAACCTGATTTACAGGTTATTTATTACTAAAACATCCAAAATAAGTTGTTGCTATGACTTTTTTCGGGGTTCTCCTCACCTTTTTCCATTGTTGGTACACTTTTTGGAACTCTGCTCTGCAATATTACTTCCACTGAACACCTGGGTAGCTCTCACTGTGCTACACTGTGCTGCGGCACACTGGTTAAAAAATGTATTTATTGGTCTGTATTGATGACATTTTTTTTGAAGTATCTGAAGACGCACATTAAATATGTTTGGGATTTACTGCTAAGACTAATAATAACAATTATGTATTTATTACATTTAAAAAAATGGGAATTTTTTTAAGGGTAAAGTAAAGTTTTTGAGTTACGGAATTACCTGTAGGGGCTCAGCTAAAGTTCATTAGATTTCTAAATTGGAAATGACTAGAGTGCTTAACACCAGAATCCCTGAAGCCTATGTAAAAACTCTTAATGCCAGGCCACCTTAAATTCCCTCGCACCTCTCCATCAGCATCTTTTGTTTTGCAAATTTGTCGAACAGTACCGGCAGCAGCCAGCCTGCTGTCCCATCCCCCACCAACACAGATTTAGTTGTGCGCAAAGTTCTCCCAGCTTTACTTTTACAGGTTTACTGTATGTATGTTGTTGTGAGCGGAGAGACTTCATTAAAATGGTTTGTAAAATGCATCAAATTTCTAAAGGGGCTTTCAAAAAGTAATATTGAACATGATCATGATCTGGTATGTTTAATTTCAGGGCCAGTTCACAATATAACTTTCTCAACCTGTTTCAATGGAGTCAATGAATATGAAGAGCCATAGTACAAACAATACATACACACACACACACACTCTTGTGATTCACAGCTCTCACTTCGTAATTCACAAAAAACCTAACCTCTGTATCACAGAACAGAACTTCAGTATTATAGCTGATTGAAATATCCTGCACTTCTTTGGATACATGGAAACCAGGCTAGAGTTGTCTCTCCTTCCTTGCACTGCACCTTTATTCGCCTTAAAAGAGCTACGTCTCTCATCAGCTGTTGGTCTACTGGCCTTAAAAAGAGAAGACCATCTCTACTATAAGCTGGTTAACTGTTTGCTGCTACTTAATAAGATGAAAGGCAATGACTGACTCCAGCTTGCGCTTCTTGTTCTCAACACAATAAGCTCAATATGCACGTCGAGTCATCTGCTGTCCTCTATTCTTACAGTGTTAGTAGTAATTGCGATAAATTGCACTATGGTATTGGCTTTATTTTACATTTTGTATAACTACTTATAGACTTTCTTTTTGTTTAAATAATTATATGGGGCATTTACCTTGAGAATTTAAGGTGGTGGTGTTTAGAGCTTTGGTGAACAAAATGGCAAGGCAGCTGTGTGGGTAAGCATGTCTGAGGCAGTGCGGAGCGAGCTTGTGGAGCAGTACATGAGTTGTCCAAACCAGAATGGGATGAAGCATCCCCACCTGAGGTACTGATATGTGAGGGAATGAATAAAAATTAGTGAAACTCATCTAATGTCAGTTAAAGGGCCTGTCAGAGAACCAACACATTATGCATCGGAGAGTAATTGTAATTTGGAGTGTCTATGGCTGTACATGTGTGCGAGTGGTGGGTCTCACATTTGAAGGCTTCCTTGTGGATTATAGCGTAGAGAAAGTGCACAAGGTAATTTGTAAGTGTCTCGGGGAGGCTTCTATCAGGACTGGAAGAAGGATACTTTTGATGTATATAAAACAGAAATATGGACGTCACAGATCATCTTTGCTTTGTAGCATTGAGTCTGTCGCTAGTGCACCACGGTAGTCCTGAGATAGGAGATAGGAAGGGGTGCACGTTACTCTTGGATTATCCCCTAGATGACTGAGGTGGGGATAATATAGTGAGCTGTGACACTGATTTCAACTGAATAATTTTTCTTTTTAGAAGCGGACCCTTCAACAACTTGGGAAAAGGGAGAAAGGGAAAAGGACTGGGAGTATTGTTATGTTTGCTTGGATTTAGAGACCCATTGGTTCCCTTTGAGCAACCTGAAGAAGAGTGAAGAGAAAAGGATGAGAGGTTTTGTGTTTTTGTCATTTTGTTTTTATTTTCACAATCAAACACTAAATTGATGGATTTGCTAGTGTGATTTGTTTCCACTGAATTCTCTTTTCTCAAGTTCTGATATATTTATTGATATCACCTGTTTTGTTTAATAAAGAACTGTCTATTTTTGTACCAGCTTGTTTGTGTCTTACTAACTTTGGTTTATCTTTGCGATGACTACTACATGGTTAGACTGCTGTAAAGTGTTTAAATTCATGGCTTTGTAAAACAGAACAGTAGAACCTCAACTTATGTTAGTTTATAAAAATAAAAACTAATATGAGTTCAACTTTACATAATGTAGAGGCAGAACTTTAAAAAGAAAATTAAATTGCCACAATGTCACACTTTCTTGATTATTTGCTGTAATGGCCTCCTTTACTCGTGGTCTTTCTCATTTACTGCATTCAGTAGAGTGGAAATGATTTTTTTAAATTTGTGGTTGAACTGATCTTGTTGATTGATGGCATCCAGGTTTCAAGTGAGTTGGTCCAGGCCCATTTATAGCCTCTTCTATCATACATTAATTGTAGGTATAAAGTTAAGACACACACATTCCCATATTCACTCTATTTCACCTATGGCAGTCCATGTTTAAAATGTTGGCTAGGCTGATCAATCATTCCTTTACAAAATAGTGGCATAAACAAAATTCACTATTTCAAGGCAATTTAAAGGACGAACAAATGTGCAGTGCAGTATCAAATACCAAAACTAAACAGTAAATTAAGAAAAACACAAAACGTGCAAAACAATCATATAAATGGCAAACACCAGACAAACCACAAATTGCTTTTAATGCATGTGTGAAAGGAAACTATCCTTCATCCTGGTCATTGTGAGGGAGCATGTTAAGGCCACTCTGTCCCTAGAATGGGAGCGGAAGAAACCCATTTTATACCGTTTTAGGTGCCTCTGGGGAATTTCATGATGATCTCTGACTAACTATGAAATATTCTCCACTGAATCTTGCCTGGTACTCCTCTTATGGAAGATACACAATGAATATTCTCACAATATGCCGAAAACATCTCACATGGTTCCTGTCCACCAGAAAAGCTGCAATTCTACTCCAAGATCCTACTAATCGTTTGATCTCCCTGTACTCTCACTGCCAGTTAACCTAGGATCCTTGTGAGGGAACCCCTTTTAGGTCCTTGTACACACAATCTTAAATTTCCCAAAACCCAAATAGGGTCTCAAACGGTAGGTGATGATGTGGAGGTAAATTCTGTGGGGTTAAAATGGGATTTGGTTTACCTCCTTTAACACACAACACTAAAGTTTATTGTGCATAACACCATTAGTAGCACTAATCACTGCAAGATGTTTTACAGGGTGTAAGTGCCAAGCCAGAATATCTGGCATCCTGGCCAGGATGAGTATGGGACCCTTACCTGGATGGGAAGGCAAGATGAGAGAGCATGGGTGGAACACTCCTAATTTTGTACTTTTACATCCCCTGCCCACTAGATGATAGCATCCCAGTACCACAGGATTGAGCACAGGAGGTAATGCTGAGAGGTAGCCCTGCTGGGTCCCATGGGAACCATCACAGGGTGCTGCAGGGATTCACAATCCCTACTTTTCGGGACTTCCACATGACCCGGAAGTGCTTCCTTTGGGCTACGCCTGACATAAATGGAAGCTGTCCAGCCCCCATCAGTGAATCAGAGCTGGGAGGAAGAAATGCAACACTCTCTGGGGAAGGTGGACGGAGAGACAAGAGATGAAAGGAAGAAAGGAAAAAGACTATTGTGTCTGTTTGTGCTTGCCTGATCTGGAAAAAAACTTTTCTGAGGCATTTTGATAATACAAGTGTCTGTTTTAAAACCTTGACTGTTGTAAAAGAACAAGTCTCAACACTTTCAAAAGGTTGGGGCAGCGACCCGTATATTGTTCCTAGCTGCAAAAGATTATTTTGGTTACAGCGATGCTGTGTATTCGAGTTCCACACTGAACTGTTTGAGGTAGCCAAGATGGAGGCTTTTATGTCTTTTAACCCAGAAGTGACGTTAGTCTGGGTGCCGGGACAGGAAGTGACGTCAGTCTGGGTGCCGGGACAGGAAGTGATGTCAGTCTGGGTGCCGGAACAGGAAGTGACGTGAGGTCAGGTAGGTTTTCCTGTATTTGATCTGCAGAAATAACAGAGAAAGGTTTAGAGCACTCCACCACCTCCTGGCCTGGCGGGTAATTACCTTCACTTGGTCCCTTCAGCTCGCCCCTAGTCGCACGTGTGTGACACTGTCTATGTGTTAGTGTGTCAGTTGTTTCCGGGATTTGGGGCTCAGCTGTGCCACCTATCTGTCACAAGGGAAAAAATGATTATAATAAAGTATCAGGCTCAAAAAGTGAGCAGTGCAATAAGAAACAAGTAAGAAAATGTACTCATGGTACCTTATTCAGGTGTGTTCAAAGACTTAGCTAGTTTAAAAGTTGGAACATCTATAAATTTTCTCGTAACTTCATAAAAGACTTTGTTGTCGCAATTTTGCTTATTACATACGGGACAGTACTTACCTTACCTTACAATGATTAACGAAATACAATATTATTATTAGAAAACTGAATAAACACATACTCTCTCTACATGGTGACACTCAGAAACTCAAACCTGTCTACATCTGACCCTGGCCCATCTTTGAGCTGCACTTGCTTCAGTGGGCAAGAGTGTAATTGTTTAACTGTTTTGCTGTCAGAAGTGGCTGTTGAACAAGTAAAAGAAAAAAAGGCAAAGGTAATATTAATATGGTAAACTATTTTGACGTGCAGATTGTTTCTCTGTTTTAAGATGCACGTGTTTGGCAATTCGAGAACACTTTTCATAGGGGTGATTTTGAAATTTAAAAAATGTGTACAGTGCATTATATTCAAGGCATCTCAATGAAAAGTGAACAGTTTTGACAAATTTCACTGAAGAATAAGTGTACCAAGTTTCAGCAAAATCGGTCTACCGAGAGCCATGTTGATACATCCAGACAAACAGACATACAGTCATGGCTGTCACAGTAGGAGCTTTTTGCATTATATGTGTTTTATACAGACCAAAATACAAGAAATACAATAAACTCATAACTGGTAGACAGAAGAGGATAATACAAGGGTTCCTGACAATTCGCTTAAGAGGAGAAGTGCAGTAAGCCAAATAAGTAGTGATAAAGGCAAGAGGAAGTTCTTCACAGTCGGATTTAGAGGGGCAAGGCTGAACTCAGGTGATGTTTTGCAGATGAGAAAATGTGGCAGAGATGTAGGATTCAAGAGTCAAGGCTGGTCACAGTGGAAGAAGGGATTGATTTCCATAAGCCATGGTGTATTAGGAAGGCATCAAGTTTCTTAAATTACTTCAATGATTAGTATTTAAATTTTGTATGTTTTCTTCAGTCAGAGAAGATATGTGTTAGTGTGTCAGTTGTTGGGGCTCAGTAGCACCACCTATCTGTCACAAGAGGAAACATGATTATAATAAAGTATCAGACTCAAAACGTGAGCAGTGCAATTAGAAACAAGTAAGAAAATGTACTCATGGTACCATATTCAGATGTGTTCAAAGACTTAGCTAGTTTAAAAGTTGGAACATCTATACATTTTCTACATCTTAAATTACTTCAATGATTAGTATTTAAATTGTGTTTGTTTTCTTCAGTCAGAGAAGATATGAAGACATCCAGCCACTAGGACACTGAGGCAGGTTATTAATTTTACATGACAGATGGACATCTAGAAGATATTTTCAAACAGAACTTAGCATAAGAGTTTGATTTCTTTATAAGTATTTAATACTCACCATGTACCCTATAAACACAATGAAATGTGTAGAATTTTTTATTATGTGATTTACGCTTTAAAAAGACTGAACAATATATTACAAACATTAAATGCTGTCCTCTCTCCAGCTGCAACAGTTTTCTGTTCTGCCTCCACTGCTCTTTGTAATCAGATCCTCACATTTTTTCTGGATAAGGTCACGAACATTAGATCCCAGATCCCCATTTCTTCTTCTGGCTCTGTTGATTTAGCCGCTCCTACACATGGCTCCCTCACCAGCTTTGAACCCATTTCGCTCCCCCATCTGGAAAAAATCGTCGCCTCAATGAAGCCTTCGGGCTCTCCGGATGATGAGGTGCCGTCCAGACTGCTGAAAGATGTGTTTCCTGTGATTCGAGACGATGTTCTAAAGATCATAACTAGTAGTCTATCCTCGGCTATAGTTCCTCGTGCTTTCAAACACGCAGTTGTACATCCAATCGTGAAAAAACCTGATCTTGACCCTGCCGTTTTCTCTAATCTTCGTCCAATCTCTAAACTACCTTTCTTGTCAAAAGTACTCGAAAAAGTAGTTTATGAGCAATTAACTCATCACCTACAGGACCATCAGGTAATGGACCTTTTTCAGTCAGGCTTTAGGCCCCAACACAGCACAGAAACTGCGCATTTACGTGTCCTAAATGACGTCCTTTTGGCATTGGACTCGGGACTCCACGTGATTATGGTTCTTCTCGACTTATCTGCCGCCTTCGACACAATCGATCACGATATCTTGATCTCCCGACTCGAATCCTGGGCTGGTGTATCTGGCTTAGCCCTCGACTGGTTCAGGTCATATTTCTGTAACAGGACTCTCAGAGTCATGCTAGACGATTTTTCATCTGAATCAGTCCCACTCCCATGTGGGGTCCCCCAGGGTTCCATTTTAGGGCCACTACTTTTTTCAATCTATATCCTGCCTTTAGGTGCAATTTTTAGAAAACATGCAATTTCATATCACCTATATGCTGACGACTGCCAAATTTATTTCTCCCTCAAGCCAACTGACTCCACCAAACCTCTTCTCGACTGCCTATCTGACATTAAGGACTGGCTGGCTGTAAACTTTCTTCACCTGAACGATTCAAAAACCGAGGTCATTGTTTTTAGCCCCGACTGCAAACGGACCCCACCCCTTGGCCTCGACTCTCTTCCCATTCCAGTAACTTCGTCTGTCTCCAATCTTGGAATCAAAATGGATATGGTCCTGAAAATGGATGCTGAAGTCAACAGCACAGTAAAATCCTGCTTTTTCCATCTCAGGCGAATCGCCAAACTCAAGCCTATTCTGTCTAACCACCTCCTGGAATCAGTAATCCATGCATTCATTACGTCCCGGCTCGACTACTCAAATTCCTGCCTTTATGGTATCAGTAAAGCCACTCTTTCTAGACTCCAACTGGCTCAGAATGCGGCTGCAAGGCTTCTAACTGGAAGTAGCAGAAGCCAACACATTACACCAATTTTAAAAACCCTACACTGGCTGCCGATTAGATTCAGAATCGATTTTAAGATACTCCTCATAACCTATAAGGCACTAAACGGTCTAGCCCCTGCCTATTTGAGTGTCTTGCTCCATCGTCACAATCCTCTTCGTGTTCTTAGATCTGCAGATCAGCTGCTCCTAACTGTTCCCAAGGCACATTTTAAAGCTCGTGGTGAAAGGGCTTTTTCCGTCTGTGCACCCAGGCTCTGGAACTCCCTACCCTTTGTGGTTAGGCAAGCCGCCTCAGTCGCCACATTGAAATCATGCCTAAAAACGCACTTCTTCACATTGGCTTTTAATTCTTAACCTGTCTCATTTCCACTTGCTTCTTCCTATTTCTCAATTTTATTGGGTCCTCTGACCTGTTTTTAGTATCTCTGTTTTAATTCTGTCTTAATGTTTGTTTTTAATATTTTGTTTTTAGTCCTGCTTCTTTTTTAACTGTACAGCGCTTCGGTCAGTTGTAATGCTGTGCTTTTAAGCGCTCAACAAATAAAATGGTATGGTATGGTAAATAACATGAAATGTTTGTTTTGTATGTGCAATGACAGCCCATCTGCCCGTGGAAACAATTTTACTACAATCAATTTTAAATATCTCTTTGCATTGCTTGCACATTTTTCATACATTGCTGTGATTTAAAGGAAATTCAAAAACACATTATACCTGTATATGCAGCTTCTGGCATGGCATGCCTATCACAGAATAAAGAATTGTTATTGGTCAACTGTTGGTTTGGTGGGAACCACTTGTATCAAAAAATGCTTTATTTTTCAAACTAATTCATACCTCATGGCTCCCATGGTCTGGATTTAAATCCCAACCAGAGCACTGCCTTTATGGAATTTGTACCTCATTTCTCCATGGGCATCTTCCAGATATGTTAGTTTTACACTCAAAATCCAAAGAAACATGTCTTACACTGATTGACACACTAAACTGTCTCTGATTTTTGTTCCCTACTTGTACTCTACTGGGTACAGATTTACTTATTGGATTGCAATGATTTATGCCAAAGGAGAGATTTCTTGTGTGGATTTTCATGAAGTTGTACAGAATGTTTGTTTGACCCAAAGTAATTCATCACTTTCTTTTTTATGCCGTTCATTTTTCACTCCGCTGCTTCTGCTGCTGCTGCTAAAAAGCAACAGCAAGGGGTTCATCGGATGGGCAGAGTTATGAGTCAGTTGCATTTAATGTGAAAAGTGACAGGTGGTGAGTTTGTTTTCATTGCACCAAGATGCTGCTCACACATTTAAAAATTCTGTGTTGCAGAGGCCCAAACCACAGTTTTTGTTTATCAAAGACAGTGCCTACTTTTTGCCCATAAAAGAATACAAAACAAATAGGCAGTTGTTTTGTTTTATTATATAAGTATGTTAAAACAGCTGAGATGGGGTAATAATATTGTTCTTTGTGATGATAAAAAGTATCCTATGATGACATATTCCATGAATGGTGCTGTACAAAGTTTAGATTGTATTATTTTGCATTTCAATGTGTCTTTTAAAATGTAATATAACTGTTGTGACTTCTTAATCTTGACAAAAAATATGGTCTTTAAATTATATTTGCAGCTCAGTGGAGTTAAAACCCACGTGTACCAACACAGGCGCGTTACTTGTAAGATGTTTAAGCCTACTTTAAAATTACATGACATTTGACATGTAGTTTAAAAATATCCCCAGCCTTCATCCCTCCATCATGGTGAAAGCTGCAGTGGCAGCATGCCAAGATGAGAGAAACGGGTAATTCTGGGAGACTGCCAAGTACTCCCAAGCCACATGTGATCTTCTCTGGTTCTGGGCCATAACATGTATACATCTAATGAGAGACACTCATAAAGCATCTTCACCAAAGTCATACAAGCTCTCTCACTCTCTCATGAGCTCAGCCAATGTGTGCTAGAGTCTCATTTCAGCCACTTGTACACACAGTGTCTTTCTCTTATTCACTACCCACAGATTATAGCTATAGGCGAGGATGAGGATGTATGGCCAATAAACTCGTAAGGTGAGAACTTTGTCCAGTGCTGCAGTCCCGGCTTTACCACTTTGAACAACATTCACAAAACAGGGTGGAGTGGTGGCTCTGAGGCTAAGGATCTGTGCTGGTGTCCAGAAGGTTGCCGGTTTGAATCCCCGTCACTGTCAAAGAGGTCCTACTATCACCATCTCAATTTACTTCTCAATCAAATGATCACTTCTATCACCACTGTCACAAAAAGCTCTGTCCCACTTTCTGTTCTTCCTTCCAACCTCTTCGTTTGTTGGAATGGATATGCATTCAGGACAGCTAGTGTGGGTATTCTATTAAATTTATATTGGGTAAAAATGTTACAAAATGTAAATATATTAGGTATTTTTCCATCCATTGAACCTACACTTTCTATTTCCTGTTCATCTTTGGGCCCTCAGTTAAAACTTTTCACAAAAGTTGGAAGTGACTCATCAATGTTTATACCAACTTCCTAGTAGAAAGCCATTAATGGATCTTGTTTATTCTGCTTCTCTGCTTTTACTTCCAATAATTAATTTTTGTAGAGTTGATCAGCAAAATTCTCCAAAGTGTTTATAGTAGTGAATATCCTGTGCTTGTCAGTGACCTTGTTCTCTGAATATTTTCCTGGAAATTAGACAAATTAGCTTAGGCAAACATTTTTTTTTCATGTGCCCCATGATGCCTTCTGAAGCCAGTGTCACAGAGCTGTAATAGCGTCCACAGAACTTTGACGAATGCTTACAGTAAGATCACTACCCAATCTACTCCAGGCATGCATAATGTCACAGTCCTATCAAGCCATATTTATACCAGAATGTACTTGTATTTAAAAAAAGGCAAAAAACTTGCAGTGTTTTCATTTGAGCTGCACATCAGCAAAATGATAGGAAAGGAGATCTGTTCATATACAAATAGATTTCTGAGTTTGGACTTAAATGAACTGAGCTTGACAAAACCTTGTTTGGCAGTTGCTGTTGATGCAGACAATGTGGAAATGACAAACAGTGTTAGAAGCACTAAACTAGCTCAAACTCTTCGAATATACCCAGCATTGTTGGGCACTATGTTTTTTGAATAAAGAATTAAATATCGTCAGCTCTGTCAGTAGATCCAAAGAATTAAATATCGTTAGCTCTGTCAGTAGATCCAACTTGACTAAGCTCGAATGGCACCGACAAAATCTGTTTATTTTTCTTTCAGAGCGTGTAGACACCCATGCAGACATAGAGATGCTCTTTTCGCAGACAATTGTGATTTTATGATGCTTTGTTGGGATGCAATGTGCCTGATAGGAAGAAATGCGTCTTGTGAAAAGCAGTTATTGTATAAATACATAATTATTTTTTAAACTTGGTAGGGGTTGATAAAAATAACAAGCCAAGTAGAAAAGAGTGAATGTGTGTAGCCTGTGTAAAGACATTATTACTATGAATTCCATGTCATAACATATTAATAGAAGACCTGCACAGCCAGTGCAGAAGTATTATACATATTTTCTGGAATTAATAGCAATAATTATCATAGAGCATACTTTGTTTTCACATGGGACAGTAAACAGTAGGAAAGGTTTAACAAGGCTTAATTCTTTCCCAGTAATGATCCCCAGGTATTTCCATCATTCCCCAATGACTGTTAAAGACTCCTAGTGGGCAATGTTTTTTTTTTTTTCAAATAACAAATTCATTGTCTCTAGATAAGCAAAACATCAGAATACATCTTATGCACATTCAGTATTCAAGCTGTCCACTCTGCAACTCGCCATTCACCAAATTTCATCACTATAGACATCTGGTTCCAGGGCCAATGCTGGGAACAGAGATGAGTCCAACTAGTATATATAGCAAATATTTTTACAATATTATCAAAAGAAAAATTACCATTCATATTCTAATAGGCAATTGAACTGCCACATTACTGACATTACACCTGACTTCCATTTTTCACGTTGTGAGGGGTCGGCCAACATTGTGGCCACATACAGCTGCTTTGGGTTCAGCTCAGCCGAAGCAGGAAACTTCAAGAGAGCACAGCCGATTATCCATGTCCCTGAGGTGGGTTCTGGTATCTCTGTTCAGGCTAAGATGTTACTAGATTTATTGAAAACCACCATGAAGGTAATCTTCTTTGGATGTTTTGTTGTTTGGCAACTCACTCTAGACCAGGCATTTCAAACACGCTGCCCCCGGGCCACATGCAGCCCGCAACAGAAATCTGTGCAGCCCGCATGACAGATTCTAGTTAGCACTGAACTTGTACAAAATGATTACTATCATTTGTGATTGAATCATTCTGCATCTTCGGCGTTATTTATTGACTATTCTAACTTATGCCTTCTGACAAAAGCACGTTTTCCCATGGCATTACGGTACCGGAAACGTCATCTGCTAGTATAGCCATGAGCCTTGACTAAAGTTAATGAGCCGCAACATCACAACTGAAGTGCTAAGCTGCAGCAGCAGACAGCAGGGGTGGCCTTAGGCATGTGCAAACTGTGCACGTGCACAGGGCCGCCATGCCAATATATATTGAATAAAAAACAGAAAATAACGACACAGCTGACGGCAATGTAGCCGGAAAACATTGTGTTTCTTGTTAATTAGTACGCTGTATTTACTAATGTCACTAGAGTCGGAGCAGTAAGCTATATGTTGTATTATAACGTTCTGCTGTAATGAGAATATCATGGGCCGCCACTTGGTTTTCAAGTTGCTGACATGCGCATATAAAAGTGTGTCATGAGCACGACGCGGCTACGCAGTGTCCGCAACGAACGTGGCCATCCGCCGTGCATAAGATACCATATTGACATTGGCAGGCGAAGGGGCCACCAATTCTTGCTCTGCCCAGGGCTGCCACGAGCCTAGAGCCGCCCCTGCTAGGCTACACTACTGGCTGGGTTGCTGAGACTGGCCACTGGGCAGAACTGACCATCATGAGTAGTAATAGCTTGCATATTTTCACATTTTTTGCTCTAGTTTTATGTAATTTTGTGCTAGTATTGTAATGAACAGTTAGTGCAGACTACAGCTGAAGATCTGAAGTGGACGCGAGAAAATGGCGAGTTGTTTATTAACATTGTGATCCAATAAACTTCACAAAATACAAAATAAAGATTTGGGGACCGTCCCCGTATATTGTCGTCAGACAATAAGAAAAGAATTGATTCAGAGTTTTTGAAAAAGCACAATGAACTATGAACTGTTTTCAAAATGGCAGTTATATAGCAAGAGAAAAACATGTGACAGGAAACGGTTGGCAAGGTGGTGATGTGGCAACAGGAACCGGAAGTGAGGTGTTTTGTGGGTGCCGGAAGTGACGTCATCGCGGCCATTTTGGAACCCGGAAGTTGTGGCACTAGATTTCTTCTTGTTTTCTGTTGATGAGAGAAAAGAGTTTAGGTAAGTACCACGTGACAACCCCTTATCTTGCGATGTTTTACTCACCTTTAGGCTCTTTGACTGCCTCCTAATCGCCCATGTGTGACAACATATTTTTGTGATTTTGAGTTTGTAAAATTAGTGTAGGTCAAGTGGCTTTTTGCATATCGGCTTATTTTACAATATAAACTTTGAAGTAAGCTTAGTAAAGTAAATCTTTATTTTTGGAGGATTTGTTTTCCAACTTGAATTACTGAGCAATGAATTCAATGAGCGTTTTCTTTATTTCAGTTCACACGAACAGGACTTTGTGCTGTTCTCTTACAACGTTGAGAATGCGCCTGAGAATATCTAAATGGAATTGATTGAACTGCAGTCAGCTTCTATTCTGAAGGCAAAATACAACGAGGTTGGTGTGCCAGGCTTGTATGCTTACCTGCCACCCTCGTATGTGCAGATCCGTAAGTTGGCATCGAGAGTACTGTCTATGTTCGGAAGAACTTACCTTTGTGAGAAATTGTTTTCATTAATGAAAGCTACCAAAACCCCACATCGTTCAAGACTTACTGTCGAGCACCTTTCATCCCTCATAAAAGTTGCTGCTGCACAAGATTTCAAGCCTGATATTGACTAACTGGTTACTAACAAGAGATGCCAAGTGTCGGGACAAAAGCAATAGATTTCACACTGTAAGACTCCTATATAAGCAATGAATATAATATAATAATATAAGGACCTAGCTAAGAGGATAAGAGTCTAATTGTATGCTGTTGTACGGAGAGTGTATGGAAATAAATTGCTTTTCTTTAAACTTTAAGTATTACATTTTTTAAAGTTTTCAGTATTGGAAAGAAAGCTACAGTAACTTTGTATAATAATATTTGTTACAGTGCGACCAATCTGCCTTGAATGACCCCTCCAGGAGCACAAGACTTCTAGCAAATCAAATTTAGTGAAAACAGGGATCTTGAACAGGCAGCAAATCAATGAATTACCAAGTCCCTCCAAAACACCAAAGTCACAATTTTAGAAGGGATGTACCTATACTTTTATGTATTATTTTACTCTAAATATGAAGCAAACTATTATATCCACACAGGTGAGCAGTGATAGCGCTGCTTGCAGCAAGGAGATTGTGGGTTCATTTTATGTGTCCTCGCTGTGTAGAGAACGCTTTGAGTAGTGAGAAAAGTGCTATGTTAATTACAAATATTTATTACTTATTATTCAGCCTGATCTGTAATATAGAAGGACAACGATATGCTATATAATATATGGACAATGATATACCAATATGCGGGCAATGATACAAATTTCCATACCGGCTCGGTCAAGGATCAGGTTAACAACGGCCACCACCAGTACTGCTAGCCAAAAGGGTGCTGGCAGAAATTGGGCTACTGTTGGCCGAAGAAAGAGAAGAAGAGGGGGAAGACATGTCCGGAGGCAGAAGGACAGGAGGAAGGTAAAGAGAGTGGAATTGAGGGTATGAACTTTGAAGGTTGGCAGTATGACTTGTAAGGGAAGAGAATTAGCCGATAAGATGGAGAGAAGGAAGGTTGATATACTGTGTGTGCAAGAGACTAAATGTAAGGAGCGTAAGGCCAGGTGGATCGGAGGTGGATTCAAATTGTTCTATAATGGTGTGGATGGGAGGAGAAATGGGGTAGGGATTACTCTAATGGAGCAGTATGTCAAGAGTGTTTTGGAGGTGAAAAGAGTGTCAGGCAGAGTAATGATTATGAAGTTAGAAACTGAAGGTGTGATGTCAGTTGTCAGTGATGTCAGTGCATATGCCACGCAAGTTGGGTGTTCGATAGATGAGAAAGAAGATTTCTGAAGTGAATTGGATGAGGTGCTGGACAGTGTACCCAAGGGACAGAAAGTGGTGATTGGAGTGGATTTCAATGGACATGTTGGTGAAGGGAACAGAGGAGATGAGGTGATGGATAGGTATGGTATCAAGGAGAGGAATGAAGAAGGTAAGAGGATAGTGGATTTTGTAAAAAGGATGGCTGTGGTGAATACATATTTTAAGAAGAGGGAGGAACATAGGACGACATACAAGAGTGGAGGAAGATGCACACAGTTAGATTATATCCTATGCAGAACAGTCAATATGAAGGAAATTAAAGACTGCAAAGTGGTGGCAGGGGAAAATGTAGTTAGGCAGCATAGGATGGTGGTCTGTAAGATGACTTTAGAGATCAAGAAGAAGAGAAGGAGAAGGAAGAAAGAGCAGAGGATCAAATGGTGGAAGATGAAAAAGGAAGACTGCAAGGTTGAGTTTAGGGAGGAGATGAGACAGGCACTGGGTGGCAGTGAAGAGTTGCCAGACAGCCGGGGAACTGCAGCAGAAGTAGTAAGAATAACAGCAAGAAGGGTGTTTGGCATGACATCTGGACAGAGGAAGGAGGAAAAGGAAATCCGGTGGTGGAATGGGGAAGTACAGGAGAGTATATAGAGGAAGAGGATGGTGAAGAAAAAGTGGGATAGTCAGAGAAAGTAGTCAAAGTACAAGTAGATAAGGGGCAAGGTGAAGAAAAAAGGCTAAAGAGGCATATGATGAGTTGTATGAGAGGCTGGACACTAAGGTGGGAGAAAGGGACCTGTACCAATTGGATAGACAGAGGGACCGATCTGGGAAAGATGTACTGCAGGTTAGGGTGATAAAGGATGAAGATGGAAACATACTCACAAGTGAGGAGGGTGTGTTGACCAGATGGAAAGAGTACTTTGAGAGGCTGATTAATGAAAAGAACGATAGATAGAGAAGGTTGGATGATGTGGAATCAGGAAGTGCAGTGGATTAGCAAGGAGGAAGTAAGGACAGCTATGAAAAGGATGAAAAATAGAAAGGCAATTCAGAGTAACAGGGAGTGTGGAAGAGAGGAAAAAAGAGAGTGCAGGCAGGGTGGAATGGGTGGAGAAGAGTGTCAAAAGTGATTTGTGACAGATGGGTATCAGCAAGAGTGAAAGAGAAGGTCTACAGGACGGTAGTGAGACCAGCTATGTTATATGGGCTGGAGATGGTGGCACTGACCAGAAAGCAAGAGACAAAGCTGGAGGTGACAGAGTTAAAGATGTTAAGATTTGCATTGGGTGTAAAGCATTAAATGGCCAAGGTCCTGCTTACTTGTCTGAACTTATCATGACTTACAAACCTGAGCGCACATTAAGATCTCAAGATGCCGGTATGCTTAGGATTCCAAGGATTAATAAAATAACAGTGGGAGGTCGAGCTTTTAGTTACAAGGCTCCTAAACTGTGGAATGGTCTTCCTGCTTCCATAAGAGATGCCCCTTCAGTCTCAGCCTTTAAATCCCGCCTGAAGACTCACTACTTCAGTTTAGCATATCCTGACTAGAGCTGCTGATTAACTGTACATACTGCATCTCTGTTGTTAGTCATTAACACTATAACATAAGTAACATGATAATTATATTTGAATACTAACCCTCACCTATTCTGTTTCTTTTCTCGGTACCCAAATGTGGCAATTGGTGCCACGGCCCACCTGCCAAGTTGTTTGCCTGCCTATGGTAAAGTCATCCCTGATGGAGGATCACAGGAATCATGGGAAAGAGGGGTCCTTTCATCGGAGCAACATTTCAGCCGTGGCATGGCCAAATGGGGAGGCAGCTAGATGGATGAGGTCTCCAGGACTATAAAAATATCCAAACCTAATTATGTCATATCATCTACTGTTAAACCATACTTCTAAAATTTTTATTATTATGCTGTCTTAAGGAATTGTTCTGTTCTGTATATTGTATTGTATTGACCCCCTACTTTTGACACCCACTGCACGCCCAACCTACCTGGAAAGGGTCTCTCTTTGAACTGCCTTTCCGAGGTTTCTTCCATTTTTCCCTACAAGGTTTTTATTGGGAGTTTTTCCTTGTCTTCTCAGAGAGTCAAGGCTGGGGGGCTGTCAAAAGGCAGGGCCTGTTAAAGCCCATTGCGGCACTTCCTGTGTGATTTTGGGCTATACAAAAATAAACTGTATTGTATTGTATTGTGTGACAAGGATGGACATGATTAGAAACAAGTACATTAAAGGGTCGGCTCAGGTTGGAAGTTCTGGAGACAAAGTCAGAGAGGCAAGATTGTGTTGGTTTGGACATGTGCAGAGGAGAGATGCTGGGTATACTGTATTGTGAAAAGGATCTTAAGGATAGAGCTGCCAGGCAAGAGGAAAAGAGGAAGGCCTAAAAGGAGACTTATGGATGTGGTGAGAGAGGGCATGCAGGCGGTGGGTGTAACAGAGCAAAATGCAGAAGACAGGATGATATGGAAGAAGATGATCCACTGTGGCAACCCATAACAGGTGCAGCCAAAAGAAGAAGAAAAAGATTCAGTCTGATCTGTAATAAACGTAATACAAGTAAAATATTTAGTACACATTCAGACTTCTTTTATTGTTGTTTCCATATACTGCATACACTTCCGATGCATATATTATATGTTAGAAACGTACAACTTTTGCCACTTTCTCATTTTCTTTTTAGGAGAATGATGAAACTAGTTATTATGACCCATCCATGGACGGCATTAAGCCATTAAGAAGATCTTCTCCTCAGCTTTGAATTTTCAGAGGTATTAACGCAACAGCTGTTGACATAACAAATTCTCTTGTGTGTATTCATCATAGCTATGCCAAAGCCTTGAGATATCTTTATTTAGAAGTTGTTATTGTCTTTTCTATTTACATCTACTTTTCTCATAATTGTATCAGACACATTCAAGTCTTTGATCATCTTTAGAATGCCATCTTTGTTGCTAAACTTAGCATAGATTATTTCTTCAGAAGCCAAAAATAAATCTTTTACATTTTTAGTGTCTGTAAATATTTTCTTCTCTTTTTCTGAAGTTCATGTTGACTTACAAAAAGCTTATGCCAAATGTTCAGTGCTTAAAGATCATTCACGATAGCCACAGAATCATTCATTCATTCATTCAGGGTTCGGTTTAGTCACAGAATGAATCATCATTCAGGACAGCCACAGTTTATACCAGTGAAGGCCATGCAGTGACCACTCTAGACTAGAGAAAACCAGCACTACATGATCTAAGGGGACATCGGATAGCTTCAGAAAAAGCATTTAGTGTTAGGATGTATTTCTAAACAGAAGAGATGCAAACACGATACACAATGAGTACACAGTTAAAATCATTAGTGTAATTACTGTAAAAGTTAAGTGTACTAAAAAAGTATAGTATAATATGTGGACAATTTATTCTGGTTATTTCTTTAGGACCTGTGTAAAATGTACGGTTTAAACACATTAGAGCTACATTGTATAGATAGATAGATATTACAATGGAAATACAGAACAAAATACAGTGGAACCTCGGTTTGCGAGTAACTTGGTTTACTATTAGTATGGATACACTTTGTCTGCTGAGCGTCATGTGATCACAACTGAGCTGATGGTTCTCTTCTCTCGCGCACGTGTGTGTGTGTCTCTCTCCCACACGCGTGTGTGTGTCTCTCTCATGTGTGCATATGTGTGTGTGTCTCTCTCTCATGCGCGCGTGTGTGTGCGTCTCTCTCTCTCTCTCTCTTTCTTGTGGGCAATTGTCTCCTATTCTCCGTCTGAGTCTGCGCGCCTTACTCATACAGTCAACATCCTTAGGTGCGTATACTGTTTACTACAGTATTGTGACTGTGTGTGTGTGTGTGTGTATGTGTGTGCGTGCATGTGTGCTGTGACGTGCTAGTCCCCGTCTTGCTCTCCAAAACACAAAGCTGAGTCTCAGTACTTTAACAACACCAGCTTTATTCAGCTTGAAACAGCGTGGTTATTTATTGTAGCGGGATCGGCCACTCTCCTATACCCAGGCACAGCAATCAGGCAGGGTCACTGCCAAGCAGTACCGTGCCCTGCACATTTATAATTTTCCATGTATCACCCATCGACGGCAGGCGCTTATAGCATGTTCGCAATCTTTTTGGATACGCTTTTATGGTGAACTGTTACAGCTCTAGGAAACTACGATTGCTTTGGGACGCTCCTCCGCTAGTAGTCCCATTGGGTGGAATCCCACAAGAGTTTAGAAACTCACTTACACCAGCCATGATTCTTTTCAAAGGTAAAGTGCAGGTTAATTTTTTTTTAATGTATTTTTACTTTATGTTTTGCATTAATTATTTTTATATGAATAGTTTTGGGTTGTGGAACGAATCATCTGAGTTTCCATTATTTCTTATGGTGAAATTCACTTTGATATACGAGTGCTTTGGACTGCGAGCAAGTTTCCGGAACGAATTATGCTCGCAAACCGAGGTTCCACTGTATGAGGAAAAACTACATACCTTCATTTTATCAACCCTACAAAGAAAGCCAGTCCATATCTCAGTTTAATGACTATGGCTGTTGCCATATACACTTGTGCGGACATGATTAGCAGAAATAAAACTTAAGAGTTCTGAAATTTGCATTCCAGATGCACAAAAATTAGAAGCATTAGGCATTCTTGTATCATATGCACATTAAACAAGAATTGTTCTCATAATATGATAATTCTCATCTAAATTTTTTTCACTTCAGTGGGAAAATTAAAAAGAATAATAGCTGCAGACCCAGTCCTAACTTCCTGAAATTATGGATTGTCATCTTTTAGTTTTGCTTCTTAACTTTATTGTATTAATATTGCAAAGATTTTTATGCTGAGACCAGCTTCTTAATGGTTAACATGAAAACTGAGCAGTGTTTAATTCATATAATAAAACACCAAATAGAATATGCTATTCTAACTGTAAAAAGTTAAAATAGTAATTGCAATATTATTAACTCATCAAAGTACCAATTAGCACTATTGAAATTCTTATAATTATAAAAACTCTTCAAGAATTAAATTAAGCTTAAGAGCCACATTTTATAAACACCATTTCTATAACATAAACGTAATTTATATCAAAATGTAAAATTGAAATCTTTGAAGATAATAAGTAAAGAATATAAAAGAGAATCTGGCATCACTTATTTAACTTAAGTTCTAATAAACAAAAATTTAAAGCCATTTTTAATTAATTAAAGAAATATACATTTTAATGCAAACATAAATGGTATAAATGCCATCCTAATCACCCACTATTGAGTGCTGAATGCATCAACAGAGATGATTGTCATAAGTTTATTCACAGATCATTTAAGTTTATTGAATACTAGCAAAATACCCGCGCTTCGCAGCGGAGAAGTAGTGTGTTAAAGAAGCAATGAAAAAGAAAAGGAAACATTTTGAAAATAACGTAACATGATTGTCAATGTAGTTGTTTTGTCACTGTTGTGAGTGATGAGTGTTGCTGTCATATATATATATATATATATATATATTGTCACACATGTGCGATTAGGAGGCAGTCAAAGAGCCTAAAGGTGAGTGAAACATCGCGAGATAGAGGGTTATCACGTGGTACTTACCCAAATCTCTTTTGGTCAACAGAACACCTGAAGAAAAATAGTTCCTCCACTTCCAGGTGCCAAAATGGCCGCGACGAGCGTCACTTCTGGCCAACCATGATGACGTCACTTCCGGCTCCATCAATCCACCTCACTTCCGGCCAACCATGATGACGTTGTTTCCGGTTCCTGTTTCCAACGTCACTTCCTGCCAACCATTTCCTGTACCATAATCCTGTTCTGTATAAAGCCGCCATTTTTGTCAAAGAAAGTTGTTCACTGTTTTACTTTTGGAAACTCTGAATCATTTACATTCTTTATTGTCTGGACGACAATATATGGGGACGGTCCCCAAAACTTTGTTTTTGTTTGTGCTGTCTTCTTTGGGGAAGAATAAACACCACAATATACTGTATATATATATATATATATATATATATATATATATATATATATATATATATACACACAAACACACATAAACATATATATACATATCCATACATATATACACATACATCCACATATATATACATATATATATATATCTACATATACACACATACATATACATACACACACATATATTTAAACATATATATGCATACATATCTACATATATACATATACACACACACACACACATATATATATATATATATATATATTGTGAAAAGATGACTAGAGACAGTATAAAGTGTTGGGGTTTCCGGCCCCGTATATTCTATAACAAAGCAAAAAATGCAGGTCAAAATCATAAACAGTTTAACAGTTCATAACGCGACGCCGTGTCCTGGCGTCGCGGCCATTTTATTGGGGAGGAGCCGGAAGTGGAGGGATGCTGGGAAGGTCCGTGAGGGAGGATGGGAAGGATGACGTCAGGGCAAGATGGCGGAGGAAGGGCGGAAGTGCCGCACTGCGGTCAAACCCGACTACGGAGGAGGGAGGTCTTTTTCCTAGAAGGAAGCAGAGGGAGAAAGTTAATACCCGCCATTCCCTGCGGCGAATGTTTTCCCAGATGCTTCGAATCCGTCCGCGGTCTCCTACTGCAGCGCGTGACACGATCCCCTTAGCCCAGGACCGTCAGGTCGGGCGGACCTAACCGAGGTCGTGGAATACGGGAGAGGGCATCGGCGTTGGCCTGAAGGGTACCCCGCCGATAAGTGACAGTGAACTTATACGGCTGTAGGTCCAGAAACCACCTAGTGACTCGCGGGTTCGACTCTTTGTGTAGGGACATCCACTGAAGCGCAGCGTGATCTGTCACCAGAGTGAATTCGCGACCCAGTAGGTAATACGGAGGTGGGTCACTGCCCACTTAATGGCCAAGGCCTCCCTCTCCACCGCCGCATACCGAGTCTCCCGGTCCATCAGTTTCCGGCTAAGGTACATCACAGGGTGTTCAACACCATCAACGCTTTGGCTCAGCACGGCACCCAGGCCTGTGTCCGAAGCGTCGGTCTGGAGGATAAACGGGAGCCCAAAATCAGGCGTCCGCAATACCGGTGCCGACGTTAGGGCCCTTTTCAAGTCACTGAACGCGTGTTCTGCCTTGTCGGTCCACACTACGTTTAGGGGAGCGCCCCTCTTTGTCAGGTTGGTCAAGGGTGCTGCTCTTTCGGAGAAGCGTGGAACAAACCGGCGGTAGTACCCAGCAAGCCCCAAGAAAGCCTGCACCTGCTTCTTGGTATTCGGACGGGGCCATTCTAAGATGTCTTTAACTTTGGAGCCCTGTGGCCGCACCCGTCCTTGTCCCACCAGGTAGCCTAAATACTTGGCCTCCTTTAAGCCAAAGAAACATTTTCGGGGTTTATGCGGAGGCCGGCTTTAGCCAGTGTTCTGAGGACAGCTGCAACCTGCAATAGATGCTCCTCCCAGGTGCTGGAATAGATGACGACGTCATCCAGGTAGGCGGCACTATAGGACTGGTGGGGCTTCAACACTCTGTCCACCAGACGTTGGAAGGTGGCGGTGCCCGTGCAGCCCAAATGGGAGGACCTTGTATTGCCAGTGCCCGCTAGGAGTGCTAAAGGCTGTTTTTTCTTTTGCGGATGCCGTTAAGGGAATTTGCCAATACCCCTTTGTCATGTCAAGGGTGGTCAAATACCGAGCCGTGCCCAGCCGTTCCAGAAGGTCGTCAATGCGGGGCATCGGGTAGGCATCGAACTTGGAGACCTGATTCAGACGTCTAAAGTCGTTACAGAACCTCCAGGAGCCGTCCGGCTTGGATACGAGGACAACAGGGCTGGACCAGGGACTATGGCTCTCCTCAATTATGTCCATGTCCAACATAGTTGCACCTCCAGTTCAACCTCTGCGCGTTTTGCCTCCGGAGCCTATAGGGCCTCTCCCGGACGATTACCAGGGTCCGTAACTATATCGTGGGCAATCAGCGAGGTCCGGCCGGGTGATTAAACACCACTTCGGGGATGGCTCGGAGTGTTTGGATTAACTCCTGCCGCTGCTTGGGTGTCAGCTCATCGCCGAGGTTGAGGGCAGTCGTGCTTGAGAAAAGGGAGAGTGACCTATGGGGCGGGCAGCTCCTCCCTATCCTTCCAAGGTTTCAACAGGTTAATATGATAGATCCTCTCACTCGGTCGACGATTGGGCTGTTTCACCAAATAGTCGACGAGTCCTTTTCTCTCCTTAACCTCGTAAGGCCCTTGCCAGTGAGCGAGCAGCTTAGAGTGGGAGGTAGGGATGAGAACCATAACCCGGTCCCCTGGGCGGAACTCCCTGAGGACGGAGTTGCGGTTGTAACACCGGGCCTGCGCTGCTTGCGCCGCAGTCACGTGTTCTTTTAGGAGGGGCCTGATTTTTGTGAGTCGTCGGCGCGGTTAGCGCGTACTCTAAAATATTGGAGGAGGGAAGGGCCTCAGCCTCCCAGCCCTCTTTTAGGATGTCGAGGATTCCTCTGGGTTGCCGTCCATACAACAATTCAAACGGGGAGAAGCCCGTAGAGGCCTGAGGTACCTCCCGATAGGCAAAAGCACGAGCGGGAGGAGCTGATCCCAGTTCCTGCCGTCGCTGACCACCTTGCGAGCATCTGTTTAAGCGTCTGATTAATGCGTTCCACCAACCCGTCCGTTTGCGGGTGATAGACAGACGCTTTCAGGTGCTTTATCTGCAGTAATTTGGCTACCTCCCTGAACGTATCCGAAGTGAAGGCGTACCTGGTCCGTGAGGACTTCTTTGGGTATGCCTACTCGGAAAACACGTTAACTAATTCCCGTGCGATGCTTTTAGAATTAGCGGAGCACAGGGGAACCGCCTCTGGGTACCGGGTAGCATAATCCACCATGACTAGGATATACTTGTGACCACGGTTAGAGGGCTCTAAGGGGCCTACCAAGTCGACCCCTATTCTTTCAAAGGGAACATCAATGAGGGGTATAGGGACGAGGGGAGCACGGTCCTTTCTAGGAATCTGGCGGATCTGGCAGTCCGGACATGACTGACAGAAACGCCGGACCTCCTCATTGATCCCCGGCCAGTAAAATCGGAGCTTAATCCTCTCTAGTGTTTTTTCGGCCCCAGGTGGGCCTAAGAGGTGGCGTCGCTAACTCGCATACCTCCCGCCGGAAGGTAGCGGAATTAGCAGCAACTTCCGCACCTCGCCCTCATGGGTTGCCACCGGTACAACAGATCGTTCTCAAGGACAAAGAAGGGCTCGCAGCGGTGTGGAACCATCCGCTTGTGCGCTGTTAGGCAGAACGACAGCATTCGGCGGCGCTTAGGAGTCATCATTCCACTGCTCCCTCTTAAAGGAGGCAGGCGTGGACCGGAATTGATGGTCCAGCCCTCCGAGAGGTCTTGTGGCCTGGGCCGGGAAGAGTTCCATGGCTAGTCCCTTCCCCGGCGGAATCTTCCGGGTCGGGGTCCGTAGCCACGGAAAGGTCCCCCGAGGCACCAGCGCCATTAGGGCCTGCCCTTGTGCACGGCGTGGAGACCGCGGGAGGTGCCACTGCCCCTCATAACAAGATCCAACAAGGCCCGGGGCGGTGGAGGTCTTACCGCTGATTCTTTTTGACCAGTCTTGTCCCAAAATCACTGGGAAGGGGGGTTCCGGTAGCACTGCGACCGTCATTTGAGTGGGTTCCCCTCCAGGTGAGATAACAGCGGCGAACGATATGACCTAGTCCCCCATGCACACAAGTGACCAACAAGCGTTGGCTTATCCACTGTCGGCAAGACAAAGCGGCGAGCTACAATGGTAATGTTGCTGCGGAATCAAACAAAGCTACCACGGCGTGCCCATTTAACAACACCACTCCGTGTTCGGACTCGCCAAGGGATGCGGCGGGTACAGTACCTCTCCGGCGGCGTCCAGGTGCAATCCATGGGCTCTGGAGAGATGTTGTGGGGCAGGTTGGCAGCAGGTGGCGGTCTCGCCACACTTGTAACAGCGGCCGGACCCGGCTTCTCTCTGGTTTCGGTGGGGCTTCCGTAGCACGCCGAGAGGGCTCGGGGTGGCCGCCCGTCCCCTGTCGGTTCCAGCGAGCAGGCCTTTCTGACCCGCCGAGTCGGAGGACCGCCAGTTGGCGCTCCAGGACCTCCAGGAGGCCTGGCATATCCTTGTAAGCGTGTCCCTGGACCTGCTGGGCGAGGGAACTGGGCAACGAGTTGACCAGGCCTTCACAGGCCACCTGCTCCACCACTCTCCGAGCTTGGGGTCCTTCTGGCCGTAGCCAGCGCCCCATCTTACCCCAGAACTCCGAACGCCTGGGCGCGGGCAGCTTTCGGGGTCAAAGACCCCAGAGGGGAATTTCTAGAGACAGAAGGGTTTTTGCCCCCAATTCCCCAAAAAGGGCCCAAAGTTTCGTTTTCCCCCGGGGGGGCCGGCCCGCCCCTTTTTGGGGGGACCAAGTGGGGGATGCGGGGAAAGGCCGGGGGGGGAAGGTACCCGGGAAATGGGGGAAAAGGGGGGAAAACCCCTGGCCAAACCCCTCCGGGGGGGGGGGTCTTTTTCCAGGGGAAAAGGAAGGGGGGAAAAATTTTCCCCTTTTCCCAATGTTTTCCCCTTTTTTCCCGGCCCCGGGGGCTCCCCGGGAAAAATCCCCTTACCCAACCCCGGCCGGGGGGCAACCCCCGGGGGCGGGGCGGAAGGGATGGGCCCCTTCCCCCGAAACCCGGGCCGGGGGTTAGTCCAGAAACCCCCTGTCCCTTTCCTCTTTTGGGGGGCAGGGGCCCAGGGACAAAAAAAACCCCCCAGGAACCCCAGGGGCACCGCCAATTTTTTGGCCAAAGGCCCCCCCCCCAAAATACCGGGCCCGGGCCTTTTGCCCCCGGGGGCCCCCAAAATTTTTTAAACCCCCCTGGGCGGGGGGAGTTTAAACCCCCAAAAAAGGGGGGCCCCGTCCGTGACGCACCCCTTTGCAATTTTAAAGGGTTCCCTTTTGGGCCACCAGCTTGGGGGCCCTTTTTCGGGGGGCAAAGGGGGGGGTTTCAGGCCCCCAAACCCGGGTTCCCCGCCCCAAAAAAATCCCTTTTTTGGGGGGCCCCCCAAAAGGGCTTTCTTTGGGGGCCCCCCGGGGGCCCCCTACCGGGCCTTTCCCCTTTTAAGCCAAAAAAACACGGGGATGGGGGGCCGGGTTTACCAGGTTTTTTCCCAACCCCAAAAGCCCTCCCCCCTCGGTAAAACCCCAAAGGGTTTTCAAGGCTTTGGGGCCCCACCTTCCCCGCGTTAAGGGGGCCTGCCCCTGGCCCAAATGGGGAAACCGGAAAGGGGGGGGTGTAAATTTTTTCTTTTGGGGGGCCTATGGAATTTTAAACCCCCCCGGGGAGAAGGGGGTAAACCCGGGGGCCCCCCCCCAAAAGGGGCCCCAACGGATGGGGGGGCTCCTTGGGGCCGATTGGCCCCCAGAAATGGGCCCCCTTAACCCCAGGCCCGGGGGGGAAGGGAAGGACTTTCCGTCCCTTGGAACTCCGCCCCTTGGGGTTTCCCCCCCCGGGCCCTTGGGCCCCCCCCGGGTTTGGGCCGTTTCGGGGGGCAATCAATGGGGGGGATTTGCCCCTCTGGTCGAGGTTTTGGGGTTCCCCCGCCCCCCAAGGGTGGGGAGGGGGGGTTTTTTTAAAAAGGGGGGGGGACCCATGGGGGGGCCCCTCCCTACCCCCTTAAAGGCACGGTTAATTGGTTTCCTTCCCCCCCGGGGGGGTTCCCCCAAAAACCCGTCCCCTTTCTCCCTTTTCCCCTAAAGGTCGGTGAGGTCCCCGGTGGGGGGGTTGGAAAACCAAAACCCCTTTAAAAACCCCGAGGCAGTTGGGGTTTTAACACCGGGGGGGCCTGTTTCCGCAAAACTTTTTTGGGGGGTATTTTTTTGGGTAGCCAAAACCCCAATGCATTTTTTAAAAAATTTGGGGGGAAGGGGGGGGGCCCCGCCTTTTAGGATTTGGGATTCTGGGTTGCTAAAAAAACAAACGGGAAACCCTGAGGCCTGGGCCCCGGGGCCCGGGGGGGTTTAGTTTTGCCCCCTACCCCCCGGGGGGGTCTGTTTTGCGCCTGTTAAACCCCCCCCCCCGGGGCCCCCTTTTGGGTTAGACAAAAAGGGGTTTTTTTTTTTCCCTCCTCGGTGGAAGGGGATTTTGGGGCGGGGGGGGTTTTTCCTAGGGGAAAAAAACAATTGGAGGGCCCCCCAAAATTTGGGGGGGGGGGGCCTTTCTGGGGCCGGAGATTCCCCTGACTTAACCCGGACCACGGGTTAGGGTCGGGGCCTAAAACAATTCCCTTTTAAAAAATTTAAAGGGGGGAGGGGGAAGGGCCCCCGGTTTTTCCCCAAAATAAAACCCCACCTCCCCATTGATTTCCCCCCTAAAAAAGAGTAACCCCCAGTGTTTTTTTCCCTGCAAAGGGGACCCGGGGGCTACCTTTCCCCCCAAGGAAAAGGGAAAACACAATTGGAGGCCCGGGTTCCACTAAAAACCCCCCCGCCCTACAAAAACTCCCGGGGAAAACCCCTTTTTTGGGGGGGGCCAAAATTCCGGGGGGGTTTGGGGAAATTTTTTGGGGCAGGGGACCGGTTTTGGGGCCCCCCCCGGGGGTCCTTCTCCCGGGTTTTGGGTTTCCCCCCCCGCGGGTTTTGGGGGGCCGGGGGGGGTCCCCCGAGGCCCGCCATTAGGGGGCCCCTTTTCAGGCCGGGGGGCCGGGGGGTGTCCCCAAAAAGTCCCCGGCCCCGGGGGGGAGGTTACCGGGGGACTTTTACCCCCTGTAAAAAAAACCGGGGGGCCCCAGAATCCAGGTGGGCCCCCAGGTGGTAAAGCCCCGGAACAAACCGCCCCCCGCGGAAAACCCTGGCTTACCATTTGGGAAAGGGGAAAAGGGGCCCCCCAAGGAAAAGGGGCCGGAATAAAAAACCCCCGGGCGTTTTTAAAAAAAAAATTTTCCCCCCGGCGCCCGCCAAAGGAGCGGGGGGCAGACCCCTTCCCCAGGGGGCCCCTTTTGGGGGAAATGGTGGGCTTGGGGCAGGTGGGCCCTTTTCCCCCCTTGGGCCCGGGGCTTCTCGGTTTTTGGGGGGGGGTTGGAAGGGTTTGGGGTGGCCGTCCCCTTTTTCCCCGGGCCTTTTTGACCCGGGGGGGGGGCCGCCGTTATCCAACCCCAACCGGAATCCTTTTTGGGGCCCTCAAACTTTGGGGGGCTGGGCCAGGGGAAAGGCCCCAAAATGCTAATCTAGGGGGGTTTTGGGAGGGGCCCCCCCAAAAAAGGGGGGGGGGCAAACCCCCCGGGGAAAAAAATTCCCCAAACGGGGGGTTTGACCGGGAGTTTTTTGGGGGGGCGGGGGCCCCCCCCCCCGGGGTCAAAGCCCTGGCCCCCCAAGGGGGAACCCCCTGGCCCCGGGAGCCCGGGGGGGCCCCAAAAACCCTAGGTTTACCCCCCGGCCCCGGGCCCCCGGAGGGGCTTTTTTGGGGGGCCCCCCCCCCCGCGCCTGCCTTTTCGGGTTCACCCTTTGGGGGGGGCCCGGGGAAACCTTCCGGGGGTTTCCCGCCGGTTGTTTTCCCCCGTCCTCCGTTTTTTCCACCCAAACCTGCCAAACCCCCGTGTTTGAAAAGTGCTGAAAGATAGGGGGCCCCCATACAAAAACGGGGGGCCCTTAAAAATTTTTCAGTTTAAAAAGGGGCCCCAGGGCCCTTTTTTTGGGGGGGCAAGTGGGGGTTGGGAAGGGCCAGGAAAAGGGAAGTACCCAGGGGGGAACAGGGAAGGGGGGGGCCAGGGGGGGGGTCAAACCCCCGGGGGGGGGGGGCCCCTTTTTTTCCCGGGAAACAAAAGGGGTTTAACCCCGCCCTTCCCCCCCGGGGGATGCCCCCCTCCAACCGGGCCCCCTTCCAAAAAACCCCAAAGGCGGGGTTTCCCCCCCCCCCCAAAGGGGGGGGGGGGCCTAACCGGGGGCGGGGGAAAAGGGGGGGCCCTGCCCCAAAGGGGACCCGGGAATTTAAAAGGGGGAGGTCCCCCCCTGGGCCTTTTCTTTGTGTAGGGTCCCCAAAAGGCCCTCGTCCCAAAGGGGGTAATTCGGGGACGGGGAAAACCCGGGGGGGGAGCCCCTTAATGGAACCTCCCTCCCCGCGGGTACGAAGCCCGGGGACAGCGTAAATCTCAATGTTCAACCCTAACGTTTTCCCACCACCCGGGTTTGGCCCCGGGGGGCTGGAGGAAAAAAAACTAAAATAGGGGCAATACCCGGGGCCCCGGTTTCCCTTTAAGTCTTTTAATTTTTTTCCCGGGCCCCCACGCAGGGGGCCCTTTTTTTCAGGGGGGAAAAAACCCCGGGGGGGGAACAAAACCCCCGGTTCCCCCAAGAAGAAACCTCCCCTTTTGGTGGCGGGGGTTTTTTAAAAGTCTTTTTTAAAACCCCCTGGCCGCACCCCCCTTAAGGTAGTTAAATAGGCCTCCTTTGGGAAAAAAAATTTTGGGGGGGCCCCTTTACAGGCTGGGGTCAAATCAATGTCTTTTAGGGCTGGTAAAAGGGGGGTAGGTACCATATGGAGGGGGCCTCAAACCCCCCAAGTGGAAAGGGGGCCGGGGCCGCCCAAATAGGAAGCCCCTGGGCCCGTTTGGGAAAAAGGGGCCCCCGGGGGGGAATTCCTCCCCTTTTTCGCGGGGCAAATAACGCGACCCCCGACCCGCGGGGGCGGGGGCTCAACTTAACCTAAACCCCTTTAAAAGGAACCCCCGGGGACCCTTGGAAAAAAACCAGGGGGCCCGGGAAAACCTCCCCTTTTTATTCCCAAAACCCCCCCAACCCCCGCTTTTCCCGGATATAGGCCCCCCGGAAACCCCCGGGAAAAACCCTCCGGGCCCCCGGGGGGGGCCCCCTTGGGGGGTTATCCCCCCGGGTGGGGCAGCCACCCGGGGTGGGGTATTTTTGGGGGGGGCCAGGGCCGGGAGTCCCCTATCCCCAAGGTTTAAACGGTTAAATAAACCTTTAGGGGGCCCATTTGGGGTTTTTTCCCCAAAAAGTCCCGGCCCTCCAACCCGTGGCCCGCCGTAGCCGGGCTTAGAAAGGGGGGGGATGGCCATCCCTCCCCGCCCGGGAGATTGGGTTTTTTTCCCCCGGGTTTTGGGGGGGCCGGTTTTTTGGGAGGGCCTTTTTTGGGGTCCCAAAACCCCCGTTTAAAATTTGAGGAGGGGGGAGCCTCCCCCCCTTTTTGGGGGGTGAGGGCCCCCGGGGGGCCGGGGCCCTACAAAATTCAAAGGGGGCGGGGGGCCTAACCCCCAGCGGGGGAAAACACGGGGGGGGGCCCCATCCCGTTTGGGGGCCCCAGGTAACCCGGGGGGCATTGTTTTTCCATTAAACCCCCCCAACCCCCCCTTTTTGGGTGAAGACAAACGGGCCTATTTTTCTCCGAAGCCAAAAACCCGGTTTAATTTTTTACGAAAAGGGGGGGAAAACCCCCCGGGGGGCTTTTTAATTAGCTGGGGAAAGGGGTTTTTTACCCGGAGAAACCCCCGGGGGGAATTTAAAAAAATTGGGGCCCTTTGGGGTGTGTTTTTTCCAAAGGGCTCAAAGGGGGGGGGGGGGGGCCTTTGAACCCCCCGGGTCGGAGCCAATACGCAGAAAGCGGCCTCCCCCTTTTCCCCCCGAAAAAGGGGTTAACCCCTTTTTTTTTCCCCCGGGGGGGGGGGGTAACCCCCCCCCCCCAATCCGGGAGCCCCCCCCTTTAGGGTTTCCCCCGCCGATGTAAGGAAAAGAAATCCGGTTTTGGGGAAACCCCCCCCGGAGGCAAAGCAGCTTGGAAAGCCAGGGGCTATTATGCCCCCGGGGGGGCCCTGGCCTTGTGGTCCGCCTCCCAACGTGGCCGGGCCCGAAGAGCCCCCGGAGCCCCCTTGGGCAACTTCCGGCGGGCCCGAGCCACGGGCCCCCGCCCCCATTGGGGCCGCCCTTGCCGGGGGTGGGGCCGGGAGGGGTTTTAAACGTTTAAAAAGGCCCCCCGTATTTCCGGATTCTTTTTCCGCTTGCCCAAAAAAAAACTGGGAAGGGGGGGCCCCCCGAATTTAAAAGGGGTTTTAGGGGAATTTAAAGCAAAACGGGGCCTTTTCCCCCGGGAAAAGGGGCCCCGGTGGATCCTTTGGGGGGGGGGGGAAAAACCCGCTTTTCCGCCGAAAAAACAAACACCACCCGGGGGGTTTCCCCCCCGGGGAGCCCAAGGGAGGGGGCCCCAAACCCTTCCGGGTTTTTCCCCCGGTAATCCGGGGGGTTTTTGGGGCAGGTTTAAGGGCCCCGGCCGCCCCCTTTTAAAAAAACCCGGGGGGAGCCGGTTTTTTGGGGTTCCACCCGGGGGGGGGCCTTCCCCCGTGGGTTCCCCGGAAAACCCCCCTTTTACCCGGCCCATGGAGGGACCGCCCGGGCCCCAGGACTCCAGGGGCCCCCCATTTTTGTCCCCGTTTTCAAAGGGGGCCCCCCCCCCCCCCTTCCCCCCCCCACGGGGGTCCCCCCGCCCCTTTCCCCGAAACCAAGCCTGGCCAAAAACCGGGTCAAAGACCCAAACCCCCGCCCGGGCCCCCGGGGGGCCCAAATATTTCCGGTTTGAGGGTCAATTTGCCCCTCCCTCAGGGGGTCAAATTGCCCAGGGGGCCCCGTAGGGCCCCAAAGGGGCCCCGCCCCGGGGGGCCCCCCTCAAAACCTATGGCCTGCGCCCCGGGACCCTGCCAAAAGGGGGGCCCCCGGTTTTGGTTTTCGCGGGCCCTTGTATCGGGGTTTTTCCCATGGTGGGGGCCTTCCCCGCTGAAGTGAGTCCCGGAATGTTTTTGACGGTGTTTTTCCCGTCCCCCCCAAATTTGGTTCCCCCCGCCAAAGAGGAAAAGTACAGGCATAAAAGTGTTGGGGGCCCCTTTTTCCAAAAAGGAAATTCAAAAAATTTTAAAAAAAAGGGGGACCAGGGTTCCGGGGCCCCCCATTTTATTTGGGGGGGGCCGGGTGGGGGATGCTGGAAGGCCGGGGGGGGAAGGGGAACCCCAGGGCGGGCGGAAAGGGCGGGAAAAACCCCCCAAAGGTAAACCCCCAAAAAGGGCTTTTTTTAAAAAACCCGAGGGGAAAAAAAACCCCGGGGCCCCCCGGGAATTTTTCCCAATTTTGGGCCCCCCCCTTTTAAAAAATTAACCCCCAGTTTAACCGCCCGGGGGGGGGACCTGGGGGGTTGGGGTCGGGGGAGGGGGGGGGGCTTGGGGGGCCCCCCCCAAAATACAGTAATAAGGGGTCCAAAAACCCCCCGGGGGGGGCCTTTTGGGGCTCCCCAACCCGGGCCCTTTTTCCCCCAATTAATTAAGGGTAAACCAGGGGGCCCGCCCACTTGGGGGGGGTTTTTCCCCGAACCCCGGCCTCAGTTTCCCTGGAACCCGGGTTTAAACCCCCCCGCTTTGCCGACCCATTTGGGGGGGGCTGGGAAAAAGGGGGCCCAAAAAACAGGCCCCCTGGGGCCCCTACCCTTTTTAAGCCGAAGCCCGTTTGCCTTTCGGGCCCCCCAAAAACAGGGGACCCCCAGGGGTTTCAAGGGTGCTGCCTTCGGGGAAGGGAAAAAGGGGGTAAACCCCAACCCCCAAAAAAATGCACCTTTCAGGTTTCGGCGGGATTTGATTTTTTAACTTTAGTTGGGCCCCGCCCCCGCCCCCGGTAGCCTAAAAAAAGGCCCCTTTTTAAAAAAAGAAACTTTTGGGGGGAGGGGGGCCGGGCCCCTTTTTGGGGGCAACCTAAGGTCTTCCCCGGTTGGAAAGTAGGGGCCTCCGGGGGCCCTTAGGGCTTGGGGTTAAACCCCCCACCAGCCTGAATGGCCGGGGCCCCGGCCCCGGAGGACCTTGAGCCCCCGGGGAAACTGTTTTTCTTTTGGGGCCCTAAGGGAATTTCTCCCCTTTTGCAAGGGGGTCAAAGGGGCCCCCCCCCCAAAGGGGGCCCCCCGGGTGGGCCCAATTTAGACCGTTCAGACCCAAAGTCGCTGAACTCCCGGGCCGGGGCGGGAAAGGGGAACGGGGGGACCCCCCATGGGTCCCTAAAGGGGAGAAATGTGGCACCTCCAGTTTTTGGCCCCCCCCCTTTCCCCCCCTTTTTTTCCCCCCGGGGCCGTTTAAACCTGGGGCCCCCCGGCCGGGCCGGGGTTTTTCCACCGGGAGGCCGGGGTGTTTTTTAACCCCCCCCCCCGGGGGAGGCCGGGGGGGGGCTTTTGAAAAAGGGGGGGGGGGGCCTATGGGAGGGGGGCCTCCCCCTTCCCAATTTAAAGGTTTAAAGTAGTTTTCCCCCCGGGGAATTTCGTTTCCCAAAAGTGACCCCTTTTTTAACCCGGCCCCGCCAGGAGCGGGAGCTTTAAGGGAGGGGTGGAACCCCCCCCGCCCCTGGGCTCCCCAAAATTCGGTTGCAGGGCCGGGGGTTTTTGGGGAAGTCCGGTTCTTTTAAGGGGGCCCGATTTTTTTGGGGGGCAAGGGCCGCCCCAAAATTTAGGGGGAAGGGGGTCCCCCCCAGTTTGGGGCCCGGATTCCCTGGGGCCCCCCCTTTCAAACCCCGGGGGGCCCCCGGGGGCCAGGTACCCCCGGGAAAAAACCAGGGAGGGGCTTCCTTTCCCCCCCCCCGCTGCCCCAAAAGGGCACGTTTAACGCCTAAAACGCTCCACCAAACCCCCCGCTTTTGGGGTAGCGGCCTTTTTTTCCATCGCAGTTTTTTTCCCCCCCCAAGTGAAGGGGGATTCCCCCCGGGGGGTTTTGGGTGCCCCAAAAAAAACCCAAGGGCCTTTAAAGGGAAAGGGGCCCCCCCTCTGGGGGGGGCAAAAACCCCCTGTGGTTTCTTGGCCCCAAAAAGGGGGGGTTCCCCCAAACAACCCCATTTTTTAAAAAGGGCTCTGGGGGGTGGCCCCCCGGGGCCGGCCTTTAGTTGGCTTTCAGTCCGAAAGCTCGCCCGGCCCCTTTTACCCCCCCAGAAAAGGGTTTAATCCCCCTGTTTTTTCCCCCGGGCTTAAATCCCGGGCCAAAAAAAATCCCCCGAAAAAGGGTTCGCAATTTTTCCCCACCCCCATTTCCCCCGGTAAACAACGTTTAAACAAAGGGGCCACGCGGGGGGGAAAAAAGGGGTTGGGGGAACCTTAAAACCGGGGGGAAAAAACCCCAAACCCCAAAAGGGGTCGGGGCACGGGCGAAGGGGGTCCCCCTGAGGGGGGGGCCCGGAAAATTTCCTGGCATTTCCCGGGGTCTTTCCGTCGGGTTTCCCCAAAAAATGGGGGGACCCCCTTGGGGTGCCCGGGCCCGGGGAAACCCGGGGGGGGCCCCCCCCAAAAAATCCCAAAAGGAAAAGATGACTAGAGACAGTATAAAGTGTTGGGGTTTCCGGCCCCGTATATTCTATAACAAAGCAAAAAATGCAGGTCAAAATCATAAACAGTTTAACAGTTCATAACGCGACGCCGTGTCCTGGCGTCGCGGCCATTTTATTGGGGAGGAGCCGGAAGTGGAGGGATGCTGGGAAGGTCCGTGAGGGAGGATGGGAAGGATGCGTCAGGGCAAGATGGCGGAGGAAGGCGGAAGTGCGCACTGCGGTCAAACCCGACTCACGGAGGAGGGAGGTCTTTTCCTAGAAGGAAGCAGAGGGAGAAAGTTAATACCCGCCATTCCTGCCGGCGAATGTTTTCCCAGATGCTTTCGAATCCGTCCGCGGTCTCCTACTCGCGCGTGCGTGACAATATATATTGGTTTTGGGGTGCGAGCAACTGTTGCTGGGGGTGCCAGAATCCATGAAGGAAGAACAAAATCTTAATTTATTTATCCATTCCTAAATAATTAAATGAGCAGGGTATTTCGTATCAGTGCAATACGCTGTTTGTTAAAACGGATGACTCCCGCTCTTACGTGCAAGTCTGCCTGGATATTATGAACTATCGTATCTGTTCAAGTTCTATTTAAATTTTAAATAGAAGGAATTTTTATTTAGTCGACAGAAATATCTTTGGTAGGAATGGTAAAAACAGACAGGAATATTATTCGTGAATAAATCAACTCAAACCTTAAACAACTTATAATATTTTGCTCTCCATAAAAATATATCCTGTCTAAATTATACAAGTTAGAAATAAAGTAAACGTTAAAAGAACAAACATTCAAATTTCTTTACTCTTACGTAATTTTATATAAAAAATAAACTTAAATTTTAAATATCCCAAAAGATTTTGCTCTCCATAAAAATATATCCTGTCAAAATTATACAAATTCAAATATGAACATGGTGCATAACAAACCCTGGAAATATAAATAAAATTTGTTCTTTTCAGCAATAACAAATCAAATCATTCAGTTGTCTTTGCTCATATGTCATTTTATCAGAGCTGGACGCCTGGCATCTTTTTTTGGCAACAAGTTCGTTTAGGTTTGGTGTGAGGTTCTGTGTTGTGGAGATTCTCAGGATGGACTGCAGGTGCTCATCAGTGAGGCGACTCCTGTGTGCTGTTTTGTTAGTCTTCATCACTGAGAAGAGCTTCCCACACAGATATGTGGTACCAAACATGCACAAGGTTCGAGCCGCATGTAGACGGAGCTGGAGCATTTTTGCGGGAATGGAGTTAATAAACTGTGCGGGCCGTGCAGTATCGTACTTTGCCTTCAGTGTGCCATTACACTGCAGCTCAATCACCTCCATCTGAATCTGCACAGGTGCAGTTTCCACATCAACGGAAAAATGGGTTTGCGAAACAACTCAAAATTCTTTTTTTGTTCTTCAAAGCCACCAAAGCGCCGTGCGAACTCAGTGCGCAGTGCGCTCAGTTTATCAGCAAAGTGTGTATTTGGGAACACTGTAGTGCCGACTTGGTTCAACATTACTTGGCAACAGGGAAAGTGGGGCAAGGTGAACTGGTGCATTTGTGTCTCCCATAAAAGTAGCTTCACTTGAAATCACTTTGTGATTTTGCACGGGTAAAAACATCTGCTGAAGTGTCAGATTCTTCTTTAACTCTTCTGCTTTCTGTATCTCGTGTATTGCATTCAGGTCTTTCAGGTTATCTTGATGTTTTGTCTCATAGTGCCGTCTTAGATTAAATTCTGTAATTACAGCCACATTAGCTCCACAAATGAGACACACGGGTTTACCGGCAATGTCAGTAAACATATACTCAGCCTCCCATCGGTTTTTAAAGGCTCTATGTTCAGAATCACCTTTTCTCTTTGGCATCGTGTGAGCTAGCTTCGCAATAACTTGCAGCATCATAAGCTAGACTTGATTAACGCGGTAAGTGTTCGGCAAGGCAGCTGAAGCGCTGCATTATGGGATCTGTAGTTTATTGTGTTACCAGCGCTTCATATCCCGGGCCATTAATAACAATAATATATAAAATGATCTTGCGGGCCGGATATAATTACACGCCGGGCCAGATGTGGCCTGCGGGCCTTGAGTTTGACACATATGGACTAAATAGAACTTGAAAAGATATATTTTTTCAAATGTGATCGCAATTCAGATCGAGTTGACGCGCACTAGAGTACATCGAGCCCGCGTGCTATTTTGGTTTTGCCTGCATGCCTCAATAAGTTACCCTCCACTCGCTCTTACTTTTTTACCGTTCATCTAATGAATACACTGAGTATGGCTTTACCAAAACAATCATTGATCGCGAATAAAGTATCCATTATTCATAAAGCTTCAATTGGTGATCTGTCTTTCTGTGTTAACCGCATATTTTTTCATACGTCTCAAACCAAGGGGATGCAAGGCTAAAATGAATCGTGAAGCGCGCGTACATACTCAGTGCATCCCCTCTCGGGAATTGAACCTTGGGCGCCAGCGCTAGAGGCGAAGCCTCTACTATTGCGCCACGGCGTGTGGTTTGTCTATTTGAGCATAGCAGTGTAATTTGGTTTTTGTTCAGCACTCTTTGGAACTGTTGCTTTTGTCTGCGCACTGCATCAGTTCCGTGAGCCGCTGAATATGGTTTTATATGTCACTCGCTTCGCTTCTAATTGTTTAAGCTGCCTTCTTAATTATATAATGTATGTTTTCATCAGCGGTTTTTGGAGCTCTTCCTGGTTTTCTACGTACTGCGTGATTACGTGGGAGGCGTGATGATGTCACATGAAACTCCGCCCGGCTTCGAGCTCAACTCCATTACAGTATATGCAGAAAAATAGCTTCCGGTTATGACCATTACGCATAGAATTTCGAAATGAAACCTGCCCAACTTATGTAAGGAAGCTGTACGGAATGAGCCTGCCAAATTTCAGCCTTCTACCTACACGGGAAGTTGGAGAATTAGTGATGAGTCAGTCAGTCAGTCAGTGAGTCAGTCAGTCAGTGAGGGCTTTGCCTTTTATTAGTATAGATTATATAAGACCAGAGAACACACATAATGTTTGAAAATAATTTATGCTAGGAGGTTTAGCATTATATTCTCATTAGAAGTTTGCAGTTCCACTACAAGCCACTGTATACGGCATTATATGTAAATGAACCCCTTATACACTTAATATTCTTTCTTCCCTAAAAATAAATTTTGATGGGTGTTACTGTTGTACAATAAAATGTGTCAGAATCACAGTACAGGAGCTGTTGTAAAACAATGCAATGTATACACTACAGTGGAAAACAACCATAGTTTTTCACAAAAAGAAGGAATGGAGACAATGAGTCTACATTTTAAAGAATATGTTTGGCATTTTTCAAGTTGACATTATTTCTTCACAACCATGGTATATTATAATTTGCCATATGAAATTGCATTCTAAACAGAATCATTTTTTTTTATAAATTAAACAAAACTGCCTTGCACTTTTGTTTAAACTGGAGGTTAAGATTAGAAGAGTTCCCAAAGGAGAGAATGTGCAAACTCCATGCCGACTTGAGCACTGTGAAGCAGGAATGACAGCTCTGCACTACCACTCTGCCTATACTAAACTTACAGAAGTTCAACCTGATTAAAACTAAATGTATGCCTAAGGCCTTGTTCACACGGGTGTTAAAATCGAGCGTTTTTTTGCGTTTGTAGCGTCCGGTGAGCGGATCAAGAGCCGAGTGTTTTCTACACGTAGGAGCAGTGGCGGCTGGCCAATAGAGGGCGCTAGGGCGCCGCCCTCCCTGAACCACACACACAAAATAATAATTATATAAATTATTTAAATGTATAATTATATGATGTGATATATTAGAAAATCTTCTGTAAAAAATAAATGTTTTCACCATCACCATATAACTTCTCTGCCTGTCAGCACGTCTCAATTTCAGCTGAGGCGTCGAGATATCGCCCAAAGGAGGCGGGTCTTTGTAGAATTTAGTCAAATGCTGATTCAAGATATAAATATATTCAAGATGTGACATAAAATTTAGCCAATCAGCGTCCTCAAATCTTAACTGAAATGGGCGATTTTTCTGTCGCCCCAAGCAGCTAAAATCAAGGATGGTCTGTAGTGGCGCAATTTTCAATTAACATTACGTGACAATGGTGGACTCAGGTGTTGTTAATTCCGGACACGAACCCAACTCTGTTCAATCTCTACTCCAATATCCGTTTGAGAAGAGAACTTTGGCAGAAAAACTGAAGGTAAAGGAGCTGGGTCCAGATCAGCCTAACCTCTTAATCAGACAGCAGATAAGCGAAAAAGGGAAGAAGTACCTTGAAGCTACTCTTCCAGTTGGTACACCAAAAGGCCTGGCTATGTGGATGCGTTTCTGCTAATGCCTTATTTTGTTTCCCGTGCTTGTTGTTTAAAGCAACTGGGACAGATCCTGCTTGGACAGTTACGGGAGTGAGAGATATGAAGCACCTGTCCGAGAAAGTAAGAAAACATGAGAACACCAGGACACACATGGATAATTCCGTCAAACTAGCCATTTTGGGAAGAGTAAACATCGCTACTCAGTTAGGCGACGGTCACAGGATTGCGATAAGAAAACACAACGAGGAGGTAGATAAAAATCGGTATATTTTATCCAAGATAATTGATTGTGTTAAATTTTGTGGGGCTTTGTGGCAATGCTTTCTATTGAGAAGAAACTTGTCAGAGACATTCCTGACTTCAATAAGAAAGTAATTGAGAAGTTTGTTAATCAGAAGGAGAGAAGAGCAAAATTCCTGTACAAATAAGTAAAAAAAAGATGCAGTTTTTTTCCCACCACAGTTATTTTCCTGTACATGGTTGTCCTCACATTTGTCGTGTGTGTGTGTATATATATATATATATATATATATATATATATATATATATATATACTGAAATAATTGATTAGACATGATTTAATAATGTTCTTTAACTTTGTCTGCATTGCAATAAATCATATTGCTTTGATTTGTGAAGAATTGTTTGAGAAATTGTTTGCTGTACCACAGCCCCACCTCAAAACATTTTCACCAGCCGCCACTGCTAGGAGTCAATGAGAGTGTTCACACGGGCTTTGGTGACGTGCGTTTGTCCGGCTGCGCGTTTATACGGCATCAAAAAAATGTTGCAAGCAGCTTTTTCTTGCCGTTCAAAACCCAACAAACGCAAGGAAACCGCTTCTAGTTTGTTTTCTGCGCGTTTATTTTGCACTTCGGAGGAGAGGGGGGGCATTTCAGTGCATAACACCGGTGTAAGCGGACACTCGACTACTGTTTCCTTACCTCAAAGTGACAAGTAGTCTCTCTTCGGGGCTAACACCAAGTCACATATTGGTTGATCGGCGTGCAATGTGGCATTGCACCAGCTGCAGCAGACAATCAAAAGTGGAAACCGACATCCGATAGTAATTAAAAAACTTGCGCGGAAATTTTCGCATTTCTTCATAAAGCACAAAAAACTTCCTTTTACCCGACGTTGTGCAGTCAGAGGATGAACCCAGTAGCGGGCGATTTTTCTCTCCCTACGTCGCCGTATTACGAGTATTTTTAAAACAAGAAGATTAATATCTAACATAGCAAAATGGTCCATATTGAAAGCAGGCACCTCAAATAAAATGACAAGGGCTTTCATATCCAGTTCCCGACATTGCCTCCACAGGTTAACACACAAACTACAATTTGGGCTGCAGGCTGGCGTTAGACAGAGACAAACGAACGCCGGTGTAGAAGTCAATCGATCGCCACCACAAAATGCAACATAAACGTCTAGGACGTTCAGAGCAAGTTCGTTTATCCAAAAACTTAACGCCCGTGTGAACAAGGCCTAAAACGTCTGCTCAGTTCTTGTTGCTTGATTGCATAATACTCTTATGTTTGACCTTTAAAGCATGTGTGTACGTTATGAAACTTATGACAGCAGGCAGCATCTTTCATAAAAGTGCATGCAGCAGTTCACATCTGGCCGTCTACATTTAATAATGCCACTTAAAGATGAGTCTTTGAGGTGAAACCACAGCCCTGGCCCTGAAGGGTGCTGCAGAAGATGAGCAGTTAGGTGAAGCACACTGCTGATCTCCTTTTAAAGTGGTTGAATATCACAAAAATATTTTTTCCCTGCCTAAAATAACATGAATATGCTGTTTTCAATAAATGTGTAATTTCAAGACACAGATCAATGTTTGATTAGATAGATAGATAGATAGATAGATAGATAGATCTAATCAAACATTGATCTGTGTCTTGAAATTACACATTTATTGATTAGACTTTTTATCTTGAAAAACTGTGATATTTGGTAAGCTTTAATGCTTTTTCAGCTTTGGGACTTCAGTACTCTTTTACCTTCATTCAAAAGCAGGCTATGCATTTTTTAAAATGTATTTTAAAAAAGTATCACTTTAGAACACAATTTCATTTGGCAAATTAATGCATACTTTAAACTTATCCTTGACATGAAAGAGTGCCCTCTTTAATTTTGTAACTTGTGTAGATGGCAAATAATCATTATGGATTATCAAAAACGTAATATTCAAATAAAGATAATTTTCATAATTCTATAAAGCTTTTCCAAAAGTCTTCCAGTATCTTTGTAAAAAAATCTAATGAGAACATACAGTATTCAAGCACAGAAAATTAGTTTTATTTCTTCCACAATTTTAATGCTATATTTATAAAAGACAAGCTACAAAACAGAAAAATATGGATGTCTTAAGTTTGAAAAAATATTATACAGTACCTGTAACAATGGAAAATGCTTATTAGAATTACAGTATTTCGGATTATCAAATGCAAAGGTGCAGTATGGTGGCACTGTGCTTAGAAGCAGTGCCAAACAGTTTTTTAAAAGAGTATTTTTAGACCATGGGTTTTTTTCTGTAAGTCTGTATGACTTTTTGTCTGGATACTCTGTTTCTTCTTCTACATCCCAAAGGCAAGTGTGTCATAGGTTAGGGTGACTGGTGACATTAGATGTGCCCAATGTGTATGGGTGTGGGCGTGGGTAAGCGTGCCTTGTAATGGATTGGTGCTCTGTACTGACCTGGCTCTTGCCTTTGCCTTACAACATTGCCATTAATGAAGTACAAAGCAATGTGTTACTGTACTCTAGCTACATTTGCCCATAATGAAGTAGCATAACAGTTTAAATTCTTGTAATCATATTACAGTTAATGACTTTACTCTAACTTCACTACTTGCGTTACATACTATATATTGTATGCATCAAAGCATATTTCAATGCTGGCCGGATTTCTGTGGAAATAGCAGGAGGACTGGAGATGTATGTGAATGAGCAATGATGAAAAAGGGAGCACAGTACAAATAAAACTAAATGTGTGATTCAGACGTTGACATGTATACTGAATTTGTTACTGTCTAGGGAGATAAGTAACATCATTCTGGTTAACTCAGCAAAGAAAAATGATTCCCTCTGTTACCAGTATCTTAATGATGAATCATTCTGAATCCCGCTGAGTTCAAACAAGGAAACCCAAGGAAACATCTAGCATGATCCATTCGTGGACACTACAAGCTGGAACTGATCTATTCAAATGTTAATCACTTTAAATACAAACCTGTGCTACAATCTGAGCAGGTCTGACCTCATCTTACTGCCACCTGCAAGTCTGTTGTTGACAGAAGCAGCTCTCTGTTAGCTAAGCCAGAAGTTCTTATGTGTATCTGAGAAGGTTGTTTTTGTATTTATTTATATAAATGTTTATTGTAAATATATTTTATGTATATGTATATATATTATATATATATATATATATATATATATATATATATATATATATATATATATATATATATATGTATACATATTTATGTATTGTCACACACCTGGGGCCTCATGTATAACGCCGTGCGTAGAACTCGCACTATAACATGGCGTAAGCACAAAAGCTGAAATGTGCTTACGCACAGAAAAATCCAGATGCAGGAATCTGTGCGTACTCCAACTTCCACATTCTTCCGCTACATAAATCCCGATCAGCGTGAAAACTAACGCTCGTGCACGCGCATTATATAACGCCCCAAATCCTCCCAGAATTACGCCTATTTGAATATGCAAATCAATATAAATCGCCCTTAAGCGCAGCCTTCTGTGAAAAGACAATGGGAAAAGCACGGGGAAACATAAAATTTCAGCGAATACCAAGTGGAGGCAAAGGAAAAACATACTATTTGTTCAAATAAGCCGTGGTATAATCAACAAAAGGAAGTTGATCGAGTGGCATAGCGTGTTGGAGAAACATGAAAGCTCACATCCACAAAATCGCACAGTGCAGGAAATAAAAAAGAAGTCACATATCGAAGTCGCCGTGGAAAGCCGAGTTGTAAGCCCACTGTCTGAGTGTCATATGAAAGCTTATTAGAGTACAGAGAAAAAAGCCACACGGTGGGGAAAAAGCACGAAATATCAACTTCAATCTCGACATTTCCACTTTAATCACGTAGTTTATTTTGTCATTAAAGTAGAACATCATAAAATTTATCTTAAAATTGTTTAATTAACCAGTTTCTAAAATCACATTGTAATTAAAGTAGCGCGTTAAATGCTTTGTTTTGTATTTGATTTTCTATGTGCTCTATGTGTGTGAATCACTACTTGCTTCTTAAACCGGCTCTCTTCCTCCAACTGGACACAGAGTCCATTACATTCGTGATATTACAGCTCTCTGAATAACTAAAATACTGAGATGTATACGTGATGTCATTTTCATGATGATAGGAGTTAAAGCACGTTATTAAACATGTTTCACTTCGATGAAATAATTTATTGCAGCAGTACTCAGGGGCGGCTCTAAGCTTGTGGTGGCACTGGGCAGAGGAAGAATCGGTGGCTCCTTCGCCCGCCAATGTCATGCACGGTGAATGGCCACGTATGTTGCAGACACTAGCCGCCTCGTGCTCATGACACAAGCATTTAACTTTTGCCGAAATTTGTCGCTGCGTTTTTAGCTGTGTTGTGATATTATCTTTCTGTTTTATATTCAATATATATTGGCGTAGCCGTCACTGCAGTCAGTGCTTTTCTTTCCCCAAGTAACCGATCGCCATACAATCAGCTCTGTAATACACGTTAAGCCATCTGTAAGCTTAGCGCTGTGACGATGTGGGTTCAGGCTCCACACTCCCTTTGATATTGGAAGCACATGAACCCAACACCGTCGATAATGTAACCGAGTGAGCTAGTCAATAGAGGCAAATAATTCCAGCAAGGGGAAGGTATACAAGTGCAAAAGTGCTTTTATTTAAAATTGTCCATCAAATCAAAAACAGTGTTCAAATAAATAGTGCAGTCCATTCAATGCTCATTAAATAAATAATCCATAAAAAGAACGTGGGGTAAAACCAATAAATAGAAACACAACAATCCTTTAAAATCGGAGGTTAAAATCTTCTCCTGGAAGCAGTCTTTAAAACAACAAACAAATCCGGTGCTTTTCTGTATGCGTCTCACCTGCTTATCCCGTACGGGCTTAGCAGCAGGCAAGACGCTCTCTGCAGCTGCCCTCCTACTTCACACGCTCGAGACTGGAGACCTCCCGATCCCTGGCTCCGGTATGGCACTCATCCCAGTCCCCGAGACTTGATTACCCTCAACGGCCAGGTCGCCCACGTTGGGGATTCCACCACCAAGCCTCTCGACTTCCGCTGCCTTTCCGCGGCCTTCTGCGGCTCGTCGCTTTCACCTTGTCACTCCCGCTACCAGATCGCTCAGCGGGAGCGACATCTACACAAACACCTGGGTGTCGGCCTAACACCCAGCTTCCTCGCAGCTGCCCACGCAGCCGATCGCGCGCTCACCACACGCCTCGCGTGTCCGTCTCTCTCCTGCACCGCTTGCTTCCACGCTCCCTGTAACCTCCGTCCTCTCCTTTCCTTTCTCTCCGATCGATTCTCTCCTTCTCTAAAACCGACTCGCGCTTCTTTTTAAAATGACGAGGGCCACAGCAGCTGCAGCATTAGCCGCGGGACAATCATGAATGTGGGCAGTTCCTCACCTGTGCACTAGGCGAGAAACGCCCACACCCTACGGATCGCCCCGCGGCTCACTATGGCCCAACGTCCCCTCACTAAGCCGCGATTATTTATTTAAAACGAATGGCCTTTGCACAATGAGCTGTGGACCCGCTACACCACAAGCGCCGATTCTTCAAAACGTTTAAAGAACATTGAAATATCTTCGTGGTACATGTTTAATTATTCCATCCTTAAAGACACTCCCAGTGAAGAATATAGATTATTTAAATGAAGTTAAAGTTTTATCTGTATAATTTAACAAACATATTTTGCTGCATTTCACCTTAAAAATGATATCGTCATCATATGTAAATACGCTTTATAAAGTGGCTCAGGTTGTGCGATATTATAACTATAGTGCAAGTTTACAGTGGGGTGATTGTACTTATAAGTACAAACAGTTCTACAAAGAGCACTTGATTGGCTGCATTTAAAGTTCTTGGGATTAAACTGTTTTGAACCGCGAGGTCCATACAGGAAAGGCTTTGAAACGTTTTGCCGTGGCAGAGACAGCGTGTGCTTAATGCCGTATACCGATAATTCTCTTTCCGATCAGCTGCTGCTGTGATTCACACTCAGATACAGTGATATAAATACTCCGAGTGGTGCAGTGAGAGAAATATGGAAAAAGATGATCCGCTGTGGCAACTCCTAACGGGAGGAGCTGAAAGAAGAAGAAGAAGAAGAAGGAGAAGTGAGAGTAACAACGCTAAAGCAGTTATGGCATTTGGAATACTATGGCTGTTCCCTGGACCATTATATTGTTACGAGTTAATTACAATCAGATGCATTACACTAATAAACAATATGCGGTTAGTTTCTGTGTATTTATAAAGCCTCGTCATGAAAATAATGAGTAATCACACAAGAACAGTAGCACTGCTTTGACGCTGGGTGCCGCCAGTTTGCAAAACCGAGCGGAGAACTTGCGTACGACAAGGCATGAGGTACCGTGGAAAAGTGCGTGGCTTTACGCCAAATGTAGGTTTTATACATCGCGATTTGAACGTGGAAAAGTTCTTACACAACATTTCTGTGCGTACGCACCGTTTATACATGAGGCCCCTGTGCATGGGAGGCAGCTAAAGGGCTCAAAAAAAGGTAATTCCATGATAGACCAAAATGTGGCAGAGTGCACTGATCTTTTCTCTTTTTCTTTTGCAAACTACAGGAAATTCCACCTAGGCCCAATGATGTCACTCCGGGTCCAATGATGCCACTTCCAGTTCCAACCCCAATGACATCATTTCTAGTTCCAAGGCCTGATGACATCACTTCTGGTTCCTGTCCTGATGACATCATTTCCATCGTGCGGCTTTAAAACTACTGTTTTTGTCTGTTGCAGTCAATTCTATAATTCTGTAAAGACCTATTGCTCATATTTTGGGAATTTTCAAGTATATGTGGTGGCTACCCCAAACCTTTTTGTGGAGTCTTTTAAATCATTTCAGTGTATATTTTTAGCTTCTGCAAAATTTCAGTTTTCCCCTGGTGATAAAGTCTAATGTAATCTAATCTAAATAAAATCCAAATGTCATAAATATACTTAAGAGCAGAAATTTTACTTCACATAACATTTGAGGAGGTAAGTGCAGATACCTGACTTGTGTCTCTTGTCTGATGTGCACTGCACATGTGCACTATTTCCACAGTTTTAGAGTCAAATGTATTAAAGTGTCAGATCTGTACCGCAAAGGCATCTTATTTTTTGACATAACACCGTTTATACATGTGGCCCCAGATGTTTCCAATTGCCCTCAGGGACACTTAAAAAACCACTGCACCATTATAATCCACTGAAAGTACACACACATTTCCATATTTTCACTAAACTCAAGGTAAAACAAATTCAGTTTCTTTAGTAAAAGATTGCTTTCCTTTAAGTAACCATCTTAACTCTTTTGTTTGGCAATTCCAGGACTGTTATGACTGAATTAGGTGGATGGTTGAATTTCTGTGTGTGTGTGTGTTATACTGTTCTTCAATGGAATGAGGTCCTACCTTGCTCTTTATGTTGACAAGAACAGCCCAGCCTCCAGTAAGGTAATTATGATGAAAACAAGTTAGTAAAAGCATAACATTTAAGTAGATTCTGGAATTTTATAAATTTGTAAGGACTGCTTTGAAACTAATATTTTAACTGAAAATTATTTTCCAAATGTTTGTTAACTACATTTCTGACTGTTTGCTTACACATCTAAGGACAACCTGATTTGAGCTTATATAATATGCGGACAGCACTATATAAGATATATATTTATAAAATTCTGGAATTTATGCAGACCATTTCCTGGCACACTACTGTCCATTAAAGATGTTATGTCAACACAGACTGGATAATGACTAACTGCATATTCTACATAATTGCATTTAGCTTCACAATGAATTTAATACCCATTATTCTTTAGGAAAGGTCTCCCATGTAGAAGCACATCTCAAATTTGACTTATTTTAAAAACACTTGCAAACAGCCATGGTCTTCCAATTTTTTTTTTTTTTTTGCACAATACAGAAAAAAAACATTTCATGTAACATTTCAATCAATAAAACAGAGAGGGCAGAAAGGTAGGTGTTAAAACAAAACAATCAATAAGATGAAATAAATAAATAATCCTTTTGCATTAAAAAGTCAGCAGGAGCAGATTGTGAAGCATCATGAGTCATAATGCTGTTAAATATGTTAGCGACATTATTGAAACAAAAACTGAAGTCAGTGTTGTTTTCAGCTGAAGCCAGCCTTTAGAAAAGGTACAAAGGATGTACTCCAGTGCTTGAAAAAATCAAGTCGTCTTGGATGTGGCGGTAAGTGTGGTGCTTCCACACCATCAGTTCTGGGAATTTCCTACATCAACCTACAAAAGCATCTAACAGTGAGCACCCTAACTGTGCTGCTGTTCCCTCTCACCCACATAGACTTCATCAAAGGATAAACAGGTGGGTGCAGTCCTGAGAAAAGCAAAACCTTACAGCTGAATCCAATGTAAACTGAATGCTTAGAGTTGGGCCATATGCTGTATCGTGCAATTGCAATATACAATTCTTTGTGTAATATTTATTTAATTACATTGTGTTCATCTATAATATGACTTTGATTAAGATCAGATTATATTGCAGGTGCCATCCATGAGGGAACCCAGAAAATTCCAAAAAGTTCACTAACTTTTGTTTGCAACACTACTGTATATAGCTATGGTCAATTGGTTGTCAGTGTAAATACAATCATTTACTAAGGCAAAAGACAACTTCAATGTACTGTTTATAAAGCTAGTAACAGTAATCCCTCGCTATATTGCGCTTCGACTTTTGCGGCTTCACTCTGTTACAGATTTTATATGTAAGCATATCTAAATATATAACGCAGGTTTTTCACTTGGACAATGGGTCTTTTTATTTCTAGTACATGCTTCCTCAGTTGGTTTGCCCAGTTGATTTCTTACAAGGGACGCTATTGGCAGATGGCTGAGAAGCTTCCCAATCAGAGCACAGAGTTAAGTTCTTGTGTGCTGATTGGCTCAGCGACAGAGCGCCAAATTTGATTCTGCTGCGTTAACCAGGAACTTTCGTCTCGCTCATTCAGCATCAACGTGTTTCGCTGAGTAAAGAGTTAACTTTTGTGCATTTTCTTGCATTGTACGTATTTATTGCTGGTGGCCTGTCTATCGTAATGGCTGTAACATAACATGTAACGCTCAATATCTTATCTATAATATTTAGGTTTTACTGTATATAAATATAAATATTTTTACATACATAATTTCAACGAATCTTACCTAATATCTAAGAGAATAGAAAGGCTTTATGCTGTATAACTGTGTGAGAAATGTCTATAAGAGTGTGGGAGAGTTTATAAGGGCTTAAAATATATAAAAATAACCATATAAACATATGGTTTTTACTTTGCGGATTTTCACCTTTCGCAAGGGTTCTGGAGCGTAAGGTAAGGAACCATACTTTAATATATCTGTGAAATTAGGGTTAGGGTTAGGGTTAGGGCTATGGTTATTAACATAAAATGTTTTCTCAGACAATATATTTGCAATATATTACAATTACATATTAATAATATGTATAGTAATATAATTATAGTAATAGTAATATTAATATTACAATATATATGACGAGACGGCGCAAAGATAAAAAATAAGATTAAATCGAGACAACTTGAGAGAAAATGGCGTTATAAACCGTCGGTGCCTTCTGTGATCCTGGGAAGTGTAAACTCACTACCAAATAAGATCGACGAACTGGCTGTGCTGGTGAAAAATGTCAGAAATTTTTTTGAATTTCCCCTTGGGATTAATAAAGTATCTATCTATCTATCTATCTATCTATCTATCTATGATAACAACATACCCTGAAGCCACCACATTGTGTAATTACAAGCATCACAGCGTGTTTTATTATAGGTGTACTATCCAGGGGCTTTCAGGAGGAAATAAAATGGCAGCTTCTAAAGAAAGTAAAATGTTATTATTGCAATGTAGAAGAGTTAAGGAATAAACTTGTACTGCTTAATATGCTGTTACAAATTCATTTTTTAACTCTGATACACTGTTAATTCTATTTACCGTATTTTCCCAAATATACCTCACACCCCTGTGTAATCTGCACATTTAATCTCTTTCAGTAGAAATAAAGTAGCTATATAACTCATACATTTTTTCTCTTTAATTAAAAAGAATATACATAACCAGCATTAAAAATAATACCACCTGAACAAATGAACCCTTGTGCAAAGTATTGCACCTCATGTAATGTTACTCACAATAAAGGCTATTTATTACTGAGTGACAACATTGCCTCTAGAGTTGTGTCGTTCACGAACGAATCGATTCTTTTGAACAGCTCATAAACATGAATGATGGGAGCCGAGTCGCGGCTGGGGTGAGCCGTTCTTTCTGTCGTTCTTTTTTTCCTATGCGTGTTTCACACAGATGCATACAAATTAGCTCCTCTGCGAAACAGAACAGTCTTGCGAAGGAGGGGGGGCACACCCAGGTGGGGTGGGGCGCACCCAGCAGGGGTGCGAGAGTCGAGCCCCTGTTTACCCCAGGCTTAGCAAGCTGATGGCCAAGAAGCTTTGTGTTGTTGCGACATCAGTTCCCTCTGAGGGAATATTCTCGAAAACTGGACAGATAATCTCAGAGAGGAGAAGTTGCCTTAAGCCCAAAAAGGTCAGAGCTCTTGTCTTCCTTAATGCAAATTTGCCCAAGAACAAGAAAGAGGCAGAAAAAGCCATAAAGTAAGGAACTGCTTTGTATTTATTTACATTGCATTTTGTGTTCATTTAAGACTTGAAGGGGCTGATGTCCTATTTGCAAAGTTTACAGTAGTAATAGTAGTAATAGTAGTAGTAGTAATGTAGACATTTCCATTTTATTTATTCTAATTTTACATTCTACAGTATATATTTAAAACTTGAAATATTTTTTGTTTTCTATCAAAATGTTCTTGTGTGATAACAATGTTCTTGTGTGGAAGTGTTTGTAGTAAAAGCTGTTTTGCAGAGAAATTCACTGCAGCCGGCTTTGTTTTTGATGTTTATTTGTGAGTAGGTATTGTATGAATAACATAAGTCAACGTAGCTTTACACATACACACACTTTGTACTAAAGGTAAATCCAAAATAGTGATGTCACTGTCTAAGCAGAAGGATGTTGTGCAACCCTATGGAATATAGTCCACACATGACAAATGAGGTAATAATCAATATTTCAGAATAATTCAAACTCAGATATTGGTGTGTGATATCTGAGTTTTAATTATTTGACTACAAATCTCACCTCATCATTCCTCCCAGTGATTATTTCCAGGATAAACTGAGATGCCCCCAAGCTGGCATCTTAAAACTGACTAAATATTTAAAAAGAGCCAAAGAGTCGTTCTTTTGAACGGCTCTTTGAAAGGAACGGATCGCCAAGATCCGGATCCCCTCAGAGAGCCATAAATCCCATCTCTAATTGCCTCATGAAAACTGCATTTTCTAATAATATAAACAATATTCTCCATCTTTTGATATTTTGTCACTGCTGATGAAATCTATTCTGTAATGTTTGAAGCTCAGCAGTACCCACCACAAGCCAGTTATGAAATGGCAAACTTCCTATTACCATCCAGCAGCTTTGCCCATGTGAAAGGATCCTAATTTGTGGGTGCTGTGCTTCCGGTTGCGATGTAATTCTCCCAGCCTTCCTCTGTTGCTTGCTGCTTGACTGTTGCAACATTATTACATGCACCTTTAAACAGTAAGATCATCTTGCTGCTGCACGCAAAGACATCAGAATGGAGTATGACATGCATTCATTGAATTCTGGATAAGTCTTCATTCCAGTTAAAACAGACACCTGATCTCAAAAGGAGACATTGTGACATTTTCCAGCTGTACCAAGCACATGTCTTTCTGTGCCAAAAGGCTGACTCAATAGGGTGGTTTTTCTAAATTTCTCCACCTATTCCTGCTCCATTGAATCGAAAAGTGTGAAAAAAAAGGCACACCTTTCTCTATTGTCAAAAAATGAATTATCAAGTTCAGAAACTCACCGGGGGCTGTATGCTAACCCAGTAAACCAAGAATATGCTAGATGCACTGATGTGCGTATTTGGGAAAATAAGTTATATATTTATTATTATATTGTAACAAAGCAGACAATCCACACATTCATGCACAGCTGGAACAAACAAACACTTTTTTTGTGTAATTCATGAATGATTTTATGTGCATTTAGACTCCCCAAAAATTGGTGCCCATTCAAAGGGCATCATGCAACCCCAAAACCTATATTTGTCTACTAGTGCTTTGTTTACTAGTGCATTTTCAATGATAATAGACTGTAAGCAAACACTTGATTGCACAAAATTTCTACATTGTATTACTAAAGACATGCTCTGCTTTTTGCACATCAACATGTTAGGGTTTCTGAGTGGTTAGTTTGTGGAGTGAATCATCAGTGAAATCAGACAGCCTTTTGCCTCTTTAACATATTCATTCACAGAGCATTTTGAGGTCGATTCTCCTACCAAACAGCTGCTCTGGTCTTTGACCTATTGGGATTGTGAAAGTCGCTCTTGCACTTGATATCTCAGATTTACTCTTTTCTTATGCTAGAACAGTTAAGCATTTATCAGAATATGCAAAATTCACACACAATCAGCTACATTTCGAATCAGAATGTGGAATATGAATAGTTCTTGCAATTTGTGTGAATAAGAACTTAACTGGGAGCTAAACAGTAGCTGTGAGTAGTTTGCTAACTAATTTAATTACTTTTTACTACACAGTAGTGAAGCGGTTAGCACTACTGCTTTGTGGATCCAACGACCTGAGTTTGAATGTATACTTATGTACATTTACCAATATTGCATTTTGTAAAGTAAAACTGTGTGTATAACATCAAACTATTAAGCAGTATGCTCTGTTTAATAGAAAATGATGTACAGGCACATGCAATAGTATTTGGTGCTCATCTGAAGGTATGTGTTACCTAATGCAACCTTTAAGTATCTGGTGAACACGTAGTAGCATGTGGTGCAAACCCTATTATTTCCCAGGGTTCTTTCAGGATGTACTGTATCTATAGAGAGCCAGAAATCTGGATGTTCCACAAAATTTGAGGCAGTTGTTTTAGTGCAGACTGTACCAGTTGATTTATTTGAAAACTGCCACCAAAAATAATCATTGGAAACATTTCCTGATTGTCAGTTTGTGAAGAGACATTGATGTTGAGCCTAGAGAAAAATAAAAAAATAAAAATTTTGGTTTTCAGATCTTTGCGGATTTAAAGTTAAGAAAAAGTACTGGAACGGTATGTTGAAACTGGAGAGGCTGCCAGTACTGCAAGCTAGTGAGTGCCAGTCCACTCCAATCACAGATTCAACCATTTCTGTATTTACATGATTCAGTATCAATATCATTGTGTTATATACTTTTAATCAACAATATAGCTACTTGAAATAATTGTCAACATTAACAAAAGTCTAACTTTAAATTATACCATGAGACCCAAATTCAAGTGATTCAAGAAATTCACAAATACAGTGCTAAACAGTTACAAGCAGGGAGACTTTCTGCTTTGCAACTGAGTTTACACATCTATTTTTGTCTCAGTCTAGATATAAAATATAGATCATTCAACACATTCCTCAGTATCAACTCAGTTGATTCTCTGCAAAACAGTAATTTAAAATATAAGACTCGTATTTTAATTGAATAAAATGATAATATAGAAACCCTGTAATACTTCCATACTGATATTAAACATATCACTGTTTAAGTTATTGTATGTATAATGAAGAACTTAATGATAATAAGAACTTAATAATAATAATAGTAATAATACATTTTATTTATTAGGCGCCTTTCTTAATACTCAAGGTCACCTTACAATGAAATTAAACAACTGTAATTAAATATAAAAATAAAAAGGATGATAAAATCAGATAGCAATAAGTTACAAAGGTAGTATCAAACATACAAAGATAATAGCCAGTAACAGTGTTAAATTCACAATTGGTATGCCAGTTTGAAAACATAAGTTTTGAGGGCAGTTTTAAAATGTGTTATTGAGTCTAGTTGACAGATATGAGTGGGAAGAGAATTCCAGAGTTGAGGAGAACTATGAGAGACGCTCGAGCTCCCATAGAACTGAGTTTGATGTGTGGTACAGAATGTAGAGCTGCAGATAAGGATCTGAGTGAGCGAGAGGGAGTGTAAGTCTGTAGGAGATCAGTGAGGTTGTGGAGAGCTTTAAATGTGAAGAGCAATATCTTGTATTGTATTTGGTAGTAAACAGGGAGCCAGTGAAGTTGAGAAAGAATAGATGTAATATGTTCAGTGGATTTGGAATAGGTTATTATAATGGCAGCAGAATTTTGAATAAGTTGTAAGCGATGGATACGTTTTTGTGGAATGCCAGATAGAAAAGCATTACAATAATTTATACATGAGGTGACTAGGGCATTAACCAATATGTCAGTACTGTGTTGCGTAAGAACAGGACAAAGTCTAGAAATGTTTCATAGATGGAAGAAGGCAGTCAGAGAAACATTACTTATATGGGAAGAAAAAGAGAGGGTACTGTCTAGAATGATGCCCATACTCTTAACCTGGGAAGAGATGTTTGTGTTAATGTTGTTAATTAAAATAGAAGAATGGTTAACCTTAGTGAGTGTAGATTTAGAACCAATGACGAGCACCTCAGTTTTATTACTATTTAATTGGAGAAAGTTGTGAGTCATTCATGACGTTATGTTTTGGAGACATGCTATAAGAGTATGTGGAGGGAAAACAGAAGTGTATTTAGTGGATAGATATAGCTGTGTGTCATCAGTGTAACAATGAAATTTAATACCATGGTGCTGAAAGATGTTACCTATTGGGAAGATATACATGAGAAAAAGAAGTGGCCCTAAAACAGAACTCTGTGCAACTTCCTGAGTAATGACTGCATTCTCATATTTAAAGCCCTTGTACAAATAGGTACTTTTGGAGTTCTTCCTTATAGGTGTTGATTAGCAAAATTCACCAAAGGGTTTATTGCAGCAAATTTGTTGTGTTTATTTGTCACCTTGTTGGCCAAATTTTTTCCTGAAAATTGCCGGGCAGCCAGCTTACACTGAACTTTTTTTCCTAGTGTCCCATGATGGTTAGCAAGGTTAGCATTGCATCGCAGGGTGGTACAAGCCATGTTGGATGGGGATATCACGTCCCAATCTTCATTACCTGCCCGATTAGCATTGTGCATTTGTACCACACACTACATGGTGCTGCACAATCTGCTTGATCAATACTACAGCCATGTTTGCACTTTGCATGCATTTAGAAATAAAAAAACACAGAATCTTCATTTGAAGGGTACATCAGCTGATTGCAACAGTAACATTATGAAAATACTCAATTTTTCTGCATAGAATCATTGTATGCTGTGTCTTCATTGCTGGATTAAATACATCATGCTCTTTGCTATGTTGTGCAGATCAAGTAGTAACAGGGACAGCCCCTGTATAAAGTATATAAGTATAAAATACTGACCCCTTGTATCACAAGCTCTGTGGGTGTCAGTCAGTTCCTGTGATAGGTGCTTGGGAGACATGGAGAGAGATAAAGGACTATTTATCAGGGAAGCAGGGTAATGCAGTGGTTAACACTGCTGCCTCATAGCTCGGGTCACATTTTAGGCCACAATCAGAATAATTGTCAGATGCTTCCCCAGCCCCCAACGACACTTAAAAGACCACTGCACCATTATAATCCAATGAAAATGTGTTCAGTTTCTCTGTCCTCATTGGCTTCAACGAATTTCCCCAAGTTTGTAGAAATACACAAACATTTACATATTTTAACCAAACTTGAGGCGGAGCAAATTCGTAGGTGTTTTCTCATCATTTCAGCTATTACTAAATTGTAGCACACTTATTACATGAGGTGGAATGGTGGCACAGTGGCAGTACTGCTACCTTGCAGTAATGAGACCAGGGTTTGTGTCTCTGGGATCTCCCTGCATGGAGTTTGAATGTTCTTCCTGTGTCTGTGTGGGTTTCTTCCAAGTGCTCTGGTCTCCTTCCACTGTTGAAATACATGCTGGTTAGGTGAATTGGTGACACTAAACTGGCCCTGGTGTGTGTTTGAACTGCAAAGGACTGGTGCCATATCTAGGTGTTGTACCCTAAGCAGGCTGGCATAGACTCCAGTTCCTCCTACTGCAACCCTGGTCTGTGTTAGGCAAGTTAGAAAAAACATATTATGTTGATTGAACAGAAGATCTTTTTTTGCTGATCCATACATCATATACAGAATTAACATCCCTGTTGGCTAAATCATTAAGGGCAAACTATCAAAAACATTTAGTCAATGATAGGCAGTTGAACAGAAACATAGGTTTAAAAAATGGTGCTGATGAAGACTGAGATGGGAATAACAGAAGATCGGTTCTCAGCTAAGTACAATAATGGTGAAGAAATATGCCGATTGCAATGCATGTCCTCATACCTTCATGTAGAAGACATGTCAGGCAGCAGCCCAACAGATCCAAATATGTGAATAAGGTTGGGGAATGGGGACACTGGAGGACTGAAAAAATTTTGCCTAGTTTGAGAAATCCTGGTCTTTCTTGCTGTTTCTGATGGAATGTAACAAAAATAAAATTCTGACTTGATAGATTCATTTGCAAGATATAACACTATAGATTGGTCATAGTGATTGGGGTGTAATGGTTTGAGGTGTGGTTTGGACTCCTTAATAAAGCATTTTGAATGCAACCAGATGTGAGGGCATAAATGTAAGTTAGGTACATTTCTTCCTACCAGTAGTAAGATTTTAGAAGGACAAAATACCCCATTAAAACTGAATTTATCCTTATGAAGTGACCTCTCCATTCACCAGATCTCAATGAAATAAGCCTTTCAGAGTAGACATCCAACACCACCTAATTTGCTACAACTATGGGACTGATTGCAGTAGACATGACCAACATCCTTGTGCCACTTTTTAATTGCCTTGCGGAGTCCATGATTGGATAAATTAGCCTGTTATAAAGGCAAATGGTAGCTCAACCTGCAAATATATATATATATATATATATATATATATATATATATATATATATATATATATATATATATATATATATATATACAGTATATATTAATCACTAAGTGAACATTCACAGTGTATTTTAGATGAAATTGTATATTTAATTATATAGTCTATTCTGAATTAGTAGACAATAAAGTTAGCAAAATCAAAAATACTCATAAAAACTCTGCATTTTTGTACCTGTTTCAAATATATAGATTTTTAAATGTAGTACATGTTAATAATTTCGATATGAATATGAAACAAATCTGATAATAGCAAATCTCCGCTGCTGTGAGTCTCAACAGACTCCTAATAGTAATGTAACCAAAAAAAAAAAGCAAATGAACATTTGGTGTGCAGTATTTCATTCTGTTCACTAAGACAACATTCTTTGTTTGCTTATTTTGATTGCAAATAAGCATACAGTGTAACAGATGAATTATCCCTTTGTATTACAATGATCAACACCTGCATATTAAATAACTTCTAAGATGCAGAGTTGTGAGCAAAGTTTGTGAACCCTTTACAATTTCTGTATGAATGGATCTAACACATTTGATCTGATCTGCCTTTCATCTAAATCTCAATAATAGATTACATTAATAGCACACATAAATGTATACAATAGCACATATTTATTGAACATACTGTTTAAACATTAAAGGTAAAATGTGGAGCAAATATGAGAAAAAAACGAAACTAAATTTAGTAACTGGTGACAAGTTTCACCTACAAAACCCTAAAGAGTTTTATTTCTATAGCAATACATTTAATCATCTTATTATCTTATGATGATGTGCCCTGCAGCACTAAAACTGTTCTACAAAATGGATTGCCATGTTCAGAATGATAAAAGGCTGGTGTGGTATGACTAAATGTGGGGTTTTGCAGAGCTGTTCAGATAAAATCCAGAATGAAAGATGTGTTTTACCATATAACTCAAGAACAAACCAAGTTAAATGCAATGAAAACAATGAACTAAACTTCTTTACTAAAACAAGCCTCACTGATCTTAATAACAAAATTAGGCAGTCACTGACACACAAATCAACAGCATACTACATAAAGTAAATTGTTCATTTGACACTTGTATTTTTCCAGATTATCTTAAAACTTCAGCAATTAAGCCACTGCTTAAGAAAAATAATCTTGACTGTTCTGTCTTGGATAATTTTAGCCCTATGTTAATGTGTTTTTGTTAAGTATAATTATAGAAAAAGTCATTTTTGACAATTAAATGACTACTTGAATACAAATTCTATTCTGAATAAGAATAAGGTGAATTTTAGACCAAATCATAATACAGAAAAAGCTTTGGTAAAGTAGTTAATGATTTCTTTACAAAGATGAGAACATAAGGACTTATAGTATTCCTTAAATGTGTCAGTTTTCTCTTAAGATCCCTGATTTTATTTTCAGTTGCACTGGTAATTTCTATTATTGCATTGTCAACGTCCTGCTTCTGGATTTGTTGAGCTACAATCTTATTAGCAATCTTTCAGTGTTCATAATAATGATGCCACAATTTAAAAATAGGTTGTTCAGTTTCTCATGCTGTCAAGGGATTAATTTTTGATTGCAAAGCCAGTCTTTTCTTATAAAGGAGCTCATTAGGAAATCTGACATATTAATGATCTTTTCTGGAAATCTCTATCATCATTACTGATGACTTCATTGACTCTTGGTTGTTTTTATGAGGGAGATATGAAGTGATTTGTACACTTAAAACAGCCTTTATCATTTCCAAGAGTGTTCCTGTGGAATCTGCTGAGCATGCATTAGTCTCAAAAAAATTATAGAATTCAGCTGCAATCAAATCGATTAAGCTTTGTCTGCCAATGACAGGGAGTTAAATGTACAGTATGTAGGGCATAGTGATGTAAACTCCAAAATAAGAGGCCTGTGGTCGGAGATGACAGTACAGTCTTACTTGCAAGATTTGATAGTGGACAGGAAATTATTATCAATGATGAAATAATGTTAGTGAGTAACTATAATGAATGGACAAAAAAGAAAGAATATTGTCTTGAATTTGCATATACAAGTCTCCATGCGTCTGATAGATTGTGATCCACAATAAAATGGGTGATTGGCTTTGCAGTTTTAGATGTTATAGTTGCTGTTGTTAAGGACTTATCCAAGTTAGAAAAAATCTCCAGACATTATAATTTTATGAGACACAGATTAGGAACCAGTGCAAGTACATTTTTGCCTAAATTCTCTGTTGTCCATATTAGGTACTGTTGCAGAAAATACATATAGTAAATAAAGAAGAGTATTGAACTATTGTTATAAGTAAAAATCAAACATGGAGATCCTTTATTTGCACCAACTGGTGGAGTCCCACATGCTCTTCTTAAAGCAGCATGGAAGACTGAAGAAATCTAACAGAAAGCTTCTTTTAGTCAGTAAGTTTCATTTACATATAATAACTCGGAAGCATTTAAAGCACACCAATCAGCATAGAGATAAATGGTATGGACCAGAAACCCAACTAAGCTATGAAATATTGTGAAATGTTCCAAAATACTTAATCATTAGGAGTCATGGATGACACCTGGTCAAAAGAAATAAGACTTCTTATATGTAAACTGTTATCAGAGCAAAATGTAAAGTTAAATGTTGCCTATGTTTACATTTTCTAATTTAAATGTACTGGTACATATGTCAGGATGTTCTGGTTAACAGGCAGGAAATTTCAAGTACATTTTTCCTTTACAGGTGCACATATATATAATTACTTTAGAGTTTAATAAGTTCCCCACCACCATGACATAGTGCCCTTCAGGATCAATTACTACATCTGTAGCTACAAGAGGGTTTGATTTATCACACAATAAACATATTACTACAACTTTATTTTCACCATGTAACAGCAGTAGTTACTTGCTTTATGTCATTGAAAGAGGCTGATTTATTGGGAGGTTTTTGTTTTTCTTTTTTTTTTATCATCCCAAGCCATCTGGCCTTATTATAGAACTCATCTTCTGAGACTTAAAAACCAGTTCTATATATAAGCATTCTACTTCTCTCTTAATTATTTATTTATTTAATGTGTATATTATTTATTTTTTGTGTTTTATTTATTCTAATTTTTTATCTAATTTTAATTTGTTTTTCTTTGCTTGTAACTATTTTTTTGACATAAAACACTTTGATCTACATACTTTTTGTATTGAAATGTTCTAAAGAAAAAATATGTTCTTGAAAAGGTAATGCACATATTTTTCTTTTGTTGCCTAGATTATTATAATGCGGTCTGTGTCCTTTAGGATTGAGTTCAAAATTTAATTGTATGTACATCTCTGAACAATCTAATATTTTGGAATAATCATAATCTTAGGTCTTCTAACATTGGCTTGCTCAGTATTCTGCGAAGGAAGCATGAATGAACTGGCAAGGAATTTTGTTTTAATGGACCAAAAACAACTGGAATACTTTACTGTTAGAGATATGCAGGGAAGTAACGTTGAACACTTTAAATAAAAACTATTGAAAAACGTGTCTAATCTGGATTTTTTATTTCTTTTCTTCCTTCAGTAGGGGTAGGTGGTGATTGGCTCTTAACATGAAACACAGTTTTGTTTGGTGTTTCATAGACTAGTCACTTATCACTGCTTTTGAGCATTTTCTTATTTTTGAAACTTCATGGTCAAAAGTGAAAATGTGGTCAAAATACATTCCAGCCACCTGCAATGCTGAGAGAATGAAGAATGCTCCACAAGAGTCCTCAAAATGGTGACATATTTGCGTACTGTCAAATGCCTCAGTTGCTGAGCAGTCTTTTTGGCTTATAATCATGGAGGATGGCAGCACCTTGGCACACTGCTGCCTCGCAATAAAGAAACCTGGGATCACTTCCTAGTTCCTCCCTGCGTGGAGTTTGAATGTTCTCCCTGTGTCTGCATGAGTTTCCTCCAGGTGCTCCAGTTTCCTCTCACAGTCCAAAGACATGCAGATTAGATGCATTGGCAATCCTAAATTGTCCCTAGTGTGTGTGGGTGTGTGTGTGTGCCCTGTGATGGGCTGGCACCCTGCCCAGGGTTTTGTTCCTGCCTTGCGCCCTGTGTTGGCTAGGATTGTATCCGGCAGACCCCTGTAACCCTGTGTTAGGATATAGCGGGTTCATAAATGACTGATTGACTGACTGACCCTGGTGGATTATATTTTCCAGCCATCTGGAAGATTTTTGTTTCCTTTTCTTCCTGGTTTTAGGACCATAGGATTTGTTTATTAAGCTGGGTGTTTTGCTTCTCGTTTGCAATTTCTTAATACATTTTTATAAAGAACTGTTGTTTAGTTTTTTAAATTTCTTTTGTAACTTGTGCTATATAAATAAAATGATGTAGTTTAATGTCTCCAGTTCTTTTTGTGTTTCTCATTTACATGATCCTAAAATTAAATACATTTTAGCTCTAAGTCAAATAATAAAATATAACCCAAAATCTCAGAAGAGGATACATTTCAAGCTTTCAGGGCGAATGTGTCAGAGCCATTTAATGTGAAGAGCAGTTAAGACACCAGGGAGGTAGCTCACCATTCACAATACAGTGTTCACTGAGAGATTATACACGGCATGAATTATCAAAGAAGTTAAGGAGAACATTGTCATAAATTATAAACCATTGGGAGGTGAGAAATAGGGCAAAAATTGGATGGCCGGAAGAGCAGATTATTTTAGAGGATCTCATGCGGTATGCAGAATCGGGCAAGAGAGATGAATTCTCCTATATGAGCCAATTTGTGAAGTGACTTTTTGTTTCTTTTTAGAATAAATACACTGATAGCCTTTTTACCAACTTTCTATCCATATACCAATTTTAGCAATGTATTACTTTACAGCTTATGGCTTAGTTAATTTTTGTACTTTACTTTTGGAGGAAGGTAGCTTGGGGCAAACATTTGTAAATCCAGAACAACCACAGATGTGTTATGTTAAGGACATGAAGATACAAATGGCACATAAAGATAAAACAGCTTTAAAAGGACCACCCTTCTGGCTGCACTGCTAAATGGAGCAAAAAAAGACAAGACGTACTGAATGACAGTTTGTGTTTAACATACAAAATGACAAGACCCCCTGCCCAAGAGGTTGCAATGGGTGCTCGATTAGGATGGTATATTCAGTGGCTAAATAGATGACTTTAAGAAGCAGTAATGGTCTCTTTCTGGCTCTTTTGATCCCAGAGCCTAACACCTTTTAAACTAAACATTTCCAGCATGATTATATTTTGTTTCTTTTGTGTCCTGTCTATTGAATTGATAACTGCCCCAATAGCCAGCTCTTGAGTAGCAAGAGAAAGGCAGGCCAAGTGTTACTAAAAGAAGGAGGGTAAAAGGGAATGTAGATTTGTAGTACTTTTAAGTGGATGATTATGCAAGTCTCCCCACTTGTAGGACAGTGATTTAAAAGAGACAGTTTTAGCTTCCTTATTATATTACACGCTTTTGATTATGAGTGTAATGATAATGTGGTAATAATTACATTAATATAATGTACACTCACCTAAAGGATTATTAGGAACACCTGTTCAATTTCTCATTAATGCAATTATCTAATCAACCAATCACATGGCAGTTGCTTCAATGCATTTAGGGGTGTGGTCCTGGTCAAGACAATCTCCTGAACTCCAAACTGAATGTCAGAATGGGAAAGAAA